>NW_006399784.1:21223662-21244781 GCF_000299155.1 Elephantulus edwardii
GCGCGGCCGCCGGGCGCTGGTTTCCAAGGTGAAGGAGGAGGAGCCTCCGAGAGAAAGTTTCCACCGAAACTTAAACTGGGACGGAATGGAGGACACCTCGCCCTTGGGGGCTCGCCTTTCCCTGAGCTACACGCCTTCACGGCCATTTCCACTAAAAATACATACATATGAATAAAAGTTGACAATCCTGCCAAAGGGAATATTTCTTGCGTTTGCCAAGTGGAGGGAGTCAGACAACCCCATATGTACGGGACGTTTTCAATTTCTCACTCCCCCAAGCTTTTACTGCAGTCACTGACCCCTTCAACTCCCACGCCCTCCTTTTAAAAAAACACACACAAAAAACCAAACAAAAACCATGATATGAAGTCCTTAGCGACCCTGGAGGAGCACTGCCCCATTGGATTACCAGGGGCTGCAAACTCTCCCACATCTATCTTTTTCGGGTAGTAGATTCAGTGTTTTGTCCATGGCGCCACCACAATCCATGCCCCAGTCCAATTTCTTTCACCAATATCTTTCTTTTTCCCGAGGTTTAATAACAACTTTTACAGTGCTGGAAAAAAAAATCCCAAAGGAATCTAGTGCTTAAAACAGCCTGTTATTGTTCATTGACATGAAAAATAAACAACCTAAATTAAAATTTTAAAAAATCACTAATTATAAAAAAAACCAGCCTGTTATTCTAGCAAACTTCGTTAAGTAAGCAGAGAATAATTTGGTCACAACAGACTTTAATGATGTATCCTATCAGAATCCTTGTGTGTGTGGGGTGTTTAAGAAAGAAACATGAAGAAGGGGAAGTGAGAGTGTTGCAGGTTGGTTTTCTATCTGGGCTGTTTCTGAGTTTCATGGGTATGTACCATAAATTCACCTGAGATTGTTTGAGGAATTTTTTTGGAGAGTACTTTGATGTGGGCATGGAGCCCTGGTGACATAGAGTGTATCCTGTTGGACTGCTCGCCAAAGGGTTGGCGGTTCCAATCCATCAATCACTGAGTGTAGAAATAATATGACAGTTTTTTATGGTAAAGATTTGCAGCCTTGGAAACACGAAAGAGAGTCATTAGTCAGATTTGACTCATGGCAGTGGGCCTTTGGTTCATTTTAAAAGTTCTAAAGCAAAAGTGACATTTCCTCTACTTAAATAGGACTCTTCAAGTGGTGATGCCCTTTAGCACTGCCAAATTCTTTTCTATTCTTCCCAGATCCGCCTAGTGGTAGAAAGTGTGAAGGTGTTACGTCTAACATAAATCTAGAAGTGGGCCTGAGTGACATGGACTTTTGCCAAATTGGACATCGTCACTTCCCACCCTGTTCCTCTGTCTCCTATGCCACCTGCTTCATCAGCAAAATCAAGGGTCTGCCTTCTGGACTTTAAGTCCCGGGGTAGGAATAACAAAAGTTTAGATACTCTGTTGATATTTTCACAATCTTTTAGCAGGTGTGACTGAAACTGAGGTGTGCCTCAATTCAAGCAGGTTGAGCCACACCCAGAATTAAAAAATGAATGTAGGTGGAAGTTTCCCCACCACAGAAATAGCCTGATAAATGTCTCATTAAATTCTTCTTTGAGTAAATGTCGTCTTCCAATCTAAAAAAAATGACAGGCAGAGATAATCAAATTCAGACAACTAGTTTCAGTTTTTCTTTTGCAATTTTGATAATCTAGTTTCAGGTTCTATCTTGTAATCTTGGTAATTTCCCTTCTGTAGCCATCACTGTGCCTGTGGATGGCAGCAGGAATCCAGGTTCTATTTGCCAATAGAGCCTCGTAGGATTTGCCAAATACAGTTAATAAATGGTTCTAAGTAAAAGCTAGAAGAGGACAGAAAGCAAAGAAAAAACAGGTCACCTCTGTCTTGTCTTTGAACTGGTATGTGAGGAAGTCATTCATTGATTCAATGAATATTTATTGTTTTCGGGGTTTTTTAATGTTTAATTTTTTTTATTTTAATTTTATTTTAGTGTGTGTGTGTGTGTGTGTGTGTGTGTGTGTGTGTGTGTGTGCCGTCAAATCAGATCTGATTGGTACAGGAGAAGATTGCCCCTCCTTCTCCAGCAGAGCATCTGGTGGATTTGAACTGCATGCCTCTGGGATTGCAGTGCAATCTCTTGCCACTAGGCTACCAGAGCTCCCTAATTTTTAAAGTTTTAAGTATGGTTCAATGGGTTTGGTGCACAATTAGAGAATAACAACAAAAATATACTCATGAAGCTTACCTTCAAGGTAAGAGCAACAAAGGATTAAAAATGTACACTGCGAGAAGATGAGAAATAGTTTGGAGAAAAGGTAAGACATTCAATAAAATATTGGACAAGTGTTGTCGAAGATATGGAGAGATTAGAACTCTCATATACTGCTGATGGGAATGTAAAATGGTGTAACCACTTAGCAACTTGTTGCTACCTTAGAAAGTTGGGAATAGAAATACTATTCAATCCAGCAATCTCAATACTATATGCCCAATATATCCCAACGAAGCAATAACAGAGACACAAACTGGCATACCAAAAAACAGGTGTATTGCAGCACTATTTATACCAGCAAAGAGCTGAAAACAACCCAAGTGCCCATCAACAAATCAATGACTAAAGAAACTATGGTACATTTCACACAATGGAGTATTACGCATTCATTAAAAAAAAAAGATGAAAAATTTTTCAAAGACTGTACAATACAGGTCAACTGAGAATAAATTATGTTGAGTGATATGTTGGCCGCAATATACCAATTATACTATACCACTAATATAAAAAGCTAAGGAAAATTCACACAGATAATATCAATCTTGGGGGGAGTAACAGTGATGAGGAGAGAAGGCAGCAAAAAATAATAAGTTGGTTGAAGAGAAAGGCAATATACAATTAGAGGTTTAGTTAGATATCATTCATTACATTAACCAATTATAATTCATATTGTAAAAAGAGTAAGAGCAGGGGGAGGGGGGAGAGGTTTGTGCGGGGAGAAGGGTGCAACACTGAATTAATGGAATCCCAAAATCTCTGTAGATGTTCATTGAAATGAAAAATAAACAACCTAAATTAAAAAAAAAAAGAGCAAGAGCAGCATGAGGACAGTCATATCTGACTTCTACTAACTCCACAAAGGGAAATTGTACCCATCATCAAAATCCACAATACAAAACCAACACCCACGAGATCAGATATGTCCCCCATGCTCCTGCACCTCTTTCTACTAATTCCAACATCAATCTTACTTCTCTACTGGGTCAAAAATCCATTGCAATACCTCACAGACCAAGTGGAATTATAGTCACAATTATGGGGTTTATTAAGGAAGTTAAAAGGATACAATTTCAATTAGAAACAGAGTACAGTTTTTCAGTCTGGACAACTTCCAAAGTGTGCTCACAGGTCCTTCAGTCTTGAGATGCACAACTTTAGGCCAGTGATATAAAGCTTTTAGTCCTGCCAATTATGCACCCTCCCTTAGTCCTCCAACAAACTTGGCTGAATGCTCCTAGCTCTGGTTCTGTGAGGCAGCAGTCCCAAGGTCAGCTCTGTCTTCGGCCAGGTTGCTGGTTCTCTGCTGCAGCTGCCACTGTTCTCCTATAGGTCTACATTATGGGTGTGCACTGCATTCCCTACTTCTTTGCTGATGGTGAGATTTTCAAGTCCTGCTGCTGAATCAATTCTGTTTATTAATAATATAGCCAATCCCTTTGTGAATAGACTATCCCATCCCATTTACATGTGAACAGTTATAGATCAATGTCTATAAATTAAATGATTGAGGGAGTTCTAGTAGATTAGTGGTAAGGAGTCGTGTTGCCAAGTCAAAGACAGGCAGTTCAAATTGGTGTCGGGGGTGGGATGGGCAATTTCTTCCAATGGCAATTTACTATCTCTGAAAACCCTCTGGAGAGTCAGGTATGAGCCAATTCTGACTGAACAGTATACAACAACAACATGAATGATGGAACGAAAACCCAATATGATTTGTAAAGTTTCAGTGAAAAAAAATAACTTCTAAAATATATATAACTAGTAATAAAAAAAGCAAGGTTGAAATAAAATCAAGAAGTCAAGAAGGACAAGGAAAAAAAGAAAACTGTTACGAATTGTATTGTCCCAACTGTGTTGTCCCCAAATAATTATTGAATCCTATACTCTACGCAAGGATTTTATTCATAAATAGGACTTTCTTTGTTATTCTGATGAACTCTTATCAGAGTAGAGTGTTCCCTACACCTAATAATTGCTAAATGGTATAGTGAGGAGTATAGACTCTGAAAAGGAGCCCTGATATTGCTGTTAAACATGGTCAAGTTCATTATAACTCACAGAGACTCTAGGAACAGAATATAGGAGCCTTGCTCTATCATTCTTCCTCCTCACAATCTCTAATATGTTGAATTCATTGCTACAGTCACAGTGTCAATCCATCTTGCTGAGGATCTTGCTCTCTTTCACTGATCCTCTATCTTTCCCTGCATGGTGTTATTTTCCAAGGACTAGCCTCTCCAGGTAACATACCCAAAGTACATGAGATGAAGTTTCATCCTCCTTGCCTCTAAGGAGTATCCTGGTCACACTTGCACTGGAATAAGTTTGTTTTTTCTTTTGACATTCCATGGGGATATTGACAATCTTCACCAACACCACCATTCAAAGTCATCAATTGTTGTTGATATTCTTGCTATTGAATAAAATATGACCCATAATGACCCTGTGAGCAATAAACCTAAAACCTGTCTTATTCTGCACCATCTTCATCAACTCTAACATACTTGAGTTCATTGCTGCAGTCATTGTATCTTTCTATCTCATTGAGGGCTTCCCCTCTTTTGCTGATCCTCCGCCTTCCCCTGCTAACAATATGCCTAAGGTATGTAAGATGAAGTTTCGCCATCCTTACTTCCAACAAGCACTCTGGCCGCACTTCCTCCAAGATACGTCTTGTTTGTTCTTTTTGCAGCACATGGGATAATCAGCACTCTTCTTCAACATCGCAACTCAAAGGTATCACTTCTTCTGTCATCCTGATTCATTAGCCAGCTCTCAGAGGCATAGCAAGTGACTGAAAAGACCATGACCTGAATCAGCAACACTTCAATCTTTAAAATAACATCAGTGTTCCTTGGTACTTTGGAGAGCTCCCTGTCAGCAGACTTTCAGTTGTTTCAGCATGAGAAATGTAAGCCTCAAGTTAAAATACTGAGATGCTATGGGCAAAATGTTGAATGATCCAAGAAAAATGAAAAGAATTTGAAAGTAATATACAGTCACTGTACCAAAAAAAGACTTGGTTGACACTGAAAAATTCTAGGAACTATCATATCAACAAGACCTAATGGTAATGAAGGAAGAAGTTAAATCTGCGTTGAAGGAATTAGCAAAAACTAAGGCTACAGGAATTGGCATAATGCAACGCTGGATGGACTCACCAGTCTATGTCAGTTAATTTGGAGGAGAGCTTCCTGGCTGACTAACTGGAAGAGGTCCATGTTTGTTTTAATTCCCAAAAAGGTGATAAAAAATAATGTGGGAATTATTAAATGGTATCATTAATATCACATGCAAGCAAAATATTACTGAGGATAATTAAAAAATGGTTAGAACAGTATGTTAACAGGAAACCTCCACAAGTTCAGGAGAGGTTTAGAAGAACAGAGCCAGGGATATCATTCCTGATGTCAGATGGATCCTGGCTGAAAGCAGAGACTACCAGAAGAATGTCTATCTGTGTCTTATTGACTATGCAAAGGTATTTGACTATAAGGATTTTAACAAACTATGGCTAACATTGAGAAGAATGAGAATCTCAGAACACTTAATTGTGCTCTAGATCAAGAAGTGGTTGTCCTGATGGATCAAGGGAGCACTGCATGGTTTAATATCAGGAAGGTGTGTGCCAGGGATGTATTCTTTCGCCATACATATTGAGTCTGTATGCTAAGCAATGAAGCTAGACTCTATGAAGAAGAATGTGGCATCAGAATCAGAGGAAGACTCATCAACAACCTGTTATGCAGATGACACGACCTTGCTTGCTGAAAGTGAGGAAGAAATTAAATGTTTGCTGCAGAAAGTTAAGGATTATAGTAATTAACATGTTTATATGTCAACTCTAAGAAGACCAAAGTCCTCACTACCAGACCAATAGGCAGCATGATACATGGAGAAAGGATTGAAGTTGTCAATGATTTTGTCTTGCTTGGATCAAAAATCACCCTTGGTACCAGCAGTCAGGAGATCAAGAGACATATTGCATTGGTCAAGTTGGCTGTCAGGGATTTCTCCAAAATACTGAAGAGCAATGATGTCAGTCTAAAGATTAAGTAAGATGTTCCTGATTCAAGCCATTGTTGTTTGTTGTTGTGTTCCACCAACTCAGAACCAACTCATAGCTGACCTTCCAGCAGGTTTTCAGAGGCAGTTAATTGTGTGGGATGAGATTGCCTACCCTTCTGCATGGTTTTTTCAACCACTTACGACACTTCTGAGAGCTGTTGTTGTTGTTGTTGTTGTTGTTGTGTGCCATCAATACTATTGTTCGGATTGTAAAATGGTACAACCACTCTGGAAGGCAGTTCGGCCTTTCCTCAAAAAGCTGAACACAGACATTCCATATGACTCAGAAATACCACTGCTTGGAATATGTTGTTGTTGTTATGTGCTGTCAAGTCGCTTGTGACTCATAGCGACCCTATGTACAACAGCCCTAAACCGCGCTCTATCCTGTGCCAATCGCATTGCCTCTGACACACCCATCTTGATTACCCCAGTCACAGAATCAATCCACCTCATAGAGGGTCTTCCCCTCCTGCGCTGTCCCTCTACTCTACCCAGCATGATGTCCCTTTCCAAAGACCTGTCTCTCCTTGCAACATGTCCAAAGTATGTCAGACGAAGCCCCAGAATCTTTGCCTCCAAGAAGTAGCCTGGTTTAACCCTCTCTAGGATGAATCTATTTGTTTTCTTAGCAGCCCATGGTACATTCAATACTCTTCTCCAGCACCACAGCTCAAAGGCGTCAATTCTCCTTCTGTCATCCCTAGTCATTGTCCAGCTCTCTGATTCATAACAAGTGATTGCAAAGACCATGGCCTGTATCAGGCACACCTTTGTCTCCAAAGAGCCACCCGTTGGTCTTAAGTACTTTAGAAAGGTCCCTAACAGCAGACTTTCCCATCGCAATACATTTTTTTTATTTCCTGGCTGCTGGTGCCAAGAGTGTTGACTGTGGAGCCGAGCAAACTGAAGCTGTGAACAATCTCAATCTCTTCGCCATCCATCCTAATGCTACCAATTGGTCCAGTGGTGAGAATCTTTGTCTTCTTGACATTGAGCCTCAGTGCATACTTCTGAGAGCTAGACAATGAAAAATGATAATAGAAGAATTGATATCTTTGAGTTGTGGTATTGGGTTTGAGTACCGACTATCCCCTGGACTGCCAAGAGAACAATCAGATATGTCTTGTTTCCCTCTCCTCCATTTTCCTCTTTCTCCTCCTCCCTTTCTCCCCTAGTGCCTTCAAATTGGAACTGACCCATAGATGACTCTCCATGACAAAGAGTCACAGCTTTGGGGTTATCAACACAACTTCCTAAAGACTAAACTGCCAAAGTAATCTTATAACTCAATCAACTCAAATAATTGCCAACAAGTCAGAACAAATTCACAGCAGACCCCTCAAAGGCTGTAAATTTCACCTTTTTTTTTTTTGTCTCTCAGAGCTACTGACAGATTGGAAGCAACCTTAAGGTGTTATCTTTGGATTAGCGTTATAACTCTCTCTATTAGGGGACTCTAGTGGCCCACTGGGTAAGTTGTGCTGTCAACTCAAAGGCAGGTGGTTCCGATCCACCAGCTACTCAGGGGGCGGGGGGCAGAGGCAATCTCCTCTCATGTGATTTATAGCCTCAGAAAACTCGCTGGAGGGTTAGCTATGAGTCAATTCTGCCTCATTGACAATGAAAAACCACCACCACCAAAATATGTCAACCAGAACAGCAATTCTGTAACTCAAGTCATCTCATTGTTATCAAAGCAATAGCTGTCCTTCCTAAGGCTGTAAATCAAACCAGAGCAAATTGCCCATCTTTCTCCCTTGGGGCCACTGGTGGATTCAAATCACCAGGCAGTCCCCACCTTTATGTTAGCAGCACAAATCCCTATGCACTACAAGATCAGCACTCCCTGAAGCCCTATGCTGTTTTGTTGTTGTTGGTAGGTGCAATTGAGCCTACTGGGACTCATGGTGACCTTATAAGGCTGAACCTTGCTGTATCCTGCACATCCTCATGATCCCTGACAGGCTCAGTTATATCACTGTGTCAGTCCATCTTGTTGAAAGTCTTCGTTTCTATCTCTGACCTTCATGAGGTCTTTTTCCAAGTACTGGCACCTCACACGTTCCCAAAGTATGAGAGATGAAGTTTCACCATCCTTGCCTCAGAGGAGCACTGTCGGGTTTGCAAGGTTTCTAATCTTTTTGGGAGCAGGCTGCTGCATCTTCCCATGCCGAGTAGTTGTTCAAATGGCTGACTTTTCCATTAGCAACCATGTACTTTAAACACCGCACCACCAGGACACGTTCTAACTGTGATTGCAGGGCCAAGTTACCCAATAAACAAGGTAAGCAAGGGCTTACTTGTGAAAACATATGGTTCCACCACCTCTTTGATGTGGTAGAGAACCTGTGAAAGTGTTTACTGCAAATTTATAAGTAGTTCATGTTTCCCTTGCTTATTGCAAACTCTTGCCTCTTGGGGATTATCAATTTGAAAAAAGGTTTTGATTCTGTAGGAATGTACTGTAGAGTTGGGAGAGAAACAGATGCCAGTCATACCACAAGCAGAAGCTGTAGTGTGGCAGGAAAACCCCTTGATAAATTGGCCATTCTAAATTAATGCATAAGGGCAAGCAACCTGTGATTACCTCACTTCCTGGGTAATTTGTCTTTATGTGATACATGCAAAGAGCCCTGATTGTAAAACCATTAATCTGCTAACAAAAGTTCAGTGGTTTGAACTCACCAGCTTCTCTAAAGGAGAAATAAGAGGTGGCCTGTTGCTTCTGGAAAGATTTATGGGGCATCACAGAGTTGGTATCACAGATGGCATCATAGAATTTACAAAGAAAATGCTCTACATCCTCTGGCGAGTTGTTGTTTTTGTTGGATACCATCAAGTTGGAACCTTCCACCCATAGCTGACCTTCTGGAGGGTCTTCAGAGGCAGCTGATCACCTGGGAGGAGATTGCCCATCCTTTTCACATGAAGCAGCTGGTGGCCTCGAACAGCAAGCATCCAGAATTGCAGTGCAGCCTCTTGCCACTAGGCCACCAGAGCTCCTTCTTTGGTGAGTAGTGACCAGAATATTAAAAATTTACAAGTACCTATCTAATTGGTCTTTTTGCATATAGAGCTAAGAATAATGAAGAAAATAAAATATTTTTAGTCAAAAGGACTAAGGGACCATGTGAATTAGATGATGCCCTGTTACAACTATTAACTTCTCTGAAAAGGATCACAATACAAGGTCCCTGAAGTAATATCTGTGATTCAACTTTTAACCAAACAATTCATCCACTATCCACTGCTGTAGAATCAAAACTTACTCATAGCTGACCTTTTATTTGGTTTTTGGAGACTATAAATAGCTTAAGAGTAGATTGCCCATCCTTCTCCCAAGAAGATGCTGGAAAATTCAAACCAGCAAAGACGCACCACTTTTGGGTTAGCCACACAACTCTTTTTTTTAAATACATATTTAGCTACAAAGTTTGAATATATTGCTTTTTCAGAAAAGATCCTTCCCATTTCCTTCACCCCCACACACCCATCAAATTGTGTGACCCTATGATTAACACACCCCACCCCCATCCATCTCCTCACCCCTTGGCTTCCATACTCCCCCCCTTGGGTCCTCATACTCATCCTACAATAATTATTTCATACAGTATTTATCCTTGTGGGACTGAGTTAGTTCACTCAGCATAATGCTCTCCAGTCCCTCCCAAGTTAGGTAGAAATTTCCAAAATCATTGCTCCTGAGTGCTGCATAGTATTCCATTGTGTGAAAACAGCACAACTCTTAACAGACAATGCCACCAGGGGGCGCTCAGCCAGGTAAGGCTGAGAAGGTGACCAGTAATACCAGGGACTAGCGCAGTCCTTAGAGCCATTAACCAGACAAGATCAGAAAGACTTTATTTGCGTAGAGATAAAGCTCAAAAGGCAGAAAGGAATAGAAGGATGAAAGAAAACAGAAAACCTAGAGAGGCAGAGGGAAGCTTGTTATTACAATGTGAGGATCGTAATCAGTGTCACTGAACATACTATATATGAACTGTTGAGTAGAAAATAAATTTCCTCTGTAAACTTACACTGAAATAACAATAAAAAGAATAAAAAATGTTCATAGCTTTATAAATCATAAGGGTAGCTTTTCTTTGTCCTGCAGGATCACTGTGAGTTGAAATTGACTCGATGATAGTAGGTTTAGCAGTTTTTCGTAGTTGCTGTCATTTGAGATAGGTACAGTAATGTAATGTGCCATAATGGCGTTTCTTTAATGCAGGAGTTACACAAGGTTTCTCTCTTTTTCTTATCCTCTTCAACCCTACTTAAAAAAGAAATTGTATCATAAATCATATTTGTGTCAAAATTTTAAAAACTTGCAATCCAACTATTACATGAAAAATAGAGAATAGCCTGTATTATTTACACAAACACACTCTCTAACATAAGCACATTACTTGCACAATCACATAGGTTCTTCCGTCACAGAGCTGGGTATATCAATATAAAAAAAAAAAAAGTACCGAAAGTACCGAGCAAAACAGAAGCTGATATACAGCAAAGAGAAGGAAATAATTGAAAATAAAATGTAAAAAAGCAATTCTTTTATTACTCCGTGTTGCTTGGAATAAAAATTTAAAAGGACGTGAAGATATTATTTGTAGCCAGTTTATATCCAAATTGACATTATCACCATAAGATGCTTCTCTTAAAAAGAGCTCAGAAATGAACAATGTATATTCTGTTAGAATATTAATTATACTGTCAAGAAATTCTTTTAACGAACACATGAATAGAAACGCATTGCTTCTGAATAGCCTGATCTCCTATGGAGATGATCAAGTAGCCAGGGTCTACTCCAAAAATGATGTAAAGGTTTATTTATGAAATATGAAAACTCTTCTCAAAGCCATCTAGTTTCTGCTTTAAATTTAAGCACTGCAGTGTGGTTAGAGGCAGATCCAGGCTCTAGAGCAGAATCCAAACTCAACTGCTTTCCAGCTCTGTGATGCAGCCAAGTAATGTCATTCTGTGTTCCTTAGTTTTATCTCAAAAATTAGATAACAATAGAACCTACCAATCTAGATTGTAATTAGCACTTAAATCTATATCTATACACAATTCTGACCACAATGCAGGGCACACAATCAGCACTCAGAAAATCTAGTTCTCAAGTAAATATGTAGAAATTTATCATAAGGGGAAAATTCTGAATGTATAGAAAAGAAACCCTACTTGGAGAAATTATAAAAGTTATACAATTGTTCAGGTCCTTCGTTCATAGGGTCGCTATGAGTGGTCTATGTCTCGATGGCGCTTAACAACAACAGCATAGAGAGAGCTCAGTTGGCCTCATGGAGAGAAAGTGATGCTACCAAGCCAAAGGTAGGTGATTTAAATCTGCAGTCCTCAGGCCTGGCTTTAATTGTTTTTGGTCAAACATTCTTCTAAGTGGTATAGCACTGGTCTGTCCATTTGCTGTACAGAGGTAACTCTGGTTACTGTGATGCTGAACACTGTGACACTGATGTGTCAAATGTGATAATGGTTACCCATGGTGGACAGTGTTTGGTGGAGCTTCCCAATTAAAACAAGCTTGGAAGCAGGAGTGGCATCCACTTCTGAAATAGCTTGCCTCCGGAAACCCTATGAACTTGGAGAAATAATGAAAGTTATACAATTGTTCAGGTCTTTTGTTCATAGGGTCACTATGAGGCATCTACAACTGAACGGCACTTAACAATAACACAGAAAGATTAATGTGAATTTTTTCAACTCAGCAAGATACCTAAACAGCTTAGGTATTCATTAGAAAATAGCTAAGATAAATGATAATCTACCAAAACAGTCTAATAAGTAGTACAGCCTCAATTTTTTTGAAAAATATTTTTTTAAATCTATGTAAATTCAGGTCTGTTTTTAATTGTTTTTTTAGTCATATATTATTCCAGATCATTTAGCCCTGGTGTGTCCACTTGCTGTACAGAGGTAACTTGTGGTTGCCGTGAAATTGAACACTGTGACACTGATGTGTCAAATGTGAGAATGGTTATCCATGGCGGACAGGGTTTGGTTACGCTTCCCAATTAAAACAAGTTTGGAAGCAAGAGTGACATCCACTTCCAAAATAGCTTGTCTTCGCAAACACTATGAACCTGGAGGAAGGATGAAAGTTATACAAGTGTTCAGGTCTTTCATTCATAGGGTCACTATGAGTTGCCCATCACTTGTTGGCACTTAACAACAGCAACAACAATATGTACATTCAGAAGATGTGGAGATAACACACATTCCTGGTGTACACCCTTTCTGATTTTGAACCATGCAGTGTTTCCTTGCTCTGTTTTGACAATTGCCTCCTTGTCCAAGTATAGGTTTCGCATAAGCACAATCAAATGTTCTGGGATTCCCATTCTTCTCAGAGTTAACCACGGTTTGTTGTGATCTACACAGTTAAACACCTTTACGTAGTCAATGAAACAGGTAGACATTCCTTTGGTACTCTCTGTTTTCAGTCAAGATCCATCTAACATCAGTGATAATATTCCTAGTACCATGGCCTCTTCTAAACCCAGACTGCACATCTGGAAGTTCTCTGTTGACATGTTGCTTCAGTCATTTTTGGATAATTTTTAGCAGAATCTTGCTTGCATGTTTATTAATGATGTTGTTTGATAATTTCTGCAGTCTGTCGGATCATCTTTCTTTGGAAACAAATACAGATCCCTTCCAGTCAGTTAGCCAGATGGTTGTCCTCCAGATTTCTTGGCATACCTTTTTCAATCTGTATGCAGAACAGATTATCCAGGAGGATGGGCTGTATGAGAAGGAATGTGACTTCAGGATTGGAGGAAGAATCAACAACTCGCATTATGCAGATGACATAACCCTGCTTGCTGAAACTGAGAAGGACCTGAGGCGTTTGCTGTAGAAGGTCAAGGACTGAAGCCTTCAATATGGGTTGAACCTCACATCAAGAAAACAAAGATTCTCACCACTGGGCCAATTGGCAGCATTATGATAGATGGTGAAGAGACTGAGATTGTTAGCAGCTTTAGTTTTCTTGGCTCCACAATCAACACTCTTGATACTAGAACCCAGGGAATCAAAAGATGAATTGCCTTGGGAAAGTGCTGTCAAGGACCTCTCCAAAGTACTGAAGAGCAAAAAAGGTCAATCTGGAGACGAAGGTGCACCTGATTCAGGCCACGGTCTTTACAATTTCTTGCTATGTGTCAGAGAGCTGGACAATGACTAGGGCTGATAGAAAGAGAATTGATGCCTTTGAGCTGTGGTGCTGGAGAAGAGTGTTGAATACACCATGGACTGTCAGGAGAACAAACAGGTTCGTCCTAGAGACGGTGAAACCAGGTTGCTCCTTGGAGGTAAGGATTCTGAGGCTTTGTTTGACATACTTTGGGCATGTTGCAATAAGGGACCAGTCCTTGGAGAGGGACATCATGCTTGGGAGGGTGAAGGGACAGAGAAAGAGAGGAAGACCATCAATGTGATTAACTAATTCAGAGACTGGGGTAATGAGGGTAGGTATGTCAGAGACAGTAAAGTTTGCACAAGAATAGCACAGGTTTCAGGGCTAATGTACATGGGATTGCTATGATTGGCAAGCAACTCAATGGCACATAATAATAACAACATGTACAGTCAGAGGCTTAATATACGGTGGTGGTGGTTGTATACCATAGAGCTGTATCCAACCCATAGCTGACCCTCTGGTGGGTTTTCAGAGACAGTTAATCACATGGGAGGAGATTGCCCATCCTTCTCCTGTGTAGCAGCTGGTGGCCTCACACTTTGTGTCTTTCAGGTTTTAACGCAGCTTCTTGCCACTAGACCACCAGTGCAATATATGTTTATCTAAGTTATACCCCATGTAAAGGGGCAAAAAGGATCTGAAACCTAGCTGTGCTCTACTTTCTAAATTATATCCTGGTACAGGTTTGCATTTCTCTGGAGATGTTCCTTTTTTCTAATTTGCACAAAGAGACAGAATGAGGTGGCATAAAGCATGTGAGTAAATGGTCATAAAAGAATATTTTAAATATGTAAATCAAATTATTTACATTCATTTTCTTAAAATGCCAATATTCTAAAAGATATTCACTTTATCAAAATTTCCTATATTTTCCAAGTTTTCTAAAATAACCATGTATTACTTTTGTAATTTTGTCTCTGTATGTTGTGTATTGACTCGTGGCTGACCAGCCACCAGGTTTTTGGATATAGTAAATTACACAAGAGGAGATTGTCCGTCTTGCTTCCACTGAGCAGCTGTTGGATTGGAATCTCTTGCTTTGGGGTGGTCAGTGCAACTCCTTACCATTAAGCCACCAGAGAACCCTAATTATATTAAAAGGTCATAAATTTTAATCCTAATAAGTAGGTGTAGGACCAGATAGCTTCCCTGGTGAATTGTAGAAAATTTTTAAAGCATTCACATCAATCCTTCTCAATTTCTTTTAAAAAAGAGGTAGATGAAAGAACACTTTCTAAATCATTCTCTGAGGTCAGACTTGCCCTCACATTAAAGTCAGACAGAGAAACCATAGAAAAAAAAGCCACAAACCAATGTCCCTTATGAATACAAATGCAAAAACTTTCAGTAAAGTATTTGTGAGCTGAAGTCAATGCCATAGTAAAAGTGTTTTACACTGTGACCAAGTGGTATCTATTCCAGGAATGCAAGTATGATTTAACATAAGAAAACCAGTCCATGCAAACCACCACATTAAAAAAACAAAAGAAAAGCATAGTCACCTCAATTGATATATTAACAAAGAGACTTTTGAACAGATGCAATACCCTTTTATGGTTAAAACATAATAAATTAAGAGCAGAAGGGAATTCCTTCAATAAGACAAAGGGCATTTATGAAAAATCAACTTTTTTTTAAACTTAAATAGTTAAATACAGATCTACCATAATAACCCAACACCACCATTCTTTGGTTTATAGTAAAAAAAAAAACAAAAGCAAGGATGTAAACAGAAACTTGAGTTCATTGCATCACTATTTACAATAGCCAAAATATGAGATCAACTTACATGTGCAACAAGTGAATGGGTAAATTAAATAAGCTATAAACATGAAAAGGAATGTTGTTGCTGTTATGGGACATTGAGTCTACTGCAACTCATAATGACTCTATTAACAAAAGATCTGAACCTTACTCCATCTTGAGCTGTTCTAACAAATACCCATCTTTAAGAAAAGTAAAGCCTTAGAATTTTAATAACACAAGTTTTGCTGGAACAGTACATGAAGGATAACATAAAAATAGATACATGTCCTGGTAACTCCTAAAGAAACTCTTAAACTGAAATCCTTAAAAAAAAAAAAAATTACAACCTTGAGTATCATTAACGATTTAGTACTTGCTGAAAAGAAAAAAAGTGAAGTCCTGATACACGCTGTATCATAGATGAAAATTGAAAACATTAAACTGAGTGAAATATTCCCTATGCACTCCTCTACTAAAACCAACAATTCACTGCAATCAAGTTCCTTAAAGATTAACTCAAACTGGTAATCTTCCAGTTAGTAGCCAAACTCTTAAAACACTAAATCATATTTAAGTGAAGTATCTCAACCACAAAAGGACAAATAATGTATGATAACATTTATATGAAACAGGAAGACATCAATGTTTGGGGGTTTTTTTTGGGGTTTGGATTTTTGGTTTTTTTGTTAATTATCAATGTTTATTAGTGATTACCAAGAATGGGAAGAAGACAGAAACTCTTCACTTACATTGTTTCTTTTTGTTAATGGTGGTTGAACAATTTGCAAAAAGATAGTGATAATGGTTGTAAATATGATGAATATAATCGAAGTCACTGAATTATACATGTAAATATTGTTGCATTTTAAAAAATCTTGTTATATTTATTTCTATTTCAATAAAGTATTTTTAAATCCCCTAATACGATTCTTAATGGTCAAAGGCAGGAAACTTTCTAAGTTAGGAACAAAAGAAGAAACCTGCTTTTACTGCTGCTATTTAGCATTTTACTAAAAGTTTAAGACAGAGCAATTTGGTGAGAAGAATAAATAAAAGACATTCAACTTGCAAGGGAAGATGTAAAATTAGCTCTATTCACAGGTAACAGAGAATAGTGAGAGGTTGTTTCATATATTTTGGGCCTATTGTCAGGAGGGGTCAAGTTTTGGAGAAAAACATTTTGCCTGGTAGAGAGAGAGTCAGTGAAAAGGAACTCTTGATAAGATGGACACAGTGACTGCAACAATGGATTCGAGCACAACAGAGATTGTGAGGATAGTACAGAACCACATAGCATTTTGTTCTATTGTACAAAGGGTACATTTTAGTTAAAACTTTGTGAGTGTGTGTGTGTGTTCCACAGAATCCATGGGAAAAATTGCTACAGGAAAAAAAAAGTTCAGTAAAGTTGCAGGGTAAAAATCAACAAACAAAAGTCAATTGTGTGGCGAGCTCTGGTGGTCTAGTGGCAAGAAGCTGCAACTGCAATCTCAGAGATGCATGGTTCAAATCCACCAGATGCTCTGTTGGAGAAGAAGAAACAACCTCCTTCTGTACCAGTCAGATCTGATTTGACGGTACACACAAAAAATAATGAAATAAAATATTTTTTTAAAAAAAGTCAATTGTGATTCTATAAGTCAGCAATGACCAGTTCAAAAAGAGAGTGAGGAAAACAATTCCTTACAAAATCACCTAAAAGAATAAAGTAACGAGTGATAAATTAACCCAAAGAGGTGAAAGATATACACTCTTAAACTTACAAAGCATTCCTGAAAGATAGACCATAGTGCCTGAATAAATGAGAAGACATCTTGTGTTCATGGATTGAAAGACTAAATATCATTATTACTAAATTATTGATGCCACCCAATGCTATCTGCCAAGCCAATATAATCCCAAGAACAATTCCAATGGTGCTCTTCCCCTCTCCTCCCCTAGAAATGGAAAAGAGGATCTCAGAATAGTCAAACAAAGTTCTAAAAGAAGAACAAGATTGGAGAAATCACACTTTACAATTTCAAAGTTTTAGTAATCACAAATGTGGTAGTGCACAAGGATAGTTAATTGTATTTTTCTTTGAACAGTGAGACAATTTTCTCAGTACTGTTCACTGCAATCTATCATTTTCTCAATTATTTGTAATATTATTTCTGTCATATGATCAATTTCCCAAGATAATGAATTTTTATTTCAAACCCTGCCCCCTTAGTCTAATCACCTAATCTTGTGACATAACTTTTACTTCTTTGGTTTATTTTTCAAAATTCTTTCTCAGATAGTTAGAAGATGCATTTCAGAGTCAACTGATTTTTCTCTAAAATTCTTCTGATACTTTGCTTCAAATTGTATTCCATTTACAGGCTATTATGTTGTTGTTGTTGTTGTTGTTAGTAATCATTGAGTCATCTCTGACTCATAGCAACATTTTGAACAACAGATCTGAACTATACCCTATCCTGCACCTCAGGATATCCACCTTGCTAGTGTTACAGACCAGTATATAGACATTGTATCAATCCATCTCACTGAGGGTCTTCCTCTCTTTTTCTGACCCTTTGTCAACACAGTATCTTCCTCCGGAGACTGGATCCTCCTGACAACATGCTCAACCTATGTAAAATGAAGTTTCAGTATACTTGCCTCTAAGAAGCACCCTGGTTGCACTTCCTTTAAGACATGTTGTTGTTGTTTTGGCAGTATATGGGATATCCAATACTTTTGACCAATACCACAATTCAAAGTAATTGATCGCCCAACTTTCACATGCATACAATGCAATTTAAAATCCTCATGATCTGGATCAGGCACACCTTAGTCTAAACTGACACCTTGCTTTAGCACTGTAAAGAAGTTCTTGACAGCAGATTTTCCTATGCTACGCTTTAAAAAAAAATTCTAGACTGCTAGTACCATGGATGTTTATTGTATATCCAAGTATAATGAATATGCTTTGTTGTTATGTGCCGTTGAGTTGCTTGAGACTCAAAGTGACCCTAAGTACAAGAATCTTGACACCTACTTTATCTTGAGTCAATGTCATTGTCTTTGACATACCTACCTGCATTACCCCAGTCACTGAGTCAATCCATCTCACTGAGAGTCTTCCTCTCTTGCACTATCCGTTCACCCTTCCAAGCATGATGTCCCTCTCCAAGGACTGGTTCTTCTTTGCAAGATGCCCAAAGGATGCCAGGCAGAGCTTCAAAATCCTTGCCTTCAAAATGCAGCTTGATTTCATTTTCTCCAGGATGATTCTGTTTGTTCTCTTAGCAGTCCATGGTATATTCATTACTCTTCTCCAGCACCACAACTCAAAGTTATATATTCTTCTTCTATCATCCTTAGTCATTGTCCAACTCTGATGCATAACAAGTAATTGCAAAGACCACAGCCTGTATCAGGTACACCTTAGTCTCCAGACTTGCATTGTTGCTCTTCAGGGCTCTGGAGAGGTCCCTAGCAGCAGATTTTCCCAGTGCAATTTGCCTTTTGGTTTCTTGGCTGCTGGTACCTAAGTGCTCATTGTGGAGCCAAGCAAGCTGAACTTAACAATCTCAATCACTTTGTCATTTATCATGATACTGCCAGTTGGCCAAGTGGTGAGATTCTTTGTTTTCTTGATGTTGAGCTTCAATCCATACTGAAGGCTGCAGTCCTTTACATTCTGTAGCAAATGCCTCAGGTCCTCCTCAGTTTCAACAAGCAGGGTTGTTGAAATGTAGGTTGTTGATGAGTCTTCCTCCAATCCTGATACCACATTCCTCCTCATAGAGCCCAGCCTCTCAGATGATCAGTTTTGCATATAGATTAAAAAGGTATAGAGATAAGATGCACCCCTGGCATACATAGTTTTCTGATTTTGAACCATGCAGTGTTTCCTTGCTTCTGCCTCGTGGTCCAAGTACAGGTTTCATATTCGTCAACTGTGACTCATGAACAATAGATAAAAATCTTGTCCTATCTTGTGTCATCCTGACCAACCCTGATCAAGTCCATTGTCACAGTCACTGTGTCAAGCCATATTGTTAGAACCCTTCTTACCTTTCTCTGACCCTCCACTTTTCCCATCATAAGGTCTTTTTTCAAAGACTAGTCCATCTAATGAAGAAATGCTCAAAATCATTGGCAATATGATACAAATAAAAGTCACAATGAGATACCATCTCACTCAGGTTGTTGTTGCTGTTATGTGTAGTCGAGTCGCTTGCCACTCATAGGGAGAGCCCTAAACCCTGCTCTATACTATGCCAACCTCACTGTCTCTGACACACCTACTCCCATTGCCTCAATCAGTGAATTGGTCTATCTCATCGAGAGTCTTCCTCTCTTGTGCTGTCCCTCCACTCTCCCAAACATGATGTCCCTCTCCAAGGACTAGTCCCTCCTTGCAACATACCCAAAGTATGTCAGACAAAGCTTTAGAATCCTTGATTCCAAGAAGCATTCTGGCTTCACCCTCTCCAGGACAAACCTGTTTGTTCTCCTAGTTGTCCATGGTATATTCAAGGCTCTTCTCCATCATCACAGCTTAAAGGCATCAATTCTCTTTCTATCATCCCTAGTCACTGCCCAGCTTTCCAAGGCATAGCCTGCAATTGTGAAAACTATGGCCCAGATCAGGAGCACCTTAGTCTCCTGCCTGACATTGTTGCTCTTCAATACTCTGGAGAGGTCCCTGACAGCTGAATTTCCCAACGCAATTCATCTCTTGATTTCCTAGCTGCTGGTACCAAGACTGTTGATTGTGGAGCCAAGCAAATTAAAATTGTTAACTATCTCAATCTTTTCGCCATCCATCATGATGCTGCCAATTGGCCCAATGGTGAGAATCTTTGTTTTTGTGATGTTGAGATTCAATCCATATTGAAGGCTGTAGTATTGACCTTTTGCAGCAAGAGCCTCAGGTCTTCCTCAGTTTCAGCAAGCAAGGTTGTATGATCTATATAATGCAGGTTGTTGATGACTCTTCCACCAATCCCGATGCCAAATTCCTCCTTGTATAGTCCACCATCCCGGATGATCTGTCCTGCATACAGATTGAAAAGTTATGGAGAAAGAGTACATCCCTGACATAAACCCTTCCCAATTTCGAACCAGGCAGTGTCTCCTTGCTCTGTTCTGACTACTGCCTTTTGGTTAAAGTATAGGTTTCACATAAACACAAACAAGTGTTCTGGTATTCCCATTCTTCTCAGAGTCTGCCACAGCTTGTTGTGATCCACACAGTCAAAAATATTTGCAGAGTCAATGAAACACAGATAGACACTCCTCTGGTCCTCTCTGCTTTCAGCCAAGATCTAACATTAGCTATAATATTCCTAGTACCATGGTCTTTTCTTAACCCAGCCTGCACATCTGGCAGTTCTCTATTGATGTGTTGCTCCAGTCTTTTTTTAATAATTTTCAGTAGAATCTCGTATATTAATGATACTGTTAGATAATTTCTGCACTCTGTTGGGTCACCTTTCTTTGGAATGGTAACAAATATTGATCTGTTCCATTCAGTTGGCCAGCTGGCTGTCCTCCAGATTTATTGGCACAACTTAGTGAGCACATCCAGGGCAGTGGCAAAATTTAAAAGGACAGCATGTAATAAATATTGGAGAGGAGGATGCGGAGAGATAGGAACTTTTACATACTATTGTTCTGATTGTAAAATGGTACCCCCATTCTGGAAGGCAGTTTGGCTTTTCCTTAAAAAGCTGAACACAGAAATTCCATACGGCTCAGAAATACCACTGCTTGGAATATGTTGTTATTGTTATGTGCCGTCGAGTAGCTTGTGACTCATAGCGACCCTATGTACAACAGCCCTAAACTCTGC
>NW_006399784.1:21245786-21248016 GCF_000299155.1 Elephantulus edwardii
TCAGTGTCAGCCACAGTTTGTTATGATCCACACACTCAAATGCCTTTGCATAGTCAATGAATATACCTTGAGGCTATATATTGGAATATACTCTGAGAAAATGAGAACTGAGGCACAAACGGAGACTTGTACGCCAATATTCATAGCGGCATTATTCACCATCACAAGAAGTCCAACCTAAATCAGATGGATTGAGAAATTATGGTATATTCACACGATGGACTACGCTTAACACAGGAGCAATGATTTTGTAAATCACGACATAACTTGAGAAGGAATAGAAAGCATTATGCTAAGTGAACTAACTCAATCCCATAAGGACAAATACTGCATAAGACCACAATTATAGAAATAGGTAGCTAGTAAAGTGTATGAGGATATTAGGTGGGGAGGATATGAGTAGAAGAATGAGGATTGGCGAGACAATCATAGGATTGCACAATTGGATGGAGAGAGGGAGGAGGGGGTTACAGAAATGGGAAAGATCTGGTGTGAAAAACAATGTATATGAACTTTATGTGTAAACCAGTATAAAATATTTTTTTTAAAAAATACAGTAAGCAGCAAATGCTTGTGAGAGAACTATGAGATTGGAATCTTATACACTGCTGGTGGGAATGTAAAATGGTACAATAACTAAAGAAGACAATTTAGCATTTCCTAAAAGTGCTAAAAGTAGAGAGAAGCACAACTTGATGTATATTCCGCTACTAAGAATGTACCCTAAAGAATAAGAGCTGTGATGCAAACAGATAAATGCATGCTTATGTTTATTGCACACTTATGCACAACAGCAAAGAAATGGGAACAACCCAATTGTCTATCAAGGAACAAAGAGACCGAGAAATTATGACACATATACATAATAGAATGTTATGTTATATTGAAAAACAGGAAAGAATTTATGAAACACTGTACAGCATGGATGAGTTTCTAGAATATTATTGCGAAATAAGTCAGTCACAAAGTATATACAATGTGGCCTTCCCTCCAAATCTCCTTTCAGAGAGGGAGGTCTGTCCCTAATGGGGGGTAGATGTGTCAGAGATGAAAGGGTGAGCTTAGCATAAAGCAGGGTTCAGCGTTGTTGTACATAGGTTCACTGTAAGCTGCAAGTGACTTGATGGCACTTAATAACAACATCATTATTATTTATCCTCAAAAATTAAAAAGTACATACAATGTATAAGACCACTTTTATAAAAACAAAATACACACACACACACACAGACTAATCCTCTTGACAACATGTCCAAACTATGTGAGATGTTTTACAACCTTACCTCTAAGAAGCACCCTGGCTGTACTTCCTCCGAGACAGATTTATTTATTATTCTGTTTTAATCCCCTCCTATGCCTTTGGAAGTTGAATAATAAATAAAGATGACAGAAGGAGAAATAATACCTTTGAATTGTGGTGTTGGAGATGAATACTGAATATTCCATGGACTGCCAAAAGAAAATTAATATGAGAGGGTTAAGTATTCAAACGTAAATAATTATATTTGCATATTTTACTTAATTTATTCAGGTATTATTTTTAAAGTTTTAGTATTCCCCCATAAATACTTTGTGTATTTTTAGTTTAATTTCCAGGTATTCTCTTGGGTTTTGTTGCTACAAAAATTTCATTTTCAATAAAATTTTCTAATTAGTTATTGTTAGTATAGAATAGTTTCTTTTATTTTTGTGTGCTGCTAAAGATATCTTGAGATAATCTCTTTCACTGTAGTCAATTTTTTGCCAGATAGTCATTCATTTCACTTGCCTTGCATCTTTGAATATCCTTTGTACGTATTCAGGGAGGCTTTCCTCTTTTAAAGTCCCTGCCTACCATTAAAAAAAGACAAACATTTTTATTTTTTTACATTTTTTTCTATTAGTTTATTCACAAAATTCAAATACAAATTCGAACAAATTCTTTCCATTTCCCTCACCTTCCCATCCATCAGACTATACAACTCAATGATTAATCCTCCCTCGCCCTGAACATTCACATTCCTCTGTTCCAGCCTCTTTCTCCTCTCTTGGATCCTTATACTCATTCTACAATAGTGGTTTTATACAATATTTGTTTTCTTGAGGGACTGAGTTAGTTCACTCAGCATAATGCTTTCCAGTCCCTCCCAAGTTAGGTAATAATTTACAAAATCATTGCTCCATATGTATGCTGTGTAGTATTCCATTGTGTGAATGTACCATAATTTCTCAATCCATTTGTTTGTGGTTG
>NW_006399784.1:21248391-21253547 GCF_000299155.1 Elephantulus edwardii
ATTTGGAGCATTTCTTCATGTGTCTGTTTGCCATTCAAATATCTTCCTCTGTGAAAATTCTTTCCATGTCTTTTGCCCATTTTGTAATTGGGTTATCAGTCTTTTTCTTGTGGAGGCCCAGGAGATTCTGTAAACTTTTGTTACAAGACTCTTGTCTGACGTGATATTACCAAACATTTGTTCCCTGTCAGTAGGTTTTCTTTTTACTCTCTTGGACAATGTTTTCTATGCGTACAGGGATTTTAATCTTTAGAAGATCCCATGCATCAATTTTATCCTCTTTAGATTGTGCATTTCTGCTTGTATTTGACAGTCTCTTTATACCTTGGACTAGCGCTTTTAAGCTTGATCCCAGCAAAAGACAAACACTTTTGACAGGAAAATTCATGGAGGTTAAGGGGGAGGGGAGGAACTTAGACTGACACTCAAAAGAACAAATAAAGCTGTCTCGGAGGAAGTAGAGACAGAGTGCTCCTTCCTCCTAGCAAAGATGGTGAAACTTCATCTCATATAGTGTGGGCAGGTTGTCAGGAGCGGTCAGTCCTTGGGAAAAGACATCATGCTGGGGAAAGAGAAGGGTCAATGAAAGAGAAGCAGATCCTTCACAAAATGGATTGACACAGTAACTACAACAATGGGCCAGAGATTATGATTACAGCACAAGCATTTAAGCTACTGCTCATAGAGTTGCCAAGAGTCATAGTTGACTCCACAGCACCTAACAAAAACAATGGTTAACTATTCCAAGTCAGAGGTGTAAACAGAGAGGCTAACGTGACAGAGATTCTGGGGGGAGTATTGAGGTGTCAGAACCCTTGAAAATTGGCTTTTTTTAGGCATTGCCTTAACCCCTATTGGGTGAAATTATCTCCAGCTGCCTTAACCATGGGCACATGATCTTATAAATCATCAACACTTTCTACACTGTGAGAGAGGACAACAGTGGTGGTGGAGAGAAGGTGAAGAAATTTTGGCACTGCAGTGAAAAGACTGTGGCAGGGTGTAAACAGAGGAACCCTGGAGACAGAGCCACAGTTAAAGGTTACTTGCTGGGTTATTGAAGAAAAAGCTGACGTAACTATTCTGAGATAAAGTTTCCTGGATGATCGACGAAACAAACCAGAGGCTTCTTGCATTTGTGCTGTTGAACTGAACCTGCACTTTCACTAATTGAGGAACTGGGCCTTGTTAGTCTGGTCTGGGACTGCTGGACTAAACCCAGACTTTATGAGGTATTCTTTGCCTCCTCCATTCTCCAACCCATTTCCCTAATAAGCATCACAACTCAGTAAAGTCTGTGAGTCTTGCAATGAACCCATTGGACCCAGTGATTGGTAAAAATAGGTGCAGGAGCATGTGAGATGGCATGTCTAGCTCTGTAGCTATTTGTAGGGTGCTATAGACATTATTGAAGGAGACAGTTTTCCTTTATGAACTGAGTAGAAGTCAGACTCAGCCACCCTCACATTGTATCTACTCCTTTCTCCAGTACCCAGTGACCAGGCTGGCAGAGTTGTTAGTATGCACTGTAGTGCTTTGCAAAACAGTGCTATCTCCACTGAAGCAGTTCTACAATGTGATTCTGGGTATTTTCCCTGGCTAATTGGACTCCAAGCCTGACCTTTAGCCAAATTTATGGACTCAGAATGTTACCTTATACTGTCTAATAAATTCTATTTTTTTTAAACTAGATATGATTTTGGCAATTCACAATAGGACTCTAAGATATTAACATGTCAAATTTATTGTCTTTTTTGTAACACTTGAAATAATTCCTTTGTCTAAACCAAGATGGCTGGAATCCAGGTGGAGAAGTATTCTGAAGCAGCCTGAATTTACAGAGGTTTGATTTCTGGTTCTGGTGAGACTTAGTGGCAATGTTTACTAGCCATTGAGTGTGAGTTGATTGTATTCAGCCTCCTATCTAAAAAGGCATTTGGTCACCAGTATGGGGCTGTAATCCTGGTCAAGCATTCTTCTAAGTGATATAGCACTGGTCTGTCCATTTGCTATAGAGGTTAACTCGTGATTGCTGAGATGCTAAACACTGTGACACTGATGTGTCAGATGCAATAATGGTTACTCATGGTGGACAGTGTTTGGTGGAGATCCCCTATTTAAACAAGCTTGTAAGAAGGAGTGGCATCCACTTCCAAAATAGCTTGCCTCTGGCAACTCTATGAATGTGGAGAAATAATGAAAGTTATACAAGAGTTCAGGTCTTTAATTCATAGGGTCACTATGAGTCATCTGTGACTTCAAGGCATTAAAAAAAACCAACCAAACCCAGATTTGGGAGATAGCTACCTAGCCAACAGGTGGCTGTGGTTGTTGATGATGATTGTCTTTGAGTTGAGCATGACTCATGCATGGCAACTCTCTGAACAAAAGGCCTGAAGCCCCTCTACAACTATCGATATTTATCCAAAAAGTAGAGATCCATGTATGTGCCCATTCCAAAGAAAACTGACCTCACATGGCATTTAATTGTCAAACAGTATCACTAATATAATATAAAAGTAAAATCATGTGGAAAAGAATTCTAATTTGGTTGCAGTGGTACATAAAGAGGAAAAGTCCAGGAATTCAAGTAGAATTTAGCAGAGAAAATGGAACAAGAAATGTCATTGCTGGTGTCAGATGGATCTTGGTTAAAAGCAGAGACTATCAGAAAAACACTATGTTTTATTGACTATGAAAAGGCATTTAACTTAATAGATGATAATAACTTACAGATAATATTGTGAAGAATGGAATCTTGTAACAATTGTGCTCATGTGGAATCTGCAGAGATCAATAGGCAGTTGTTTCAACAGAACAAGGGAATATTGTGAGATTTAAAATCAGGAAAATTGTGAAGAAGTTTCTCCTATCCTTTCACATTCAATCTGTATGTTCAGCAAATACTCTAAGATGATGAACAAGACATCCAGAATTGGAGAAAGGATCATTAATAACCTGCAGTGTGTAGATTACACAACCTTGCTTACTGAAAGTGAAGAACTGAAGTACATATTGATGAAGATAGGTAGAGATTACACCTCTGCATAAAGAAAACAAAAATCCTTGTATCTGGACCAATAAACAACTTCATGATATACAGGTTGTCCTTGTCAAAGATTCAATTTCAATTGGGTCCACAAAAAATTAAAGAAAGCAGGCGGGCTGCCCTTGGCCCCCAGCTTGGGGTGAGCCATCATGGCCCTCAGGGTGAGCTCCTCAGTCCCCAGATTGTGCCATCTGACACCTGGGTGGGGAAGGGGGGAAAAAGAATGCCTAGGGTATCCAGAGAATGTTATCTAAGCCACCTTCTGCCACCCTCTCCCCCAGTAAACCTAAAAGCAACACCCTCAAAGCCCTTCTATTTGTAACTCACAAGTTTGTTCTCTCTAGATTTGCTCCCTATCCTATAGGTAACCTTAACACTGAGTTTTACTCCAGAATTGACCCTGAACCAAGTGCCAGTAACAAAAAGGAAATACAACTGACAACTAAGGAAGCAAAGGAGGATGGAGCCTCTGGGTTCATCCAGCCATCCCCACTGGACCCACCAGGAAAAACACTTTGCAGTCCAGAGGGGAGCAAATGACAGGAAGATATCTTCTAACAGAACAAGAAGGCAAGCCGCTTTAACCCAAGACCACCAGTAAGGTGATAAAGCGTCCTCCCTTCCCCACTTTACATCTATGCCCCTGTTCAGCATGAAGAAGCCAGAGAGTTGGCATCCAGTTCCCAAATCAGTAAGACAGTTGGTTTAATTACCATTGGAAAACGCTTGTCATTCCTCTGTAGCATCTGGTACCCACTGGACCCTCATCATTTCCTTCACCTGCTCCCCCCACCGACCAAATTGTGCAGTTCTGCAACTACATCCCTGCCCATCCTTGCCCTTCTGCCCCCAACCCTCACCTCCTTGTACCCCCAATATGTTTTTCCCAATAAAAAAAATTAAAGAAAGCAGTAGTCAAGAAATCATATGACATAATCACTATATGGAGATGATATGATAGTGTACACAGAAAACCCCAAGGACTCAACCCAGAAAACCTGTTAGAGCTAGTAGACCAATTTAGTAGAGTGGCAGGATATAAGATTAATATTAAAAAAATATATCAATGGGATTCCTCTACAGTAACAAAGAGAATCAGAGAAGGAAACCAAGAAATCAATAGTTTACAATAGCTGACCACAAATTGAGACATGTTAGAGTGAACCTAACAAGAGACACAAAATACCTGTTCAGAATCCTCTAGGGCCTCCACAAGAAAGAGATTGATGACACAATTGCAAAATGGGCAAAAGACATGGAAAGAAATTTCACCGAGGAAGATATTCAGATGGTGAACAGACACGTGAAGAAATGCTCAAAATCACTGGCAATAAGAGAGAGGCAAAATAAAACCACAATAAGATACTATCTCACTCCAGTAGCAGTGGCAAAGTTTAACAGGACAGCAAGTAATAAATACTGGAAAGGATGTGGCAAGATAGGAACTCTTACACACTGTTGGTGGGATTGTAAAATTGTACAACCACTTTGGAAGGCAGTTTAGCATTTCCTCAAAAAAGCTGAACGTAGAAATTCCATATGACCTAACTATTCTACTGCTTGATATATTCTTGGAGAACAGAGGTACAAATGGAAACTTGTACATCAGTGTTCATAGCAGTGTTATTCACCATTGCAAGAACATGGAAACAGCCCAAATGTCCAACTACAATAAAACAGACTGAGAAATTATGGTACATTCACATGGTAGAATATTTCAGCACACAGGAGTAATGATTTTGTTAATCACTACCTAACCTGAGAGGGAATGGAGAGCATTCTACTAAGTGAACTTATTCAGTCCCATAAGGAAAAATATTATATAAAACCACTACTGTAAAAACAAATAACTAGTAATAAAAGTATGAGCATCTAAGTGGGGGCAAGGTGGAAGCAGAGGGGTGAGAATGGAGCAGGGTAGGTAATCATAGGGTCAGACAATTTGATTAGTGGAGGGAGAAGTAAGTTAAGGAAATAAGAAAGGTCCAATATGATAGCAATAAGCAAACACATCAAAAGGCAGGGAAAAACAGATCATTGACTCTCTAACCCATTATCTCCAGCAAATTGAAAAAGAACAGCAAGAAAACCCGACACCCTCTAAAAA
>NW_006399784.1:21259387-21262840 GCF_000299155.1 Elephantulus edwardii
AAGTATCTCAGTCACAAAAGGACAAATACTGCATGATTCCACTGTTGTAAAACAGGACTGACCTTGGGGTTGGGGAGAGACTGAGAAAGATGGGTTCAATAATGTATACTGCATTGAAACAGATGAGAGAGAAAACTGTTTAAAAGGGATATGTGATTAGGTATTTTTGTCATGACAGTAGTCTAGAGTGAAGGCCACATGGTGGAGTGGACCTGAGGGAGGGTTTGTAAAACAATGAAAGAATTTTTCTTTTACTTTTCCAAGAGGGTAGTGTACTATGGGGGAGGGCTGGGAGGGGAGAAAAGTGCCACAATGAATGAATGAATATCCAAAGTCTCTGTAAATTTTTACTGAAATTAATAATACATTTAAATAAAATTTAAAAAGAAAGATCAAATATGGAGAAAATGTATATGAACTTTGTAAATAAACCAATATAAAATTAAAAGTCTATACATATAAAAAACTTTAAAATGATGGAATTATAAATTATAAAACTGACCAATTTACAGAAAACTACAGAACATTTCTGCAAGATACAATAAAAGACCTGATGAAATGGGAAAATGTTCCTTATTCATGAATAGCAAGATTCAGTATAGTGAAAATGGCAATCCTACCAAAAGCAATCTACATGTTTAACACAATCTCAGTAAGACACCAAATTAATTTTTCAAGGAGATTGAAAGGGATTGTCAGGTTTATTTGGAAAGGAAAGAGAATCAAAATAAGCAAAGCACGTGTGAAAAGCAAAAATGAAGTGGGAGGCATAGCACTCCCTGACCATAAAACCTGCTACACAGTGGTTGTAACTAAAAATGGCATGGCACTGGTACAATGACAGGCACATGGACCAATGGAACAGACTTGAAAACCCAAAAATAAGCTCAGCTATCTACAGTCACCTGATATTTGACAAGGAAATAAACCCTATCAAATGGGGCAATGACAACGTCTTCAACAATTGGTGCTGGCAAACTGAACTGCTACCTGCAGGAAGCTGAAACAGGATTTGTATCTCACACTATACACAAAAACAAACTCAAGGTGGATCGATCAGTTTGTCAGAGACAAACTGGAATCAAGCTTAGATGACCTAGTCTCCAGGATAAAGAGACTGCCAAATACAGCCAGAAATGCACAATCTGGAGAGGATAAAATTGATGAATAGGACCATCTAAAGGTTAAATCGCTGTGTTCATCAAAAATTGTTTCCAACAGAGTGAAAAGAAAAGCTACTGACTGGGAAGAAACATTTAGCAATACCATTTCAGACACGGGCCTCATATCAAAAGTTTACAGAACCCTACAGGGCCTCCACAAGAAAAAGACTGATAACACAATTACAAAATGAGCAAAAGACATGGAAAGAATATTCACAGAGGAAAATATTCAGATGGCCAATAGACACATGAAAAAATGCTCAAAATCATTGGCTATAAGAGAGATGCAAATCAAAACCACAATGAGATATCATCTCACTCCAGTAGCAGTGGCAAAGTTTAACAGCATAGTGTGTAATAAATGTTGGAGAGGATGTGGCAAGATAGGAACTCTTACACACTGTTGATGCAATTGTAAAATTGTACAACCACTTTAAAAGGTAGTTTGGCATTTCCTCAAAAAGCTGAACATAGATATTCCATATGACCCAGCTTTTCCATTGGTTAGAATATACCCTGAGAAAATGAGAACAGAGGCACAGAGACTTGTGCACCAATGTTCATTGCAGCGTTATTCGCCATCTCAAGAACATGGACACAGGCCAAATGTCAAACCACAATCAAAAGGATTGAGAAATTATGGTACATTCACACCATAGAATACCACACAGTATGCAGGGGCAATGATTTTGAAAATCACTACCTATCTTGGGAGGGACAGGAGAGCATTATGCTAAGTGAACTCAGTTCCATAAGAACAAATATTGTATAAGACCATTACTGTAGAAATAGAAAAATAACTAGCAAAACATACATGAGGTCCAAGGTGGGGAGGGTAGGAGCACAGAGGTGAGGATGAGGGACGGGCTAATCATAGGATCACACAATTTGATGGGTAGAAGGAGGAGTCATTAAAGGAAATGGGAAATATCTGGTGTGAAAATCAATGTATATGAACTTTGTAAGTAAACCAGTATAAAATAATTTATTTCTTTTAAAAAAAGAAATCATATATTACATTAGGCAAATCTGCTGCAAAAGACCTCTTTAAAAGGCTAAAAGGTAAAACAGTGCTCAACAAGATGAATTGACACAAATTATAAGGTGCTTTTTAAGGTATACCTGATCCAAGCCATGTTATTTTTAATTACCTGGTCAACACTCTTGGCACCAGCAGCCAGGAAATCAAAAAACATATTGCGATGGGAAAGTCTGCTGTTATGGACCTCTCCAGGGTACTGAAGAGCAATGGTGTCACTCTGGAGACTAAGGTGTATCTGATACAGACCATGGTATTTGCAATCACTTGTTATGCATTGGAGAGTTGGACAATGACTAGGGAAGATAGAAGGATAATTGATGCTTTTGAGCTGTGGTGCTGGAGAAGAGTATTGAATATACCATGGACTGCCAAGAAAACAAACAGATTCATCCTGGAGAGGGTTAAACCAGGGTGTTCCTTGGAGGTAAGGATTCTGGGGCTTCGTCTGACATACTTTGGACATGTTGTAAGGAGAGACCGGTCCTTGGAGAGGGACATCATGCTTAGGAGGGTGGAGGGACTGCGTAGGAAGGGAAGACCCTTTATGAGGTGGATTGATTCAGTGACTGGAGTAATCGGGATGGGTGTGTCAGAGGCAGTGAGATTGGCACAGGATAGAGCAGGGTTTAGGGCTTTTGTACATAAGGTCGCTATGAGTCGCAAGCGACTCGACGGCACATAACAACAACAACAACAATTTGTAAAAGCCCCTAACTGGAGATTTTCCCAGTGCAATGCATCTCCTTATTTCCTTACTGCTGTAATTAATATTAATTACAACTGATTACTGTCATTAATTTATTACAATATCTAATTAAAGTCTTATACTGCCTTTCCAGAAGGACAGATTTTAACAAAATCCTTAAATATGGTATATGAGAGAACTAAGCTAGAAAGAGCTAGAGACATGGAGCAAAGTACAAGTAGGGATCTTAGCAGACTACATATTATTCTAAAGCATCTTAACAGACTTCATATATTCTGAAGAACCAGAATATCCTTCAGAATAATTGAAATAATCAGAATGATGACATGCTGGTATTAAAGTAAACCTGCATTTATAAGTATATATATATGTATATATATGTATCATACACATAAATTTTTATCAACTCAGATAAGCTTGTAAAAAGAATTCATTTCTCTGATCTTTACCTGTGTGAGAATTGGGAAAACTGGATCAATAATCAACATCATGATAAAAAGAAAAAAAGACAGAAGGCATCAAGGACTTCCTTTTACTTGGAT
>NW_006399784.1:21262940-21289897 GCF_000299155.1 Elephantulus edwardii
TTAAACCAGGCTGCTCCTTGGAGGCAAGGATTCTGGGGCTTCATCTAACATACTTTGGACATGTTGTAAGGAGGGACAGGTCCTTGGAGAGGGACGTCATGCTTGGGAGGGTGGAGGGACGGTGTAGGAGGAGAAGACCATCTATGAGGTGGATTGATTCAGTGACTGGGGTAATCGGCATGGGTGTGTCGGAGGCAGTGCGATTGGCACAGGATAGAGCAGGGTTTAAGGTTATTGTACATAGCGTCTCTTAGTTGCAAGCGACTTGACGGCACATAACAACAACAACAACAACAATGTGCCCTCCTCACTTCCATAATAGCTTGCCTCCAGAAACCCTATGAAGCTGGAGAGAGGATGAGAGACACACAAGTGTTGAGGACTCTCCTTCATAGGCTCCCTATGAGTCTCCTGTGACTCGACGACACTTAAAGATGATGACAAATGTACCCTCTTGATATCAGCAGTCAAAAAATCAAGAGATGTATCTGTAGTGTTAAGGGATTATTGTTCAAACCATTGACCTTGTTTGTTGTTGTGTACCTATGAATCAGATCAGACTGGCACAGGAGGAGATTGTCCCTCCTTTTCCAGCGGAGCATCTGGTGAATTTGAACCATGCCTTTGGGATTGCAGCTCAGCTTTTTACCACTAGGCCACCAGAATTCCCTTGCCCTTGACTTTGCTATGTTTAACAAGACTACAAGAATACGATATATTAACCTGACAAGGGGACTGGCTAATCTTGCCATTAAATAGAGCAGATTCAGTGACAGATTTTGAGAATCTCACCACCAGTGGAAAAAGAAGCAAGAAAACGCAGTGTGCCCTTTGGGGACAGAGATTCTTGCACCAGCCAGGCCTACAGAAGAGCAGGAGCAGCTGTAGCAGAAAACCAGAGTCCTGACAGGAGACAGAGTTGACCTCGGAATAGCTACTCCATGAAACCAGAGCTGAGGGTCTTTTTTTTGATCCAAGTGTTTTGGAGGGTTGAGGGTGGAGGATGAGGGTGAGAGAAAAGCAATAATTGACAGGACTAAATTTTGAAGCACTTGTCTAAATCTGCAAGGCTGAAGGCTGAGTTGCCTGTGAGCACATTTCAGAAGCTGTCTTAATTGAGTGATTGTATATGCTACCAATCTAAATTATAGTCTTTTGGCTTCCCTAATATTTCCTATTTGGTCTGAAAACTATTTAAATGGATTTTGAACCAGTAGAGCAGTAAGACTGGTGTCAAAATTAGTAGAAAGAGTTGTAGGACAATGGGGGACTTGTCTGACCTCATAGGAAGCTATGTTGTGGATACTGTTGATGGGAACAATTCCACTTTGTGGGGCTGGTGAATGTCAGATATTGCCATCCGCATGTGGCCTTTTCTCCTTTTACACTGTCGTTGTTATTAAGTACCATCAAGTCGTAGACGACTCATAGTGACCTATGAACGAAAGACCAGAACACTTGTGTAACGTTCATTGTTTCTCCACTTTCATAGAGTTTCCAGGCACAAGCTGTTTCAGATGTAAATGCCACTCCTGCTTCCAAGCTTGTTTTAATCAGGGAGCTCCACTAAACACTGTCCACCATGGGGAAAATCTGCTGCCAGGAATCTTTCCAGACTACTGAAAAGGAAAGATGTCACTTTGAAGGCTAAGGTACATCTGATCCAAACCATGGTCTTCTCAAGTGATTGTTATGCACAAAATTTCTGTCAACAAGGCCATACTTTCCAAATAGCATTTCTTCTTTGTTTTCAGCTTTAGCATTCAAGTCACTGATTATTAATGCATCTTGATTGCATGTTTGATCAGTTTCTGTTGGTATAAATCCCCAAATTTGTCATGGTTGACGTAAGTGGCTGATGTGCCTAATAGTTGAATTAATAGAACTTCACTGTATAAATGTGGTTTAAATCAGCAAAGATGTGCATCAAGGTCGTATCATTTACCCATACCTATTCAAAGTATACACAGAGAAAATAATTCAAGAAGCTAGACAATATGAAGAAGAATGGGGCAGTAGGAAGGAAGACTCATCAACAACCTGGATTACAAAAATAATACAAATGTGCTTGCAGAAAGTGAAGAACACTTGAATCACTTAGGATTAAAAACCAGAATCTTCAAACATCAAAAAACCAAAAGATTCTCTCCTCAGAATTAATGGGCAACATCATGATAGATGGATTAAAAAATTAAAGCTGCAAATTATTTCATTTTACTTGGATCCACAATCAGCATCTATGCTAGCAGCAAGCAAGAGAACAAAAGGCCTGTTGCACTGGGGAGATCTGTTGTCAAAGGCCTCTTTAAAGAGCTAACAAGCAAGTAGATCAGTTTAAAAACAAAGTTGTGCTTGATCCATGATACAGTATTTTTCAATTGCTTTCTACATATCTGAAGGTTGAACAATGAGTAAGGAAGACCAGAGAAGAACCGACATTTTTAAATTGCCATGTTGTTTAAGAGTATTGAATACAGCAGTTTGGACTGTCAAAAGACCAAACAAATCTGTCTTGGAGGAATGTTCTTCAGAGGCAAAGATGGTGAGACGTCATCTCCCATACTTTAGGTATGTTGTCAGGGAGCTTCCGTCCATCAAAAAGACATTAGGCTGAGACAGGTCAATGAAAGACAGGAAGAACCTCGGCACCACGGCTTGACTCAATGACTACCAGCAATGGTCTTGAGTATGACCAGAGATCAAGAGCATGGTGTAGCACACAACAAGGCTCCAATCTGTTGTTCAAGGATCGCTGTAAGTTGTAGTGGACACAACGGCATATACTGACAGCATGTAAAGGCTGGACAACGTCAGAAGCGGATTGCTCAATATGGTTTTTCTTTTGAATGTATGACTCTCGCCACATGGCTCCCTACTACCTCGTGATACATTCTTTAATAAGGGAGTTCTGGTGACCTAGTCCATAGAACATTGCACCACTAAGCCAAATGCGACACCTCTCTGTCAGTTTGAATCTATCAGTGTCTCCATGAGAGAAAAATAGATAGTCTCCTGTGGTACAGTTTTTACAGTCTCCTGAAAACCTAGTGGGGAGTAAGTTGGTCTGAGTTTGAGGTTTCATTGGTTGGGTTTTTTGTTCTCTAACAGGGTGTTTAACTCAGTCAGCTCGAATTTATTTTCTTTTTTTTTTTTTTTTTACATCTAGGATCATAAGTAAAACAGGCCTTTTATTTCCTTATGCCCTTTTAGATGATGAGGTTTAGTATAATTTGTATATTATAAATTAAGCTGGCATTTTCTTTCTTTTTAAAGCCATGTTAACAGTGTGCAGTGAATGCACTTGCTTTGGTTTCTCTTGCCCCGTCAAAGATCTGAGCCAGTGAGAGACAAGAAGGTCAGCATGTTCAATGCACAAGAAAGCGTACAGCAATTTTAGTGGCTCATAGAAGAGGCATTGTCTGGCTTGCTTGAAGAAGTCCCAAGACACGCAGTTTTCCAAAAAAGAGCAAGGAGGCAAGAGCACCGTTAAAGGAAAGTCCCTTTATTAGCGATAGTACAGTCCAGATCAAGGAAAAGCAGTAGAAAATAGTGTGCATTGTTGTTGCTATGTACCATCAAGTCGCATCGAGACCCCAGTTACCGTGTCAATCCATCGCATCTCTGGTCTTCTTCTCCTATGCTGTCCATCCACCCTTCCAAGCATGATATCCTTCTCCAAAGACCGGTTCCTTCTGGCTACATGCCCAAAGTATATGAGCTAGAACTTCAAAATTCTTGCCTCCAAGGAAAACCTTGGTTTTACCCTCTTCAGTACAGACCTGTTTGTTCTCTTAGTGGTCCAAGGTATGTTCAACACTGTTCTCCAGCATAACAATTCAAAGGCATTAATTCTTCTGTCATCCTTAGTCATTGTCCAGCTCTCTGATACATAGCAAGTAACTGAGAAGACCATGACCTGGATCAAGTGCACCTTAGTCTTTAGACTGATATCATTACTCTCGAGTACTTTGGAGAGGTCCCTGACAGCCAACTTCCCCAATGCAATTTGTCTTTTGATTTGTTGACTGCTCATGCCAAAATTGTGGAGCCGAGCAAGCTTTAATTATTTTTTTTAATTTTTTATTATTAATTTCAATGAAAATTTACAGAGACTTTGGATTTCCCTTCATTCATTGTTGCACTTCCTTCCCACCCCTCCCCACCCCAGTACACTCTTCTCTTTGAAAAGTAAAGGAAAAATTATTTCATTGTTTTACAATCCCTCCCCCTAGATCCACTACACTATGCAGTCTTCGTTCCGGACACCTGTTATGACAAAACTGCCTAATCACATATACCTTTTAAAAAGTTTTCTCCCTCATCTGTTTCAATACAGTGTACATTATTTATCCTGTCTTTCTCAGTCTCCCCCCAACCCCGATGTCAGTCCTGTTTTACAATAGCGGCACCATGCAGTATTTGTCCTTTTGTGACTGAGATACTTCACTCAGCATAATGTCCTCCAGAGTCACCCATTTTGAATAATATTGCATGAGTTCCTTGTTTTTCAATGAAGTGTAGTATTCCATTGTGTAAATATACCACAGTTTCTCTATCCATTTGTTTGTTGATGGGCACTTGGGTTGTTTCCAACTCCTTGCTATTGTGAACAAAGCTGCAATAAATGTGGGTGTGCATGCAAGCTTTAATTATTAACAACCTCAATCTCTTTAGCATCTATCATGGCACTGTGAATTGGCCCAGTGGTGTGAATCTTTGTCTTCTTGATGTTGACCTTCAATCCATATTGAAGACAATTCAGCAAACAAGGTTGTGTCAATTGTGTAACAGATTGTTGATGAGTCTTCCTCAAATCCTGATGCTACATTTCTGCTCACAAAGTCCAGCATCCTGAATGATCTGTTTCACATACAGATTGAAAAGTTATGGAGACAGGACACATTCCTGACATACTCCTTTTGTGATTTTGAACCATCTAGCATTTCCGTGCTCTGTTCTGATGACTCCCTCCTGGTCTAAGTACAGATTTCACATGAGCACAATCAAGTGTTCTGGGATTCCTGCTCTTCTCAAGGTTAGCCACAAGGTTAGTACAACAGCCCCAAACCCTTCTCTATCCCGTGCCAATACACCTATCCCCATTATCCCAGTCACTAAATTAATCCATGGGCTTAAGAGTATATGTGTATATAGCCTCTTGGTGGAGTTTTATGCAAATGAAGGATAGTAATGTCTGGACCAACCAGATGATGATGGTGGAAGTTCCCACTCCAGTCTCGTATTTGAGATATAATTGAATCTCATGTTATTAAAATGCTAATTGGGCTTCTTCTTTACTAATGTGTCGACTTTCTATGCATTAAGGAAGCATTAATGTCTTCCTTATAATGTAACATTATGCGTTCCTCTGTGTTGACTGGTAGAGTTGAGTTTTAGCTGCTCCACCTGACTTCACTCTCCATTGGCCCCCAGCAAGAGTTTTCTGTTTTTCCTATCCTGTCAATGTTCGCTCAAACATTCTCCCCACCTAACCCTGCCTCCTTCCCATGACTCACCAATTTTGTTCCTAACAATCTGTATAATAAAAAAGATCAGTCAATAGGGTTCAGAGAAAACAATCCAGTTATCATACACCCCAAAATGGAATACTCTTTTAGTTTTCTTTTTAATGCATATAATGAGAACTGCATGCATTTTAAGTATACAATTCAGTTGGAGTTTTGCAGACAGAATAAACTCATAAACCATTATCCAAATAAGGAAAGAGAAGAATAGCAGCACGACAGAAGTTTCCTTACGTTCTCTTTCCATCTCCATGCTCCTCAAGGGTGTTGTAATACAATATACTAGGGGTTGGAGTTTTTTTTTCTATTTTTGCCGCAGCTCTGCAGGGGGGGGAATGTGACTGCTTCCATGAAGATTAGAACATTGGAAACCCTCTAGGACAGTACTACTCTATCTTTTAAAGTCACTGTGAGTTGGAATTGACTCAACGGCACACAATAAATAGCACAAGATAATTGTTGTTGTTGTTGTTGTGTGCCATCAAGTCACCTGTGACTCATAGGGACCTTATGTACAGCAGCTCTGAACTCTGTCCAATCCTAAGCCAGTCTCACTAACTCCAACACACCTACCTCCATTATTCCAATTACCATGTCAATCCATCTCATCTCTGGTCTTCTTCTCCTGTGCTGTCCTTCCAAGCATGATATCCTTCTCCAAGGACTGGTCCTCCTGCCCAAAGTATATGAGCTAAAGCTTCAAAATTCTTGCCTCCAAAGAAAACTTTGGTTTCACCCTCTCCAATACAGACCTGTTTGTTCTCTTAGTGGTATGTTCAATACTGTTATACAGCACCACAATTTAAAGGTATCAGTTCTTCCTCTGTCATCTTTAGTCATTGTCCAACTCTCTGATACATATTTAGAAGACCATGGCCTGGATCAGGTGCACCCTAGTCCTTAGACTGACATCATTACTCTTTAGCACTTTGCAGAGGTCCCTGACTGTAGACTTTTTTTGGTTTTGACAGTAGACTTTTCTAATGCAATTTGACTTTTGATTTGTTGACTGCTAGTGCCAAGATTGTGGAGCCAAGCAAGCTGTAATTGTTAACAACCTCAGTCTCTTCTGCATCTTTCATGGCACTGTGAATTGGCCCAGGCATGTGAATCTTTGTCTTCTTGATGTTGACCTTCAATCCATATTGAAGGCTACGTTTTTGACCTGCAGTAAATTCCTCAGTTCTTCTTTCATTTCAGCAAGCAAGGTTGTGTCAAATGCATAACACAGATTGTTGATAGGTCTTTCTCCAATTCTGGTGCCACATTCCTTCTCACCAAGTCCAGTCTCCTGAATGATCTAATTTACATACAGATTGAAAAAGTACAGAGATGGGACACATCCCTGACATGCTCCTTTTGTGATTTTGAACCATGTAGCATTTCCGTGCTCTGTTCAGGTTTCACATGAGCACAATCAAGAGTTCTGGGACTCCTGTTCTTCTCGAGGTAAGCCACAACCTGTTGTGATTCATACAGTCAAATGCCTTTGCACAAAATAATAGAATTATAAAATATATATTCTTTTATCTCTTTTTGTTTTGAGAGTCTCCATACTGTTGGTAGAATTATGCCTGATATCCTCTCTGATGTGTAGTATTACAAGGAGACCGCATAATCCAGTGGTTAAAGCATTCAGTTGTTAATTGGAAGATTTATGGTTCAAACTCATGAGCCATCTGTGTGTGTGAAAATACTGGAGGTCTGCTTTTGGAAAGATTATATCCTCAGAAACCCTATGGAGCAGTTGTATTCTTTCCTATAGGGCCACTATTAGTGGGAGTCAACTAGATGATGGTAATTTGGGTTAATATAGTATTATATTGGATGTAGATCTTATAAACTGTTATATTCTGTTGATAGTAATTTTGGTAACAGAGAAAAGTTATTGTTATTATTTCTAATATGTTTAAATGCATGATTGGAAAGTAAGGGAATTACTTGAGCACCAAAATGCAATACAAAGGCACAAATGCAGAAAAATCATTGATACTTTGGGAAACAGTCTGTCAGATTTTCAAATGATTCAACATAGCAACTTCACTCCTAGGCATATATCCAAAAAAGATTAAAACATATCCACACAAAATTGTGTAGACTGCTAAGAGCTGAACAATGGATAAGGATGACAGAAGAAGAATTGATGCTTTTGACCAGTGGTGTTGGTGAAGAGTACTGAATATCCCATGGACTGCCAAAAGAACAAACAGGTATGACTTGGAGAAAGTACAGCCAGAGTGCTTCTGGGAGACAAAGATGACAAAGCTACTTTGGGCATGTTATTAGAAGAGGCTATTCTTTGGAAAAGGGCATCATGCTTGGAAATGTGGAGGGTTAGCAAAAGAGAGGAAGACCCTCAATAAGATGGATTGGCATGGCAATCGGCTCATGTGTGTCAGAGATGATGAGGATAGCACAGGATAGGACAAAGTTCAGATATGTTGTTCATAGGGTCGCTATGAGTAGTACTTAACTTGACAGCACCTAACAATAATGAAACAAAACTGTACAAATAAATTCTTATAGCAGTACCAGCAGCATTCAAAATAGGCAAAAGGAGGGAGTTCTGGTGACCTAGTGGCAAGAAGCTGCAGTCCCCAAGGTGTGCAGTTGGAATTCACCAGATGTTTTGCTGGAGAAGAAGGGCAATCCACTCCTGTGCCAGTTGGATTCAATTAGACAGTACACAACCAGAAGTGGGGGAAAATAGGCAAAAGGTAGAAACAATGCAATGCACACCAACTAGTTAATGGATATACAGACTGTGATGTGTGTGTGTGTGTGTGTGTGTGTGTGTGTGTGTGTGTTATTATTGTTGTTGATATGTGCTGACAAGTTGCCTGTGACTCATAGTGACTCTATGTACAACAGCACTAAACCTTGCTCTCTTCTGAGCCAACCTTATTGTTTCTGACACACCGACCCCCATTATCCCAGTCACTGAATCAATCTATCTCATCAAGGGTCTTCTTCTCCTGCACTGCCCCTCTACCCACCGAGCATAATGTCCCTCTCCAAGGGCTGGCCCTTCCTTGCATTTGCTCAAAGTATATAAGATGGAGCTTCAGTATCCTTGCCTTCAAGGAGCATCCTGGTTTCACCATCTCCAGTATGAACCAGTTTGTTTTCTTAGCAGTCCATGGTATATTCAATACTTTTCTCCAGCATCACAACTCAAAGGCATTGATTCTTCTTCTATCATCCTTAGTCATTGTCCAGCTCTCTGATACATAGCAAGTAATTGCAAAAACCATGGCCTGGATTAGGTGCGCCTTAGGCTCCAGACTGACATCATTGCTCTTTAGGCTCTGGAGATGTCCCTGAAAGCAGACTTTCCCAATGCAATTCGTCTTTTGATTTCCTGACTGCTGGTACTAAGAGTGTTGTTACATGTTACAATATGAATGAACTTCTAAAATAAGTATATGATAAAAAGCTAAGGAAAAGCTTCAATCAGAATCTTGGAAAGAGAAAGAGGGGGGCATAAAAGAAATTAATAGATAAGCTGTTTTTGTTATTTCAATTAACAGATGCAGCCTTGGATGTGCTCACCAGTCTATGTCAGCAAATTTGGAGAATAGCTGACTGGCCAAGAGATTGGAAGAGGTCTGTATTTGTTCCCATTCCCAAGAAAGAGGATCCTACTGAATATGGAAACTATTGAACAATATCATTAATATTGCAAGAAAGAAAAATACTGCTGAAGATCATTCAAAAACAGCTGGATCAGTACATAGATAGGGAACTTCCAGAAGTTCCAGCAGGATTTAAAAGAGGTCATGGCACCAGAAATATCATTACTTATGTCAGATGGATCTTGGCTGAAAGTAAAGAATACCAGAAAAATTTGTATTCATGTTTTATTGATTATTCAAAGATGTTTGAGTGTGTGGATCATAGCAAGTTGTGGCTGTAATTGAGAAGAATAGGAATCCCAAAGCACTTAATTGTGCTCACACGGAACCTATACCTGGACCAGGAAGCTGTTGTGTGAACAGAGCAGAGAAACACTGCATGGCTTAAAATTGGGAAGAGAGTATGTCAGGGTTGTATTCTCTCTTCATACCTGTTCAATTTGTATGCTGAGCAAATTATATGAAAAGCTGGACTCCATGAAGAGGAGTATGGCATCACAATTGGAGGGAGACTCATCAATAACCCTGTGTTATGCAGATGACACAAACTTGCTTGCTGAAAGTGAAGATGACTTGAAGCACTTGTTGCAGAAGATCAAGGAATGTAGCCATCAGTATGGATTGCATGTCACTATCAAGAAAACAAAGATTTTTATCACTGGACCAATATGCAGTGTAATGATGGAAAATTGTCAACAGCTTCATCTTGCTTGGATAAATTGCACCTTGGTGCCAGAAATCAGGAAAAAAGGAGACACACTGCACTGGGAAAATCTGCAGTTAGATAGAGACGACCACTCCAAATTATTGAGGAATAATGATGTCAATTTGGTCTGATTCTTTCCAATCACTTACCGCATAGTAATGGGCAATGAATAAGGATGACAAAAAAAAAGAAAAAAAAGAATTGATACCTTTGAGCTGTGGTTTTGGAGAAGAGCACTGAACATCCCATGAACGGCCAGAAGAACAAACAACTATGCTTTGGAGAGGGTGCAGCCGAAGTGCTCTTTGCAGGAAAGAATAATGAGGCTTCACCCACATACTTTGGGCATGTTGCTAGGAGGGGCTATACCTTGGAGAAGACATGATGCTGGGAAGGGTGGAGCGTCAGCGAAGGAGAGGAAGACCCTCAACTAGGTGAACTGACACGGTGACTGCTGCAATAGGCTGTTGTGTGTCAGGAACTGTGAGGATGGTTCAGGATAGAACAAGGTTCAGATTTTTTGTTCATAGGGTCACTACAAGTTGTACTCAACTCAACAGCACCTAACAACAACAGTAACAATTAGTTAATTGCATTAATCAATGGTAATTAGTGTTATAAAATTAAAATGTGTATTAATGAGTTTATAGGTTTTTATAGTTTGTCCTGCTAAGATTAAGAAATAGAAGCAGGAATGGCACCAACTTCCTAAACATGCCTCTGAAAACTCTATGAACTTTGATAAATGACAATAGTTATAGAAAGGCTTTAGATCTTTTGTTTGTAGGCTCACTATGATTCATGCTCAACTCGACAAAACCAACAAAAACAACAACAACATGACTATTTACAAGAAGCTTTAGGTCAATGTCGCCTCAAATGCTTAAACAAGCTGTGTAAGTCCATCATTCCTAAAATGAACAGCTCTGTCCACGGCTCAGTTCCCCAATTACTCTATGGCCCTTGGGTTCAGATTTGCTAGAAGGTCACCCAGAGACTCAGGCCCATCAGGGCAATGACTCACATGACCACAGATGTTGTTGTTAGTCAAGTACGACTTACAGCAGCCCTATGAACGATAGATCTGAAGCCTGTTCTATAACTACTGTTGTTTCTTTAGTGTTCATAGGGATTTCAAAGACCAGATATTTAAGAAGTGGATGACAGTCCTGCTCCAAGAATGAAGATCTGGTTTGGAGAAACTAGTCAGTGAGCAGCTGGAAGCTATGTCCCAGGATCCTGCAGACTGTCAGTTGTGGCACAACTGGACAGTGACTGTGGATGATGCAGGCCATGGTGTGGAAAATGGTGGGCAGCTGGAGGCTATGTCACAGGTGAGTGAGTGTTTTCTGAAAGAGAAAGGAACCCAGCATGAAGGTCCCATGAGCTTACATAAGCCTCTAGTAGAGCTGGGCTTGTATCTCATCTTATTCCATTCTCCTTAATACAATAATTACTTCAACATAAAACAAACAGTTAATCTTTTGGCTAGGGTAGACAATTTTGAATGATTATTGCCAATGTCAACTGGATCTTGGCTGAAAGCAAAGAATACTCAAGGAATACCTGTTTCATTGAATATGCAATGGCATCACAACAAATTGTGGTTAACCTTGAGGAAAATGGGAATCTCAGAACACTTGATTGTGCTTATGCAAAACTTATGCTTGGACCAGGAAGCAATCTTTAGAACAGAGCAAGGAAACACTGCATGGTTCAAAATCAGGAAAAGAGTGCATCAAGGATGCATCTTGTCTCCATACCTTTTCAATCAAAGGCAGAACAGATCATTTGGGTAGCTGAGCTTTATGAGAAAGAATGTGACATCAGGATTGGAGGTAGATTCATCAACAAGAATATGTTATGCAGATGATACAACCTTGCTTGCTGAAACTGAAGAGGCCCTGGTGCACTTGCTGCAGAAGGTCAAGGACTAGTCTTCAATATTAATTGAATCTCAACATCAAGAAGATAAAGAATCTCACTACTGGTATATGATAGATGGAGAAGATATTGAGGTTGTTAATTTCAGCTTGCTCTGCTCCACAATCAACACTCTTGGCACCAGTAGTCAGGAAAGCAAAAAACAAATTGCATTGGGAAAATCTGCTATCAGGGACCTCTGCAGAGTACTGAAAAGCAACGACGTCAGTCTAGAGACTAAGGTATGCCTAATCTACACCACAGTCTTCGCAATTACTTGCTATGCATCAGAGAACTGAACAATTACTAAGGATGACAGAAGAAGAACTGATGCCTTTGAGTTGTGGTGCTGGAGAAAAGTCTTGAACATACCATGCACCATCAAAAAAAAACAAATAAGTCTGTCTTGGCGAGGGTGAAACCAGGTTGCTCCTTGGATGCAAGGTTTGTGAAGCTCCATCTCACATACTTTGGGCATGTTCCCAGAAAGGACCAATCCTTGGAGAAGGACATCATGCTTGAGAGGGTAGAGGGTCAGTGTAAGAGAAGATCCTGGAAAAGATGGGTGACACCATGGCTGTGGCAATGGGGTCAGGTGTGTCATAGATAGTGAGATTGACTCAGACAAGGGCAAGTATTGTTCAAAGCATCTCTACATGTCACAGTCGACTCAACAGCCCATAAAAACAACAACATGTGGCCAAGTGGTAGGAAGCTCCATTTCAATCCCAAAGGTAAGCAATTTGAATCCACCAGTTGCTCCTTGAAAGAAGAATGGTCCCTCTCCTTCTGGGTAATGCTCAGACTCTGAAAACCTGCTGAGGGTCAGCTATGAGTCAGTTCTGACTCTATGGCAAACAACAACATGTTCAGTATCATAGGGTAACTTTTGAGTTGCTGTGATTCTGGAATCTACGCCATTGGTGTTTCAAATACCAGATGGGTAACCTGTGGTGGAAAGCAAAAGCTCCCAGGTAAAGACAAACTAGGAAGTAGGACTGGGCATCCACTTTTGAAAAAATACAAGCCACTGAAAACTCTATGAACAAAGGAGAAATATGGGCAGCAATAGTAGTCAAGGCAGTGTTTAGATTGAAAGTTACTCCAAATGAGTAAAAGTTACAAGCATTCTTTTAAAAAAAAAATAAAATCTTATTTTAATTGTGACTTTAACCAACATTTACAGAGAAGTTAGATTTTCATTTATTCATTGTTGCACCTTTTACTCCTCTCCAAACCTGCAATCAAGATGAATTAATAATTCTAGGTGACTAGAATGCAAAAGTTGGAAGCAATGAGGAAGGAATGGTGGTTGGCTAGTATAGACTTGGTGACAAAAATGAGGCTGGAGATCAAATGATTGAATTTTGTATGTTCAGTAATATATTCATGGCAAATATTTTTTAAACAGGTATTGCACAACATATATACGTTTTGTGTGCAAACCAGTATAAAAAAATAAAGACAATTTTACATATGGACCTCACACATGGACTGCACAAGGATCAGATTGAGTGCATCTGTAGAAAGAATAACTGGAAAAGTTAAATATCAGCCACCAAAATCAGACAGGTGTTGACTGTGGATCAGATTATCAATTATTCAAGTGCAAGCTTAAGTTGAAGCTAAAGAAAATTTTGAAAAGTCCACAAGATTCAAAACTTGACCCTGAGTCTATTCCACTTAAATTTAAAAAATCAGGTTTGAGGTCTTGAATACCAACGATCAAAGCCCAAGTGAGCTGTGAGATGACATAAAGGATATTATTTATGTTGTTGTTGATTGCCTTCGAGTCAAACACAGCTGATAGTGACCCTATGAACAAAAAGCTTGAAGCCCCTCTACAACTATAGACATTTATCAAAGTTTATAGAGTTTCTGGAGGCATATTGTGTAGGAAGTAGATGCCACTCCTCCTAAGGAGATCAAAAAAGTCATTACAAAGACTGAGTAAAAGAGGAAAACCCAAATGGATGTCAGAAGACTCTGAAAAATGCACTAGAGCATCAAGAAGCCAAAACAAGGGGAAGAGATGAAAGTTAAAGAGATAAACAGAAGATTTCAAAGAGCAGCTCGATAAGACAAAAGCAAATTATTGTAACAGAATGTGAAAAGAGCTGGAGTTAAAATAAAAAGGGAAGAACTTGCTAGGTACTTCTCAAACTGAAAGAACTGAAAAATGAATTCAAGTCTCAAGCTGCAATACTGAGAGATTCTATGAGTAAAATTTTGAATGATCCAAGAAGTATCAAAAGATAATGGAAAAAAGTAACAGAATCACTGTACTAAAAAAACTTCATTGCCACTTAAAAATTTCAGGAAGCCATATCAAGAGCCAGTGGTGATAAAGTATGAAGTTCAAGCTGCACTGGATATATTGGGATGGGGGAATCAACGGAATATCAATTGATTTATTTTAACTCTCAGATACAGCCCTAAACACTCTCATTAGTTTATGCCAGGAAATTTGGAGAACAGCTGTCTTGTTGACTGACTGGAAGAGATCCATATTTGTTCTCATTCCCAAGAAAGGTGATCAAACAGAATGTGGAAATTATTGAATAATGTCATTAATATCACATGCGAGCAAAATATTTCTGAAGATCAGGAGAGAAAAAAACCAGCTAGGAATTGTACTGACAGAGAACTGCCAGTTATTCAAGTTGGGTCTAGAAGACACTATAGCACCAGGAATATCATCACTGATGTCAAATGAATCCTGGTTGAAAGCAAAAAATACCAAAAGACTGTCTATCTGTGTTTTATTAACTACTCAAAGACACTTGACTGTGAATCATAACAAGTTATGACTAACATTGATAAGAATTGAAATTCCAAAACACTTAATTATGCTCATAGGAAACCTATACGTAGACCAAGAAGTTGTTTTACAAATGGAACAAGGGAAAATGGCTTAAAATTTTGAAAAGTGTGTGTCATGATTTTATCATTTATCTATTTAGACTGTATGCTGAGCAAATAATTCTGGAAGTTGTTCTCTATGAAGACTATGGCATCGGAATCAGAAAAAGATTCATCAAAAACCTGCATTATGCAGATGACCCAATCTTGCTTTGTTGAAAGTGAGGAGAACTTCAAATAATTGCTGCAGAAGATCAAAGACTGCAGTTTTCAATATCAATTGCATCTCAACACTCACAACAGCAAGATTACAAACATTATCACCACTGGACTGATAAGCAACATCATGATAGATGGGAAAAATATTGAAATTGTCAATAATTTCATCTTACTTGGATCCACAATCCCTTGGTACCAGCAGTTAGGAGATGAGTAGACATATTGCATTGTGAAAGAAATTCACAGAGGCCTCTCCAAATTACTGAGGAATAATGATGTCACTTTGAGGGCCAAGGCACGCCTGATTCAGGCCATGGTCTTTTCAATCACTTGCTAAGAATCTAAAAGCTGGATAATGAATAAGGGTGATGAGTGAAAAGTGATGCATTGGAGTTGTGATGCTGGAGAAGAAAACTGTGAGTACTTTGGCCTGTCAAAAGAACAAACAAGTATGAGTTGGGAAAAATGCTTCTTGGAGGCAAGGATGATGAAGCGCTAGAAGAGACTATTCTTTAGAAGAGGACATCATTCCTGAAAGGATGGAGGGTCTATGGAAGAGAAGAAGACCTTCAATGAGATGGATTGACAGTGAGTGCAGGTGTCTAAGATGATGAGAATGGCACAGGACAGGACACAGTTCAAATCTATTGTCCACTGGGTGCCTATGGGTTGTGCTTGACTCATGGAACCTAACAATAAAAACAACACATTCATGATAATTTTATTTCTTGGCCTATTGCATTCAGTTCTCCACTCTTTACCTCTTATGGGTTGATTCTTTTTTTTTCTTTAAATTAATCTGTTATATAAAAGTTGTCTCACCTTTTATTTTGACTCATACCTTGCTGGTTAGCATTTTCTATTCATCTATATTCCATATTTCTTGGGCACTTAATTTTAAGTCTGTCCCTGTAAACAACACATTGTTAGATCTATTTTTGAAAAATACATTCTGAGAATCTCATTCTTACAATTTATAAATTTAATCCATTCCTGTGTTTGTAATTTCTGATGTGTAGGGACTGTACCGCTAACCGTTTTTAGTTTGTCTTTTTTGAATACTTTCTTTTTTTTTTTTTTTGCCTAGCACTTGATAGAACAAATCTTATTTTTCTTTTAAATTTATACATTTTATTTTCACTCTTCATATAATAATCTTCAATTTCTTGAAGGCCAGATATGGACTTACTTTTCTTTCTTGGTACCTAAAGTTTAGCAAACTCTTACCACATAGTAGATTATTATTCATATATCATCTCCTACCACTAATATTTCATTCCAGATTGTTAGCATCTGCAAAGTTGTATATGTTTTGTACATGAGAGAAAAGGTACAGTTTCATTATCTGGAATCATACATGAATGCAAATACATTTATATAGATAGATGATAGAAAGATGAGAGAAGTATGTAACAATTTAAAGGAACTCTGGTAGGGTAGTTCACAGGGTATCACACTGCGAATCCAAAGGTAGTTCAAATGCACCAGCAAGCGGCTCTGTTAGAGAAAGATGAGCAATTTCTTCTCATGTGAATGACTGCCTGTGAAATATACTACAGAATCCACTACAAGTTGATTTGGACTCAATGACAATCAATTTAGAGTTTTATACACACATATGACATCATGCTTGGAAAGATGAAGGTTCAGCAAAAGAGAGGAGACCGTCACCAAAATGGATTGATACAGTGACTGAGGCAAAGGACTCAAGTGTGCCAGGGATGGTGTAGGACAGGACATGGTCCAGGTCTAGTGTTCACAAGGTCACTATGAATTGTATGCAACTTGACAGCATCTAATAACAGTAATAGTCCTTAAGGATAAAGAGTATATCATACGTATATACACACACATACATATTTGTTTCTTTTCTTTTCAAAATTTTACACATTTTTCTAGACTCTACCCAACTGTAAACATTTAATTTGACCTTGAGGAAACCATAAAAACAAACACCACCATCTTAACCATCATAATTCAGTACAAAAAACTGCCTCTCTTAACCACTATATGTACAAAGTATAGTTGTCATTGTCCTTGTGTACCATCAAGTCAGAACCAACCCACCTCTGACTCTCTGGTGGGTTTTCAGGGGCAGTTAATTGCATGGGAGGTGATTGCCCATCCTTCTTCCACAGAGCAGCTGGTGACCTCGAACTGCATGCCTTTGGGATTGCAGCATAGCTTCTTGCCACTAGTAGAATTATATGACATTTAAAGAGGGAACATCTTTCATCTAGGGTTAGCAGAAAAGGCTTAAGTGAATCATATTTGACCAACCACTTGGTGCATTTTTTATTTTCAACAAGTCATAGACATAGTTTAACTGCACCAAAAAAGGAATAAGAAAAACAAACAACAGCTTTGCAATATATAGATTGGAAATACCCAGCTGAAGATGTGGTGTTGTATTCATGTGCAGCACTGAATATTTGTATAGATCTCTAAACTGATGAGATTTGGTTTTTTGTGACATTTCCAAGCATCTCTTTGTTTTATGGTTACAGTTCTTACATGACAGCTGCAAACCATACTCTTGTTCTTGCTGAAAGACTCTTGGTTCCATGAATATCTGGTCAATTAACCCAGGGGGTGTCTTTAAGATTCTTTTTGCAGACAGAGAGCAGAAAATTAACTCTACTGAAATAAGAAGGTTTAAAATTTCTGAAGATAGATGTTTAGATATTCTCATTCTCTGGCCTGTTATTATCACAGAAAATGTTTAAATAGGTCCAATTTTATTTTCTTCTAAGAAAGTGAAGTAGATTGTTTCCAGGTACCTTGCACATTTCCTAGTGAATAAGAAATCTCTGGGCTAATTTAAACTATCCTTCTGAGCATTTAATAGGGAGCTCTGGTGGCTTATTGGTAAGGAATTACACTGCCAATCTAAAGGTGGTTGTTGGTGCCGTCAAGTCGTTTGCGACTCATAGCAACCCTATGTACAACAGCCCTAAACCGTGCTCTATCCAGTGCCAATCACACTGCCTCTGACACACCCATCCCAATTACCCCAGTCACTGAATCAATCCACCTCATAGAGGGTCTTCCCCTCCTGCGCTGTCCCTCTACTCTACCCAGCATGATGTCCCTCTGCAAAGACCTGTCTCTCCTTACAACATGTCCAAAGTATGTCAGATGAAGCCCCAGAATCCTTGCCTCCAAGGAGCAGCCTGGTTTAATCCTCTCTGGAATGAATCTGTTTGTTTTCTTGGCAGTCCAGGGTACATTCAATACTCTTCTCCAGCACCACAGCTCAAAGGCGTCAATTCTCCTTCTATCCTCCCTAGTCATTGTCCAACTCTCTGATGCATAACAAGTGATTGCAAAAACCATGGCCTGTATCAGGCGCACCTTAGTCTCCAGAGAGACACCATTGCTCTTGAGTACTTTAGAGAGGTCCCTAACTGCAGACTTTCCCATTGCAATACGTTTTTTGATTTCCTGGCTACTGGTACCAAGAGTGTTGACTGTGGAGCCGAGCAAACTGAAGCTGTGAACAATCTCAATCTCTTCGCCATCCAGCCTGATGCTGCCAATTGGTCCAGTGGTGAGAATCTTTGTCTTCTTGACATTGAGCCTCAGTCCATATTGAAGGCTGCAGTCCTTGACCCTCTGCAGTAAGTGCATGAGGTAGGTGGTTGAAATCCACCAGCTGCTGCATGGGAGAAAAATGGGCTCTCTCCTCCTGTGTGATTTAGAGCCTCTGGAAACTCACTGCAGTGTCACCTATGAGTTAGCATTGACTCAATGACATATAACAACCATAACAACAAGTATTTAATAGAAACTTATTCTAAAAATTGAAGAGCCTAGTGGCGTTGTTTGTTACCTGTTAGGCTGCTAACTGAAAGTTCTGATTCTAATCCATTAGTGGCTCAGCCGAAGACAGTAAGAACCCATCTTTAGATGAAAGGTTTGCCATGACTCAGAATTAAATCAACTTGACAGTGGGTTTGGTAGATTCTAAAATCACAAAGCCAGTTCCTTTAGACTCCTTTGAAAGAGTGACACCGTACTTGCTCTTTCCAGGGAATTATTTCCTTGAATTGTTGTTGATACTATTTGTAGCTCTACTTCCATATGTAATCTCATTCTTTAACTGTTCCTTGCTCTTAGCCTTTGCTGATATAAATTGGTCTATGTTTTCATCTTAACATATTCTTCACGTTTTCTTGACATCTGTGGGGTTTCCCCCTGCCCCCTTCACTCTTCACAAGAGACATCCACTTTCACTGGCCAGTGATAAATATTTTCTTTAAAATAGAAAGCTGGGAAAACTCTAGCATTTTCTGAGTCATCTATCCTTTCTTTTGAACTTCACTCTAGTTTTATCTATTGTTGCGGTGTTAAGAATACTTACCATTTATCTTTTAGATTTCTCACTAAATTGCATTCCCTTTGTGCCTTACTATGTACGTTTTACACTGAATACTTTATCCTCAATTCTTGGCTTTAAAAAAATGACACATTAAACTCTTAGATATTAAGAAAGCTGCAGTCAGTTTTAAGAGTTTTCTCTGAGTAGGTAGTAAGAGATTATAATTAAGCTGCTCTGTGGAGCTTTTGAAAAGGAAAATGTCACCAGAAACTTATAACCACAATGAACTCTTGATTACTCATAGGGTAAAAATTGCATGACTAACTGAAATTCACAGGTTATTCTAATAAAATCTGTTTCCCCTCTATGTCGTTAGCTTTCATTTCCTAGCAGCTACTCCCACTTCTATAATTCACAACTCTGATCATCAAAAAGTTGGCAAAATGGCAGGACCATAAAGCTCACTGCTATCATTAGGAAAAGAATGATTACTTATAAATCAACTGTATCATATTCAGAATGTGGATCTGGGAGAAGGATTATGAGAAGCCATATTAGAACACAACCATGTATTCAAATATGTGAATACAGGGAGTAATTTGGTAGGATTCTTTATTCAGTTGAAAAATAAGAACCAGTAGCAAATTGAAGCCATGTACAAAAGAAAACATTTCAAAACAGCAAAATTCCCTTCAAACACAAAAATAAATTTGAAAAATATGCTGAAATCTAAGGAATAACAGGAGATATTTGTGCCCAGTGGGGATAAGTGTAAACGAAACTCACAGCATTCAGGCTGATTGTAATGCACAATGACCCTGTAGGACAGAGTAGAACTACCCTTAGCGTTTCCAAGAGGGTCGATCTTTACAGGAACATACTGCCTCTTCTTTCTCCCAAGGTGTGCCTCATAGGCCCTCTCTTCGGTTAACAGCTCTATGCTTTGAGCACTGCACCACTAGAAACTACCCCGGTGGTAAAGCCTTGCTGTTATTATTGTTAGGAGCCATCTAATGGGTTCTAACTCACAGCAAAACACTCCCTAGTCCTGTGCCACTCTCTCAATTGCTGCTGTACTCAAGTCCAGCAAGTGGTGAAAAAGGCAGCAAACGATGGTTCACGAAGTGTGCATCCTCCCTCCACCACAGCAGCTTCAAATTCACCTGAAAACTTGTCAGAAATGGAGATTCCCAAGCCTGGCTCCAGACCTCTACTGTAAAACTTCCAGGATAAGAATATGACAGTGCGTTAGCAAGTTCATCAGATGATTGTGAATCACTGGTATAAAAGAAAACACAGGGACAAAAAATAAAGGATAATTCATCCACCACACTAAAATTCAAACTCAAAAGACTTCATCGCTACTTAGTCAGAACCAACTCACCGCTAACACTCCAGTGAGTTTCGAGAGGCGATAAATTGCACAGGAGGAAATTGCCTAACTTTCTCCTGCAGAGCTGCTGCTAGATTCCAACTATCAGGAAAGTGCTGCCTTTGGGTTAGTAGCACAACTCCCTAAATTCCTTTGGCCTACTACTGGGCTGCAAAACAAAAGTTCACCACTTAAGAGACCCAAATGGAGATTTGCACACCAGTACTCAAAGCAGCGTTAGTCAAAACTGCAAGAACATGGAAACAGCCCAAAGTTCCAACAGTAAACATACGGATTGAGAATTCACACGACGGAACATGATGCAACACTCAGGACCAATGACTTAGAAAGGCTATATAACTTGGGAGGGTCTGGAGAGCATTATGCCGAGTGAACTAACTCAGTGTCATAAGGACAAATTCTCCATAAGATCATTATTGTAAAAAATAGAAGGATAACTAGTAGAATGTATATGATTGTCCAAGGGAGTAAGGGTAGGGGGCAGGGAAGCTGAAGGTGGGCAGGAGAGAAATTACAGGGCGTGCAGAATTTAGTGAACAGAGGAAGGAGGTGAAGGAAATGGCAAAGATTCAGCAGGGACTTGAAATGATGGGGTAACGGTGACATAGAGCAATGGTGATTAGTTTTATAAAACACAGTATATGAACTGGTGTAAGAGAAAGAGAGAGCTAGACTGCAGCAAAACTACAGCAAGGTGTTATGGTACCTAATGGACCCAGATGGAGCCAGGGTCAGATGGGAACTTAAAAAACAGGAAAGAAGAAGCAAAGAAAACAGCCAAAGATTCCTGTACCAGAGCTTACACAAACTATGAAGTAATTGAAAATACCATGATTTGGATCAGGTTCAGCTTGGTCTTCAAGGTGACATCATTGTTGGTTTTTTTAACACTTAAAAAAGTCCTTTTGCAAAAATATTTTGCCAATGTAATGTGTCATAAATTAACAAAATAAAGACTACATGTAGAAGGATGACATTCTCCTCCTATGCCAAAAAAAAAAAAAAAAAGAAAGAAAGAAAGAAAAGCCACAATGTATGGGAATGATTGGATGAAGGAAAGTGTGAAATATAATGCATATGAATTTTGTATGCAAACCAATATAAAATTTTTAAAAATGGGGAAAAAAGATATATACACACTAAAAAAAGTTCAACAATTCCAATCTACCAGTTGCTCCAAAAGAGTAATATTGTCAGTCTCCCCTTGTCAAGATTCACAGCGTTAGCAACCCCACAGAAGGTCACTATGAGTCGGATCCACTCAACAGCACTGGATTTTTCAGTTTATTACCAATTAACCATGGGATTTAGTCACTCACAGTCTGGCTTTGATTTTGCAAAATAAAAATAGTGAAATATAGTGCAGTGTGAGCACATACACACACATACCCCCACATGTACACATACATACACACAGCATATATGATATTCTGTTATCAGAATAATTCCTCGCACAGAAATTTCTCCAAAGATACACAGATCATCAAAAAAGCACATAAAAGATCAGGATAGCGCAAGTCAAAACCACAATGATGCTTTTTTTTCCAAACTCATTAAGGTGACTATTATTTTTTAAAAAGAAGAGAAACAGCAATTCCATTCCCAGTTACATATTCAAAATAATTGAAAGTATACTCAATATATACTACAGAATTTCTTGTCATATGATCCATAATAACCAAGGGTGCAAACAATTCTGGCATGCAGCAACAGATGAACGGGTAAGACACCTGGTGGAGAAAATATTTGCAAGCTCAGATGGTAACCAAAAGGTTTACAATTTGAACCCATTCTGTAGGAGAAGAATCCACTTCCTTAAATAGTATCACCAAGAAGAACAACTCCACGCTGTCACGTGGAACCTCGCAGGGTCAAAATCAACTGAACGGCATCTATCACAATAAAAGATACAAGGGAGTTTTATTCAGCTCTAGGAAGAGACAAAGCACACTATGATATAGATGAAGTTTTTTGTAAAACATGCTGAGTTGGGGAAAGCAGGCACAAAATGTGAATTATTTTAGGACCCCACTATATGAGATATCTGGAATTGACAAATCTGTTGAAATATCTAAAGATTAATGGTGTACTTGGGGAAGGAAGGAATGACATATTTTTTAAAAAGAGAAAAGAAAAAATCTAGTCTAATGATGTCCATTTTGCTGGTTTTCCTTGTTTATTCCTTCAGCAAGCATTTATTAAGCATTAATCACGACTTTGTCCTGGACGAGGGGCTCTGGTGCTGAAGTCCATAGTGAGTGGTGCTAGTAACTCAAAGGCCACGCCTCCCTGGTGCTCGAAATCTATGAGGGGTTTCCAGGGAGTAAGACGTGATATCTCTTACCCTGCAATTTACTGCATCAAAAACTAATGGAGAATCAGCAACGAATCAGTTATTTCTCCATGGCAGTGAGTGAGTGTGTGAGTGTGTGTTCTGCACTGAAACACAAGCCTGTTTTCTCACAAAACTTACGTCCTGGAGGCTGAGTGAAAGAAACATAAGTAATAGTAACGTCTGAGCTAAACACAGTATGTCTTAATACTGTAGGGTTAACACATAAAAGCAAGTAGTTCTTATTTCTCTCATTACTCATTATTCCTCCATACCCTTCTCCAGGCCTCTCTATCCACAGTTTTTGGCATTGAATTTATTTCATGAATTCTTCTCTCATTCAAAATTCATAGAAATATGACTGCTCAACAGTGATATTTCAAAAGCGAATTAATATACCATGGACTGCCAGGAGAACAAACAGATTCATCCTTGAGTGGGTGAAACCAGGCTGCTCCTTGGAGACGAGGATTCTGAGGCTTCATCTGACATACGCTGGGCATGTTGCAAAGAGGGATCAGTCCTTGGAGAGGGACGTTGTGCTTGGGAGGATGAAGGGACAGTACAAGAGAGAAAGACCCTCAATGAGATGGATTGATTCAGTGACTGAGGTAATGAGGGTAGGTGTGTCAGGGTCGGTAATGTTGGCACTAAGTACAGGAACAGGTCTCAGGACTATTGTACATAGGGTCACTATGAGTTCCAGCAACTCAGCAACACATAACAACAACAAAAACAATCAGCCTAAGAAAATAAGAAACCTTCTGGTGACCTAGTGGTAAGAAGTTGTGCTTCCATACCAAAGGCACACAGTTTGAACCCACCAGCTGCTCTACAAGGATGTGCAATCTCTACCCCTCTGATTGCCTGTCTCTGAAAACTCGCTGGAAGGTCAGCTACGGGTCAATTCTGACTCTATGGCACACAACAATAATACCTGTAGCTAAGATATTTGATTCTCAAATACAAAGTGAAATTCTTTTTTTCCTTTTTAAATTTAGACTTATTTATGATTCTTTAGCATTTACCAGTACTATTTGCTTTTGAATATGTTTCATAAAGTCAGGAGATGATGCCATTAGACAAAATGATTGCCATTATATATTAGATTATATGGTTATAAAATAATAGCAGAGGCAGTTTATAATTCAAGAGCTCTTTAGAAATGTACATAAATCCTTGTGGTTTAATTCCCTTTAACATCACCAAGTATTGGGAAAGGTAATAAATTGAATTAGGATTATATTGAAATTCACACATTCCCTCATTTTTCTTAAATCTACAATCTATAAAGGAAATACACAACATCTATAATCATCACAAAGCAGACTGTAGCTTAATTTTGTAATCGTGGAAGTCTCTCTAGCATGGTGATTGTAAAACTTGACTGCATACTAGAATTATTCAAGGAATTTTTAAAAGTACCAGTGCCCAGGCTGTACCCTAGATCTCTAAGAGCAGAACTCAAATACCAGTATTTTTTTAAAGCTTCCCAGATCCTTAAGGTTGAGAACCACTGCTTAAGTTGATCAAGATCTTTTACAAAAGTATTGTCGGCATGGAATCTGAGAGCTCAAAGGAATCACTTATTAATTACATTATCAGTTACAAATATAATTTTCCCAGTATTATAACACATCACTACATTCACTCAAAAACCTTTCAACAACTTCCCATTGGTGACACAATTGTTCTCATTTGTGGCATACATAGAAAATTATCACTGTATACTCGATCTGTTTGAAAAGGCTATTTGAGGTCAGCTGGGGTCTCTGGCAATTTCAAGCCCCAAATGGTTGCTCTAGGGGAGTTCTGGCGGCCTACTGGCAAGAAGCTTCATTTCCATCCCAAAGGCATGCGGTTCGAGGCCACCAGCTGCTCCTCTGAGAATGTGCAATCTCCTCCTGTGTGATTAACTGCCTCTGAAAACCAGCTGGAGGGTCAGCTATGAGTTGGTTCTGACTCTATGGTACACAACAACAACAACAACATGGTTACTGTAAGAGCTGAAAGCATCATCTCCTGGCATTTGGTTAATCTGTTCACAGACTACAAATTAACAATAAAACAAGTTTGGAAGCAGCAATGGCATCCACTTCTTAAACTGCATGCCTATGGATACCCTAAGAACTTGGAGAAATGACGATAGTTATACAAAGGCATTAAGTCTTTTTTTTTAATTGCTAAAATTTAATACATCCTAGATTGTATGAATACTATAACATAATAGCATCAAGAGTTTAGTTTACTGTTTAAAATTTATTTCCTAGCCATCAGCTTTGGTTTTCCCCACATAAAATGGAAAGACCTAAAAATAGTGTATGGAGTAATCATTATGAGATTGGTCAGTAAGGCATTAGGTCTTTTCTTCATAGAGTCACTATGAGTCATGCTCAACTTGATGGCAATCGACAACAACAACAGTCTACAGAATACAGTTCACATTCTTTAGCCTGCCACGTAGGGCTTTTGGTTGTCTATTGTTACTCTCTCTTTATGGGGCTCTTTCAACTGCATGTGATAGAAACAAAACTCAAACTTATTAAACAAACAAAAATCCCATTTCTTCATTTATACACCTTGACTTCAGCAAAGAAGGGTTCAAACATTCTTGTAGGAACTTGTGCACATCTGCCACTTGAATCTCCATCCTACTGAACATTTGGTGTCATTTTGCAGAAAGGCTTTCGCTAGGTTAGTAATAATGCTCAATAAGAAAGTTAAAAAATGTTTACTATTATCTGAACATGTTTTCCCCTGGTATGCACCAGAAGAGTTTCTCTAGGGAAATGATATTCAACAAATGGTCTTACGTCACTTTTTAAACTTTAGCTTGCTTACTGATAACCCCAAGATCACGTTAAAATGGAGCTTTTTGTAGGTTAGGAGTATTGCTTACTTCTTGGCTTCTAAGAAGCCTAAAAGTGACAACAGGTATTGGATCAATGGTCATATTCTGAGTATCATGGCTGTGTTGTTGTTGTTGTTATGTGCCATCAAGTCGCCTGCAACTAATAGGACCCTATGTACAACAACTCTGAACCCTGTCCCATACTGAGCCAGTCTCACTGACTCTGACACACTTAGCCCCATTTCCCCCTTTGCTGAGTCAATCCATCTCTTTCAGAGTCTTCCTCTCTTGTGCTGTGCTTCCACCCTTCCAAGCATGATGTCCCCTTTCCAACGACTGGTTCGAAACATGCCCAAAATATGTCAGACGAAGCTTCAAAATCCTCGCTTCCAAGGAGCAGCCAAATTTCACCCTCTCTCTAGAACAGACATGCTTGTTCTCGTAGCAGTTCAATACTCTTCTCCAGCACCACAGCTTAAAGGCATCAATTCTTCAATCATCCTTAGTCATTGCTCAGCTCTCTGATGCATTGCAAGTAGTTGTGAAGAAGTTGGCCTCTATCAATCACACCTTAGTTTCTAGATTGATATGATATCATTGCTTTTCATTACTCTTAAGAGGCCTCATTGCAATTTGTTTTTTATTTCCTGGCTGCAGGTACTAAGAGTGTTGATTGTGGAGCCAAGCAAACTGAAGATGTTGACAATCTCAATGTCTTCTCCATCTATCATGGTGCTACCAATTAGCCCAGAGGTAAGAATCTTTGTTTTCTTGATATTGAGCTTCAATCCAATTGAAGACTGCAGTGCTTTACCCTATGCAGCAAATGCTTCAGGTCCTCCTCAGTTTAAGCAATCCGCATATCGCAGATTGTTGATGAGTCTTCCTCCAACCCAGATGCCACATTCCTCCTCATAGACCCCAGCATGGAACATCAAAAAAGTGGGATGCCACCTCAACAAGAAAAAGGTAAACACCCAGTCACAAAATGGGCACAGAAGACACCTAGAGAGCAAACATGAAGAAATACAGAGAACTGCCAGATGTGCAGGCTGGATTTAGAAGAGGTCATGGTACTAGGGATATTATAGCTAATGTCAGATGGATCTTAGCAGAAAGCAAAGAATACCAGAAGAATGTCTATCTGTGCTTCATTGACTATGCAAAGGCTTTTGACTGTGTGGATCACA
>NW_006399784.1:21290334-21292730 GCF_000299155.1 Elephantulus edwardii
CTCAAAAGGACAAATACTGCATAACACAGCTGTTATAAAATAGGACAGAGGAGGAGGTTGGGAGAGGGAATGGGCAAAGAGTGGATAGATAATGAATACTGCATTAGAACAGATGAGAAGGATTGTCCAAAAGGAGTATGTTGTTGTTGTCATTATATGGCATTCACTCACCTGCAACTCATAGCAATCCTATGTACAAAAGCTCTGAATCCAGCCCTATACTCAGCTAGTCTCAGTAACTCCAAAAAATCTAAACTCACTGCCCAGTTGCTGTGTCAACCCATCTCATCTGGAGTCTTCCTCTTCTGCTCTGTCTCTTCACCTTTCCAAGCATAATATCCTTCTCCAAGGACTGGTCCTTCTTGGCCACATGCCCAAAGTATGTGAGACAGAGCTTCAAAATCCTTTCTTCCAAGGGGAAATTTGATTTCTTCCTCTCCAAGACAGACCTATTTGTTCTCCTAAAGTAATTTTTTTCCCTGATAGTTTGTTTCCCTAAAGTAAATGTTTCTCTGTTGTTGGTCAATATTCCTCTCTATAATACAAAAACATCAATTCTTCTTCTGTCATGCTTAGTCATTTTCTAGCTCACTGATGAAGTATTTGTGTAATTGTGAAGTAATTGTGAAGACCATGGCCCTGATCAGGTGCACCTTAGTCTCTAGATTGGCATCAATGCCCTTTAGCACTTTAAAGAAGTCCCTGTCAGCAGACTTCCTGAATGCAATCCATCTTTTGATTTCCTAACTACTGGCATTAAGAGTGTTGATTATAGGGCCAAGTAAACTGAAATTGTTAACAACCTCTCTTCATCATCATCATGGTTCTGTCAATTGGCCCAGTGGTGAGAATCCTTGTCTTCTTGATTGAGCTTCAATGCATATTAAAGACTACAGTTCTTGACCTTCTGCAGCAAATGCTTCCAGTCCTACTCAGTTTTTTGATAGGCAAGGTTGTGTCATCTGCATAACGCAGGATGTTGATGAGTCTTCCTCAAATCCTGATGCCACACTCTTCCTCATAATGTCCAGTCTCACACATGTTCTGTTCTGCATACAGATGAAAATGCATGGAGACAAGAAGCATCTGTGATGTACTCCTCTCCTAATTTTGAACCATGTAATGTTTTCTTGCTCTGTTTTGATGACTGCTTCCTGATCCAAGCATAGGTTTCCTATGAGCACAATCAAGTGTTCTGGGATGCCTATTTTTTTAAAGGTTAGCCAAAATTTGTTGTGATCTACACAGTCAAATGCCTTTGCATAGTCAATGAAGCATAGATAGACATTTCTCTGGTATTCTTTGCTTTCAGCTGAGATCAAGCTGACATTTTTTATATTATCTGAAGTGTCATGGCCTCTTCTAAATCCAGTTTGCATTTCTGGTAGTTTTCTATTAATGGACTGTTCCAGCTGTTTTTTGGATAAGTTTGAGCAGGATTTTGCTTGTGTGTGATATTGTTGGACAATTTTCACACTCTGTAAGATCATTATTTCTTAGAATAGGAATAAATATGGATCTTTTCCAGTCAGTTGGCCCAGTAGTTGTCCTCCATATGTCTTGGCGCATCCTAGTGAACCAGTCCAGGGGAGCATCTGTTTGTTGAAATATGTCAATTGGTATGCCGTCAATTACTGCGGGCTTGTTTTTTGGCAATTCCTTCAGAGCGGCTTGAATTTCTTCCTTCATCTACAGAAAGGAATATACAATTATGCATTTTATCTATGAGAACAATCTAGAACAAGGGGAGCATTGTGGGGTGGGCTGGAGGAGGGGGAGGCAGAGGGCTAGTAAATGTGCAACAATGAATAAATTAAAAAAACAACAAACACGGGGATGCATTTTAGATTTTCACAATGTCTAGAGAACACTCCTAGCATTTAATGGTGGGAAATAGAGATGTTAAACGTGCTGTAATGCACAAGGATACCACACAATAAAGAATTATCCTACCCAAAAGTATCATAAGAGCTCTTTTTTTCTGGTTCACGTTGTATTTCTATTCCCAGCTTTTTTTTTTTTTATTTTAATGAAAGTTTTCAGAGACATTGCATTGGATTTCCATTCATACATTGTTGCACATTTTGCTCCCTGCCAACCTCTCTCCCCTACTTCACTTTTCTCTTTGAAAAGAAGAAAAAAATTTTTTCATTGTTATACTATCCCCTGCCCCAGTCCACTTGACTATGTAGCTCTTATTCTGGACTCTTTTCATGAAAATAATACCTAATCATATATTCCTTTAAAACAGTTCTCTCCCTCATCTGCTTCAATGCAGTATACATTATTTATCACCTCTTTTTCTTAGGCTCCCGTGAACCCCAATATCAGTCCTGTTTTACAACAGTGGCCCTATACAGTATTTTTCTTTTTTTCCCCACTTAACTTTTTCTATG
>NW_006399784.1:21293615-21297565 GCF_000299155.1 Elephantulus edwardii
TCACCCATTTTGTATAATATTTCATGAGTTCCTTGTTTTTCAATGCAGCATAGTATTCCATTGTGTGAATATACCAGAGCTTCTCTATTCATTCATTTGTTCATGGGCACTTAGGTTGTTTCCAACTCCTTGCTATTGTGATAAAGCAGCAATAAACATGGGTGAGCATACATCCACTTGAGTGGTTGTTATCGTTTCTTTAGGGTATACTCCCAATAGTGGGATTTCTGAGTCAAATTGTATTTCTGTTTTTTTTTCTTTCTTTTTCCATTTTTTTTATTTTTTCTTTTTTTACCATTCATTCATTGTTGCACTCTCACCCCGCCCAGCCCTACCCCCCACCCCAGTTTGTTCCTCTCTTTCAAAAGTAAAAGAAACACTCCTTTCCTGGTACACAATCCCTCCGCACCCCTCTCACCGCCCCAAGTACATTCCACTATGCAACCTTAGTTGTGGACTCTTGTGATAATCATAATACCCTATCATATATCACTTTTAAATTATTCACTCCCTCATCTGTTTCAGTGCAGTATACACAATCTATCCAGTTTTTCTCAATCTTACCCCAACCCTGATATCAGTCCCATTTTACAGCAGTGGCACCATGTAATATTTGTCCTTTTTTGCTATTTCACTCAGCATAATGTCCTCCAGGCTCACCCGTTTTGAATAATATTGCATGACTCCCTTGTTTTTCAATGCTGTATAGTATTCTATTGTGTGAATATACAACCGCTTCTCTATCCATTCGTTTATTGATGGGCACTTAGGTTGTTACCATCTCTTTCCTCTTGCGAACAATGCAGCAATAAACACGAGTGTGCATTTATGTGCTTGGGTCGCAGTTCTTGTTTCTTTAGAATATGTTACCAGTAGTGGAATATACTGGGTCAAATGGTATCTCTATTTGCAACTTTTTGAGACAGTACCATACTGCCTTCCACAGTGGCTGCACCATTTTACCCTCCCACCAACAGTGGATAAGGGTTCCAGATTCTCCACAACCTCGCCAGCGTTTGTTGCTTGCTGTTCTGCTAAATTTTGCTATTCTGACTGGGGTGAGATGATATCTCACAGTTGTTTTGATTTGCATCTCTCTTAGAGCTAGGGATTTTGAACATTTCTTCATGTGCTTGTTGGCCATCTGAATGTCTTCTTTGGTGAAGTGTCTGTTCATATCCTGTGCCCATTTTTCAATTGGATTATTTACCTTTGTCTTGTTGTAGTGCTCAAGTATTTTATAAATTCTAGATATAAGTCCCTTATCTGACATGTCATTACCAAATACTTTTTCCCAGTCTGTTGCTTCCCTTTTTACCCCGTTGGAGAAGTTTTTGGATGTGCATAGGGATTTGATTCTTAGAAGGTCCCATTCATCTATTTTATCTTCTCCTGGTTGTAGATTCAAATGGTATTTCTATTTCCAACTTTTTGAGAGCGTGCCATACTGCCTTCCATAGTGTTTGCACCATTTTACACTTCCACCAACAGTGAGTAAGGGTTCCTGGTTCTCCACAACCTTGCCAGCATTTGTTGTTTGCTGCTGTGTTGAATTTTGCTATTCTTACTGGTGTGAGATGATATCTCATAGTTGTTTTTATTTGCATCTCTCTTAGAGCTGGGCATTTTGAACACTTCTTCATATGTTTGTTTGCCATCTAAATGTCTTCTTCGGTGAAATGTTTATGTCATCTGTACCCATTTTGCAATTGGATTGGTTCCAACTCAATGGCACTTAACAACAACATATGAAGCGTATTTGAATTTACGTGACATTTGACTATTTTTTAATGTAAAATAATTTTGTCTTCTCAACATGATCAGTAAATGAATAGTCACTAAATCTTTCATATCACTTCAAAATAGAATGCAATACTAAGGAAAAATTTAAACCAGAGTAAGTGGTAAGATGACCACAATTAAAGGTATTTTTGTTTGTTTATTAACACCATATTGGAAGCAAGAGTGGTGTCCACTTCCTAAATAACATGCCTCTAGAAACCCTATGAACTTTGATAAATGTCAATAGTTATAGAGGGGCTTTTGTTCATAGGGTTCTATGAGTTATGTTCGACTCGAAGGCAATCAAAAACAACAACAATTACACCATTAAGATTTAAGTATCTAAGGGAGTTCTGGTGGCCTAGTGTCAAGAAGCTGTGCTGCAATCCTGAAGGCACACGGTTCAAACCCACCAGATGCTCTGCTGGAGAAGGAGAAGCAATTTCCTCCTGTGCCAGTCAAATCCTACTCAATGATACACAACAAGGTGGGAGGGGGAGAAAGAGGAACAAAAGAAAAAAGAAGGGAAAAAAGATTTAAGTATCTATTTTTCACATGTTAGACAAGAATAGAATGTGATTTCAAGTCCTACGTTTAATGTGGGGGTTGGGGGATTAGAGCAGAAAAATGAGATTCTTCCTCCAACTTTCTTATGAAAACTCATATTTTAGATGATATCAACATAAAGGCCTATGTACATGACTGAAAGGTGTTGGGTGGTATGTTCAATAAAGTGAAGATTCTGTACATGACAGATGCACAAATATGGAGGGATTTTACATAAAATGTGGTACATGCATGTCAAATGCACATTCATTTCTACCTTCACTAACTAATTTCTCCACTGTTTTTTGCTAGACATTTAGATATACAATTCCCTACCAGATTCTGAACATTTAGTCAAAATGGTATGGGCTGTATCTCTGAGAGTGTGTATAATTTTAAGGAGGACATGGCCTCTAAGCCCAGACTCCCTGGGTTCAAACCTGGGTCAGCCAGACATTTGTGTGATCTGAGACAGCTTACTTACCTACTTAGATTCTCATCTGTGAAACTGGATAAGCCTGACACCTACTTCCAATGGTTGATATGATTAATTAATAAGTAAAAAAGAGTCACAATAATGACGTGCATATAAGAGGCATTTAACAAATGTTTATTGTTACTAAATGAGCCCTGATGATGCAGTCAGTGCATAAAGTATGCAATTACTAACCAAAAGGTTAGCAATTTGAACACACTAGCCCCTCTGTGGGAATCTGCTTCCATAAAGATTACAGCCTTGGAAATTCCATAAGGAAGTTCCATTCCATCCTGTCAGATTCCGTGAGTCAAAACTGACTCAATATAAATGAGTTTGCTTTTTTAATGGTTACTGAAAGATTTGAGTTCATTGTTGTTGTTGGGTACCACTGAGTTCTTTTATATACAAAGGGGTTTTTTAATCTCTTTTTTTAATTAATTTTCATGAAAATTTACAGAGACTTTGGATTTCCATTCATTTTAAAATACAAGTGGGAACACAAAGAAGAGCCACATTACACAGTTTTGTGCTTCATAATAAATATGAAGTGATCCATACGAGAAATTGAGCCATTTCCACATAGTGGAATATTTTTTTTTTAAATTTTAGAGCAGAGTTCTCAGCTTCACTGTGCGGCCAGAATCACTTGTAGGGGTTGTTAAAACATGTTGTTGGACTTCCCCCCTCCTGAATTTCTGTTTCATTAGGTCAGAGGTGAAGACCAGGAACTGACAGTCTACTAAATTCATAGGTGGGGTTGATGTTGCTGCTGGCTAACAAAGAACCACTACTTTTGATCAGTTTCTAAGCCTTGACACTACTGACACCTTCAACTGGTGACTGTTTGCTGTGAAATTTCCAGTGCGTGGGGGACATTCAGCAGCACTTTCAGCCTCTGTCTACTAATGCCAGTTGTACCTCACACCTAATCAATAACAACCAGATATGGCCCCAGATATTGCCAAACATCCCCTGGGAGGAATTACCCTTGATTGCAAACTCCTAGTTTAGATGAAAGAACTAGAAGCAAGAGCAGATTTCTTAGAAATAGTTAATATGCACAATCCCAGAGGTATACAGTTCGAATCCACCAAATGCTCTGCTGGAGAAGGAGGGGAAATCTCTTCCTGTACCAGTCAGATCC
>NW_006399784.1:21298960-21308092 GCF_000299155.1 Elephantulus edwardii
GTGAAATCAATGATATTGTTCTATAGTTTCCACACTTTGTTGGGTCACCCTTCTTTGGGATGGGAACAAATATAGATCTCTTCCAGTCAGTTGGCCATGTTTTTATTCTCCAGATTTCTTGGCACAAGTTGGTGAGCACGTCCAACTTGGTGAGAACTGGGGGTAGGAAGAAAAATTATGTAACAACGAATTAACAAAAATTCAACTTTTCCTTAAACTTTCATTAATAGCTACATTTTTAAAAAGAAACTTTAAAAAAGGAAGCGTTTCTAATCTAAAAATCCACTGCCATAGAGTCTATTGAAGTTCTCTGCAAACTTGCATCATGTTTCTGTGACTGTACTCCTTTACAAGAGGAAACTGGTTATCTTTCTTCTGAGGAGCAGCTGGTAGATTCAAAGTACTGTGGTGAGTAGGACATCATTTTGAATTGTGGTGCTAGAGAAAAGTATTGGACATACCGTGGACCACCAAGGGAACAGATAAGTCTGCCCTGGAGAGGGTGAGACCAGATTGCTCCTTCGAGACAAGGATTTTGAAGCTGTCTCACATACTTTAGGCATGTTGCCAGGAAGGACCACTCCTTGAAAAAGGACATCGACATCGTGCTTGGAAGGGTAAAAGGTCAGTGCAAGAAAGGAAGACCCTGAATGAGATGAATGGACACAGTGATTGTGGCAATAGGATCAGATATGTTAGAGACGGTGCGATTGGCTCAGGATAGGATCAGAACCCTTCTTTCTAGGGTTGCTTGCTATGAGCTGTCAATGACTTGATTACATATAATAACAACACTATTTAATGAACTATACCACTTGGGCTTTTTATAGTTAAAACACTGTTAAATTTCCCAAACCCAAAAAAGACAAGTATGCATCCAACCATTAATGTACATATTTAAAACATAAAATACCACTTTTATTAATATATACATATCACTAATTTATGCAAGGGAGTTCTGGTGGCCTAGTGGTAAGAAGCTGAGCTGCAATCTCAAAGACATGAGGTTTGAATCCAACAGCAGCTGTACAGGAGAGGGATGGGCAATCTCCTTCCATGGCATTAACTGCCTCTGAAAACCCACTGGAGGGCCAGCTATGGGTCGGTTCTGTCTCGATGGTACACAACAACAACCTATGTTATGTAGATGATGCATCTTTGCTTTCTGAAAGTGAGGAAGACTTGAAATGCTTGCTGCAGAGGATCAAAGAATACAGCTTTCAATATGGCTTACATTTCAACATCAAGAAAATAAAAATTTGACCTATTGGCAGCATCATGATTATTGTTGTTGTCTCTTGACTGACATCATGATAGATGGAGAAAAGATTGAAACTGTCGATGACTTTGTCTTACTTAGATCCACAATCATCACGCTTGGCCCCTGACCAGCAGTCAGGAGATCAGAAGACAGATTGCACTGGGAAATTCTGTAGTCAGGGACCCCTCCAAATTATTGAGGAGCAATGATGTTAGTTTGAGAACTAAGGTGCACCTGATCCAGACCATTGTCTTTTAAACCACTTGTTATGCATCTGAGAGCTGGACAATGAATAAGGATGACAGAAGAAGAATTGATGCCTTTGAGTTGTGGTGCTAGAGAAGAGCACTGCACATCCCATGGACAGCCAAGAAAACAAACAGGTATGTTTTTGAGAAGGTGCAGCCAGAGTGCTCACCTTACAAGTGTTTTATTACATACACTCATTTTAAAAATCAAGAGCTCATTTGACATGATAACTTCTTAAAACTCTAAGTGATAAGTATGTAGGTGTCTGTATTTTCTGATATTTTGAACATTTTTCCAAATTAAAATTTAAAAAGCAACACAAATATTAAGTAGGTAAAGGAACAGCCCCCACTGTTGTTTGTGTTACTTAGGTACTGGTGGGAAGTGTTTGTATTAGGGCAAGAATGACTAAAGCTCAAGTCCTAATCCTGTCTAATTCTGATTAGTTTGTGGCCTCTCTGAGGCTTTATTTTCTCAGTTATAAGATCAAGACAAAAATGGCACTGAAGGAGACAGTAAATGTAAAGGACTATTTTGTTCAGGGTCTTGCAAGAAGCAAATGCTAAGGCAGGATTAAAGGTACAAGAACTTTTTTAGGGGAAACCCATAGGGCTGATGAAGAGGGAATCACGGAAAGCTATCAGGCCATGATGCAAGTCCGACTGTGCCTGAAATAGAGAAGGAAGAGAGGCTGGGAGGAAGCTCCCGAGACCACACAGATTATGGAAGGCGTGGTGAAGCCATTCTGGAGGCCTCTGCTAGTCTCTCCCTCACTGCTGGGACTGGGGCTGCCACAGTCAAGAACTAGCCGAGCATAGGCATGGCCTCAGTTCAAACAAGTCATGGTATCCAAGCACAGTAGCTCAGGCCCAGGCTTGCACTGGTTGGAGACTTGAGAAGTGCCTCTGAAATAGAATATAGCATAGTATGAGCATGCTATGCTATAAATATTAACTGCTACTAACAATAATAATGATAATAACAATATTCACATGTTTTTCCTACCTTTTTTAAATTTTATTTTATTAATTTTAATGAACATTTATAGAGATTTTGGATTTCCATTCATTCATTGTTGCACTTTTCTCCATGCCCATCCCTCCCCCCAGTTCGCTTCTCTCTTTGAAAAGTAAAAGAAAAATTCTTTCATAGGTATACAATTCCCCCGCACACACACTCCCCACTGCTCCAAGTACACTCCACTATGCAACCTCAATTCTGGACTCTTGTGAGAACCATAATATCACTTTTAAACTCTTCTCTCCATCATCTGTTTCAATGCAGTATATATAATTTATCTAGTTTTTCTCAGTCTTACCCTAACCCTGATGTCAGTCTCATTCTACAACAGTGGCACCATGAAGTATTTGTCCTTTTGTGACTGAAATATTTCACTCAACATAATGTCCTCCAGGGTCACCCATTTTGAATAATATTGCATGTTTTCCTTGTTTTTCAATGCAGCATAGTATTCCCTTGTGTGAATATACCACAGCTTTTCTATCCATTCGTTTGTTGATGGGCACTTAGGTTGTTTCCAACTCCTTGCTATTGTGAACAAAGCCACGATAAACATGGGTGTGCATATATCTGCTTGGGTGGCAGTTATGGTCTCTTTGAGGTATATTCCCAGTAGTGGAATTGCTGGGTCAAATGGTATCTCTATTTGCAACTTTTTGAGAAAGCATCACACTACATTCCAGAGTGGTTGCACCATTTTACACTCCCACCAACAGTGAAAAAGGGTTCCAGTTTCTCCACAACCTCGCCAGCATTTGTTGCTTGCTGTTTATTCACATGATTTTGGTATGCCCTTAAATGAGTATGTTTTACTGTTATCAGAACCCAGTTAAAACCCAAGGCCATTGAATTGACTCCAACTCAATGGCAACCCCATGTATTCCAGAGTAGAACTGTTCTCTGATTTCCAGTGAGCTATTACTCAGAAGTAGATCTCCAGACCTTTTTGCCAAGACACCTCTGAGTCCATTCAAACCTCCAACCTTTTGGTTAGGGCTAAGCACGTTAACCATTTACTCAGGAACTTCTATCTTGAGCACTTTAAATCTTGTCACTTCTTTTTCCCATCTTCTAAATTCACAGAGCAAAGGAGGCTAATTTCCTTAAGAAAGGAGAAACAGAACTGCTGTTCCCTTTATTCAAAATGGTCAACAGTGTTAGCAGTTTATGTCTGAAGCTTTCACCCGTCTATTCCAGTGCCTTTTTGGGGAGTTAGACCTTGGGAAACCCATTCGCCATCCTGCTTTACAAGTCTCTCCTGCTGCATGTCTACAATCAGCCTAAACCCACTGATGTAGAGTCAATCCTAACTCATAGTGTTCCTTTAGGACAGAGTAGAATTGCCCCATAGGGTTTTCAAGGCTGTAATCATTAAGTAAGCAGATTGCTACAAGTTTCTTTTGAAGGAGTTGGTGAGTTCAAACCATCAGGTAATTTGATCAAATTATCCACTTGGCTCTCTTGGGGGGAAAAAAAAGAACTTTTACTTTTTCAGGACATACTTTTAATATTTTCTAAGATCAGTTTCTTTTCCTTCTTAAAGCAACATAAAAACAAAACAAAAAAAAAAACACAAACAAAACCCGTCAAACCAATCATTAGGGAGCTCTGGTGGCCTAAGAGTAAGAAGAAGAACTGCAATCACAAAGGCACAGGGTTCAAATCCACCAGCTGCTCTACAGGAGAAGGATGAGCAGTCTCCTTCCATGCAATTTACTGCCTCTGAAAATGTGCTGGAGGATCAGCTATGGATGGTTCCAACTCGGTGGCATCCACTTTGTCCTCTGGGGCCTCCTAATCTCTGAAAAGGGCTGTGTTGGAGAATCAAATCTCACACACACACTCACTCTTACTTTGTTGTTGTTGTTATGTGCCCTCAAGGTGCCTTCAACTCATAATGACTCTGCATACAACAGCTCTAAATCCTGCTCTATGTGTCTCTGACACATACTCCCATCACCCCAGTCACTGAATCAATCCACCTCATCAAGGGTCTTCCTCTCCTGTGCTGTTCCTCCACCCTTACAAGCATGATCTCCTCTCCAAGGACTGGTCCCTCCTTAAACATGTCCAAAGTATGTTAGATGAAGCTTCAGAATCCTTGCCTCCAAGGAGCAGCCTCGTCTCACCCTCTCTCGGATGAATTTTTTTTTTCTCCTAGAAGTTCCTGGTATATTCAATACTCTTCTCCAGCACCACGGCTCAAAGGCAGCAATTCTCCTTCTATCATCTCTAGTGGTTGTCCAGCTTTCTGATGCATAGCAAGTAATTGCAAAGACTATGGCCTGGACCAGAAAGTCATGCTACCAAGCCCAAGGTGGGTGATTTTAATCTGCAGCCCTCAGGCCTGTTTGAAATTGGTGTTTTGTCAAACATTCTTCTAAGTAGTATTGCACTGGTCTGTCAATTTGCTGTACAGAGGTAACTTGTGGTTGCTGTGATGCCAAACACTGTGACACTGATGTGCCAAGTGCAAGAATGGTTATCCATGGTGGACAATGTTTGGTGGAGTTTCCCAATTAAAACAAGCTTGGAAGCAGGAGTGGCATCCACTTCCTAAGTGGAACTCTATGAACATGGAGAAACTACCAACGTTATACAAGTCTTCAGGTCTTTCGTTCATAGGGTCACTATGAGTCGTCTACGACTCGATGGCACTTAACAACAACAATAACAACATGGCCTGAACCAGGCACATCTTAGTCTCCAGACTGATATTGTTGCTCTTCAGTACTCTGAAGAGGTCTCTGAGAGCAAGCAGACTTTCCCAGCACAATTTGTCTTTTAATTTCCTGGCTGCTGGGAACAAGAGTATTAACTGTGGAGCCAAACAAACTAAAGCTGTTTACAATCTCAATCTCTTCACTATCTATCATGATGCCTTCACTTGGCCCAGTTTTGAGAATCTTTGTTTTCTTGATGTTGAGCTTTGATCCACACAGAAGTCCTTGAGCTTCTGCAGGAAGCGCTTCAGGTCCTCCTCAGTTTCAGCAAGCAGGGTTGTACCATCTGCATAATGCAGATTGTTGATGAGTCTTCCTCCAATCCTGATAACACATTCCTCCTCCTAGAGCCCAGCCTCCCTGATGATCTGTTTTGCACATAAATTGAAAAGTTATGGAGACAGAATACATCCCTGGTGTACACCCTTCCTGATTTTGAACGATTCAGTCTTTCCTTGCTCAGGAAACACTGCTCAAGTGTTTTTTTGTTCTGGTAACTGCCTCCTGGTCCAAGAATAGGTATGAGCTGTGGGGGGATATCAAGAATATCATCCACAAAGAATGCAGAATGTCATTACAAAGGCAGAGGAGGAAGAAAAGACCAAAACTGATGTCAGATGGGACTCTGAATGTCGCACTGGAGGACCAAAAGACCAAAGCACTCTTATGTGTAACAAAAGGTCTAAAAAACTACGATCAAAAATTAGTAGTCGTTAACCTTACAATTATCTTAAATATGTTTTGCTTATTTTTTTCTACAGTGGACATGCACATTGATTTTTGCAAGGAACAATAAGCACTATTACATTTTTCTAAGAAAGGTTTAAAGATACCCTCCTCAAAAACAGTTCACAGTCGTCTGTAGCCACCACACCTCAATGTGCCTGATCTCATCTAAAAAGCAGTTCACAGTGACCCGCATCTTCTTAGTCACCACAAGATGTACTTGTTAGGACAAAGCTAAAGGCTAGGATGGACTCTATATGGATCCTGCTATAAAGCATTTCCCAGGGGGAACTATACTGTGCTAGCCTCCATTGAACCCAAGCCTCTCCAGATTGATACAATAGTAAGTAATCATGTTTTCTTTTGAGAAGCTTTCACTTTGTGGTTCTGTTCAAATCAAGTAGAAATTTCCTGATAGTTCCAATAAAAAAGCTTGAAAAATTGCTTAACTAGAAAGCTGTCAGGTGTCCAATTTATTCTATTCAGTGATTTCTGTATCTGATAAAACATGGCAACTATATGAATCCAAACAGGATGTCTCAAAAATACAGAACAAGATTTTGATTCTGAATCCATTGTATTTTATTTTATTTATGACAACTTGCAATTTTAAAATTATACCTTACATAACCTTATAAAATATTTACCAAAAAAAAAGTAAAACTGGTTTGGAATTGGGAAGGGGATGCTCCAGGGTTGTTTTCTCTCTCCATACCTATTCAATCTGTATACTGAGCAAATTATCCAAAAAATTGGACTCTATGAAGAGGAATGTAGCATCAGGATTGGAGGGAGACTCATCAATAACCTACATTATGGAAATGGCACAATCTTACTTGCGGAAAGTGAAGATGATTTGAAGCACTTGTTGCAGAAGATCAAGGAATGAAGCCTTCAGTATGGATTGCATCTCACTATCAAAAAAACAAAGATTCTTATCACTGGATCTATAGGCTGCACTATGATGGATAGAGAGGAGATTAAAGTTGTCAATATCTTCACCTTGCTTGGATCCACAATTAACACCCTTGGTACCAGCAGTCAGGAAATAAGGAGATGAATCACACTAGGAAAATCTGCACTTAGGGACCTTTCCAAATTATTGAAGAGTAATGATGTCAGTTTGAAGACTAAAGTGCATCTGATTCAGGCCATGGTCTTTCCAATTACTAACGATGCATCCAAGAGCTGGACGGTGAATAAGAATGCCAGAAAAAGAATTGACACCTTTGAGCTGTGGTGTTGGAGAAGAGCACTGGACATTCCACGGACAACCAAGAGAACGAAGACAGAAGTGTCTTGAGAGGGTGCAGCCAGAGTGCTCTTTGGAGGCAAGAATGGTGAGGCTTTTCCTCACATACTTTGGATATGTTGCCAGGAGGGGCTATTCCTTGGAGAAGGACATGATGTTAAGAAGAATGGAGGGTCAGTGCAGGAGAAGAAGACCCTCAACCAGGTGGATTGATACTGTGACTGCTGCAATGGACTCTTTCTTGTGTGTCAGGAGGTGTGAGGATGGAACAGGATAGAACAGGGTTCAGATCTTTTGTTCATAGGGTCAGTTGAGTCATGCTCAACTCAACAGCGCCTAACAACAACACATTACTTTCTACTCTGTAGGTCAGTTTTATTTCCCCTTTCAACATTAAGAGGATAGTATTTTTTTGTCCTCACAAGGATTCACAGCTAATTCATTTATCCCCAGAGTTTTGGAGATTGTTACCTGTGAATAGCAATGAGAGAGTCTTGAAAGAATTAGTGGTTGATTCCCCCCACCCCAGGCTAGTTCGTCATTGCTCCACCAGAGAGTGGCAGGTTAGGGAATACATCTCTCTGAAAAGAATGACATAGCAAATTCTACTCATAGGCTTAGGCTATCTTCAGACTTTTATATGTTCTTTCCCTCTCCCCTCATTCATATGAAACATTTATAGTAGCTCCCATGGATGGAAAAAAATATTTACTTACTGGAACTATTTACAAAAAACAATTACCAGTTATTATAATTCTCTTAAAAAGACATTTTATAGAGTTTAATATTCTAAAAACTCTTGCTTTGATTCCTAGCATCCCTTTTGGAAACTTATAATTATTCTACCACTAATAAAATACTTACACATGATAGATTCCTGTGTGCATTAGAGCATGTTCAATTCAAAACATGTTTGGAGATACAGCCTTACTTTTGCAGTTCTGAGTAGGTAGTATAACTTTTGTCCTTAATGTGCAGTAATTACTGTAATTTTTGCTACGTTTCCTTTCATTTAAACATTTTACAAAGTTTTCGAGAACTTATAAAGGCAAGATATTAAGAGAAAACATTTTCCAGTATAATTTTTAAATGTATGCTAATAAAACCAAGATCTTCATATGCAATGATTCATCATTAGCTTGGATAATTCAATTTATTAAATATAATTGAAAAATTTACCCAAATTAAGCACTTCGTGTTATTATTTCCAAAAGTTTATACAGTGCCACTTTGGTGGTATAGTGGTGAGCAGAACTGCCTTCCAAAGTTTCATTATACAGATCCTTCTAAATCTTGTGTAAGACCAGCCAACAATTTAAGCCTAAATTGTACATGCAGCTTTTGTGCAGCGCAGAATACATAACAACATCAATACTTAACAAACATATAGAGTTTTAGAGTTTATAAAGCTCACTTTATAATGTCAGTAATAAGAACGCACTACCAATTTTTGAAATAATTTGACAGTTTTTCTCACTGAATTTATTTCTCTCTGAAGAAATGTAGCCTCTATCAAATATCTATTGGGAAGTCTTGAACTGCTAAGGTAAATAGTTTCTGCCACAAAGACATAAAAACACTATAAGAGACATCCAAGTAACTGAATTCTAAAATCACCAAGAATAAAACAAATGCTGGCAAGGATGTGGAGAGATTGAAACTCTCATACACAGCTGGTAGGTCTATAAAATGGTGCAACCACTGTGGAAAATGGTATGGCGCTTCCTTTAAAAGTTGGAGATAAGGGGAGCTCTGGTGGCTTAGTGGCAAGAAGCTGCACTGCAATCCCAGAGGCACACGGTTTGAATCCACCAGATGCTCTGCAGGGGAAGGAGGGACAATCTCCTCCTGTACCAGTCAGATATGATTTGATGGTACACGCACGCACACAAATAATAAAA
>NW_006399784.1:21308642-21309780 GCF_000299155.1 Elephantulus edwardii
TGCCATCGAGTCGCAGGCGACTCATAGAGATCCTATGAAGGAGAGTCCTCAACGCTTGGGAAGGGATAATAAGAAAATAATAAATATTGTTGATATGTCTGTCAAGATGGAACCAACTCATAACTTACCATGAAGCATGTTTTCAGAAGCAATTAATCACACAGGAGGAGACTGTCCATTTTTTGCCCATAGAGAAGCTGGTGGATTCAAACCTCATGCCTTTGAGTTGGTAGCACAGTTCCTTACTACTAGGCAACCAGAGCTCAATACAAGCAGAAAATTGGAATCCAATTTGACCTTGCTGACATTTATATACACTTCACCCAAAACCCACAGAAGTCACATTCTTTACACAGATCATTTGCCAAGAAAGATAATATTCAAAGAAACTAAGCAAATGTCAATAAAATTAAGAAGATTCAGGTCATAAAAAGTGTGTTCTTTGACCACAGAGGAATTAATTAGAAATCAGTAACAGAAACATATTTGGAAACTCTCCAAACACTTCCAAATTAAATAAAACATGTGTAAATAGACCATGGGTCAAAGAAAAGAGGAAATTATAAAATATTTTAAACTAAATGAAAATGGAACCACAATGTTTTAGAACTTGTGGGATGCTGCCAAGGCAGTAATTAGAGGAAATTTAGACCATTACACGACCGTATTATAAAGAAGAAAAAGTCTGAAAATAATGTTCTCCATTTTCATTATGAGACACTAGACAAAGAAGAACAAAGTAAACCCATAGTAGACAGAAGAGAAAAAATAATAATAAAGCTTAAAATAAATGAAAGAGAAAAAGAAAATCAATGATATTTTTAAAAAATTGATTATTTGAATCTGGAAAAACATGATAAATGAAATAAGCTAGGCACACAAGTTTGAATATTGTATTATTTTATTTATATAAAATATCTATAATGTTGTTGTTGTTAGGGGCCATCAAGTCGAGTATGATTCATAGCAACCCTATGAACAAAAGATCTGAACTCGGCTCTATCCTGTGTCATCCTCTCCCTTCCTGACACACAAGAGCCCACTGTAGCAGTCACCATGTCAGTCCACCTGGTTAAGGGTCTTTCTCTCCTTTGTGGAACTTCCACCCTTTTATATCTAGAATGGATGAATGCAAAGA
>NW_006399784.1:21323803-21328070 GCF_000299155.1 Elephantulus edwardii
TCTGTGTCGTCAGTCGTTGTTATTGTTGCTAGGTGCCATAGGGGAGAATGTAGTTTGGAAAAATCTTTGTAGGTTTCATGTAAATGAAAAGCCATTGACATAACAATGCAATTCTACCAAGTTCTACAAAGAAAATTCTCAAACACAAACAAGAACAAATAAAAGACATGTATTTAATAATATGGGGAAATTGTTGAGATATAGAATTAAGTTTTAAGTAAACCAGGATAAAATGAAATAAAAAAGATATATAATTAAGTTAATTAAGCAAGTCACAAAACAATCAGCATGTATTTTGGTTAAAAAATGTTTCTACAAGGGAGAATATATAACAAATTTTGACAGTTGTAAGTGAAGAGATGGTCAAGTATTTTTCCCCACAAAACACATAATGCTTTTGAAATTTTAAAAATGCTTACGGTTTTGAAGATTTATGACCTGAAAGAAATATTTAAACATTTAAAAAAACAAACAAACAAAAACAGTGGCTATCTCAAATTGGTCCTGAAAATTAACTTCTTGTTGTTAGGTTCTGTCTAATCAACTACAATTCATAGAGACCCTGTGAACAAAAGATACGAACCTTCCTCTATCCTATGCCGTCCTCAAGACCTCTGTCACACTCAAGCCCATTGTGGTAATCACTGCTTCAACCCATCTGAAGAGTCTTCCTCTCCTTCCCTGACCCTATACCTTTCCCAGCAGGATCTCTCGCTCTCTTTAAGGACCAATTCCTCCCGAGAATATGCCAAAAGTAAGGGACATGAAGTTTCAGAATCTTGTCTCTAAGGGTTAGTCTGGTTGAACTTCCTTCACCACAGATTTGTTTGTTGTTTTGGCAGTCCATAGTATATTCAATATGCTTCACTAACACCATAATTCAGAGGCACCACTCTTTCTTCCATTGTTCTTATTCATTGTCCAATTTTTAGATACATCAGAAGCAATTATAAAGACTATGCTTGGATCAGAAATACCTTAAGTCTTTAAATTGACATCCCTGCTATTTAGAACTTTGGAGAGGTCTTTGACAACAAATTTCCCAATGCTACACATCTTTTGATTTCTTGACTGCTGCTACCAAGAATGTTGAGTGAATAGCAGAAGATATTTACTTGTGCTTTATTGAATTATGCAAAGGTATTTTACTCCGTGAATCATAACAAATTATGGGTAACATTGAGAATAATGGGAATCCCAGAGTAATTAATTGCTTTCATGTGGAACCTTTACAAGAAGTAGTTGTCCAAACAGAATAAGATAACAGTACATGGTTTAAAATCAGAATAGATGAATGTGAGGAAGATTAATGTGGGGTTGTATCCTTTCTTTATACCTACTCAAACTGTGTGCTGAGAAGCTGCATTACATAAAGAAGAACGTGGTGTCAGCACTGGAGGAAGACTCATGAACAACCTGTGCTATGAAGATTATGCAACATTGCTTGCAGAAAGTGAAGACGACTTAAAACACACAGTGCAGAGATCAAAGAGTACAGCCTTCAATCTGGGTTCTATCTCAAAACCAAGAAAATAAAAATTCTCACCAGTAAGCCAAAAGACAACATCATGATAGATGGAGAAAAGATTGAAGTTGTCAACAATTTCATTTTACTTCAATCTACAATCAACACCTTTGATACCAGCAGTGAGGAAAAATTTAGCTTCAAACTGGAAAGGAAGAACTATCTCCAAATAACATACCTTGTAAATGTTTATCTTCAAGCCTTAGACCATTCATTCCTATTTCATTTTCTTGTTTATTTGTAGTCAGACTATCTGACCACAATGATATTGTTTCTTAGATTTCTAAATAAAAATTTATAGGTTTTCTATAAAATATTTTGAGAATGCAATAAAGAATTAAAAATAAAAGCAATTGTCTATAGCTATGACCTGTATGTTGTTAGTGTTTTAGGTTCCATTGAAAGGACTTCGTCTCATAGTGACTCTATGGATCAGAGCCTTGCCCTGTCCTGCCATGATCACAGTTTCTGCTATTTCCCAGCCCGTTGTTACCATCACTGTATGACTCCATCTTATTAAGGGTCTTCCTTTCCATTGCTGACCTTCTACCTTTCCTGGCATTTTGGGGGTTTTTTCAGAGACCGGCCCCTCTTGATAACATATCCAAAGTACATGTGACAAAGTTATATGTTAGTGTGTTTATTCTTTGAAGAACTTGTGAGGACACTTCTCAATCTTTAACTGGTATCAATGGACAATACTGTTTCTACACAAACATGGAATTGTCCCAGGAGTCACCTAATAGAATTGGTATAAAATGAACAGCAACAACAACATATAGATATATTTTGGGACAATATGGATAGCTATTTGTTTGGATATTTCCTTCTCATAACTTTCTTCTGAGTATGAAAAGAAACATGTATATTATTTTACAAAATATAAAAATCACAAAAAAGAAATTAAAGATCAATAGCTAGTCTACCATCTAGAGATCATTAGCAGTAAATTCTAGGGGTATTTTTAAATTAAAAAAAAACAAACCCAAAACAACTTCAATTAAATTAAGATTTCATCATCTATTCCATTTGAATTTTCCTTTTTCATTTCCTTACTGTCATTTCCCTACCTTCAAGTTATCTTTAAAATTCACACAATGAAATACTACAAGCACTGGAAAACAATCAATTCATACATTATACAACATGGGTGACCCTGGAGGACATTATGCTTAATGTAATATCTCAGTCACAAAAGGACAAATACTGCAAAACACCACTGTTATAAAGCAAGACTGACATTGGTGATTGGGAGAGAACAGGAAAAGAGTGGATAGAAAATAACCATTGCATTGAAATAGATGAGGAAAAGACCTGTTTAAAAAGAACATGTGATTAGGCATTATATGTATGACAAGAATTCAGAATAAGAGCTGCATTACCTAGGGTGTAAGAGGGACGAAATTATGCAACAATGAATAAATGAAAATTCAACTTTTCTGTATTCATTAAAATCACAGTAAAATAAAAAGCAATATTATATTTCTTTCTATGAACATAGTACAAATTATTTAGCAAGTTCTCTATCATTGGATGTTTCCACTATTCCTAATTTTTCACTGCAGTGCTCATTAGGATAAGCAAACGCCAACTGCCCATTACTGGTTGTCTTTCCCGCCACTCCCACTCATGAGGATAGCTGTGCTGTTTAGGGTTTTCAGTAGTTGATTTTTCAGAAGCAGATCACTAGGCTTTTCTTCAAGGCATCTCTGAGTGAACTGAAACCTCCAACCTTTCCATTAGCAGCACAGAAGTTGTTTGCACACCCAGACACTCTAAGTATATCCTGTACAGACATCATTTTACAAATACTTTTGGCTCCACACAAATTCTTTCATAACAGAGTGGCTTGTGGGAAACAAGGGTGTAGAAGGCAGAGAAATGACAAGAAGAGTTGTGAGAAGTAGGGTTAAAATGCTTCACCTAGTTCAAGCTTTTGGGAAAGATTCCTTGGGCTCCTGCACCTTCGCCCTCTTCACACACCCCTACCCCCAACCCATCAGTTATTCCCTCACCCGACTCATAGCTGATCCACCTGTGGGTTTTCCAAGTCTGTAAAGCACACGGGAAGAGTTTGCCTATCTTTCTCTCACTGAGGCGCTGGTGGATTTGAACTGCCCAAAGGCTGGTAGGTAGTCTTTGGGTTGGTAGTGCAACTATTCACCAACTATGTCAGCAGAGCTTCTTTCCAGTTAGATCTGCAGTAAAGTCTTCGCCAATTCTGTCAAACTCATTACCATGGAGTAACTTATAGCTGACCCTCCAGTGGATTTTTCTGAGGCTTCTAAATCTTTTAAAAGAAGATTGCGAATCGTTCTAATGTGAGCCACTGGTGGATACGAACTGTCTGCAGAGGCTTAGCTTTGGGGTAGAAGCTCAACTCTGGGCCAGCTATCAACAGCAAGTCTATCAACAGGAGCCCTGGTAATGCCATGGTTAAACTAAGCTGTACTGCACCCCTGCGGCCTAGTGGTGGCACTGCAGCACAAAAAAACAGACGCCCTGCCTAGGCGTGCTATTCAAAGTAATCAGGCAGAATAGAAGTGCCCAGGGAGTTTCCAAGGCTGTAAATCTTTACAGAAGAATTCCACATCTTTCTCCAGTGGAAAACTGGTAGTCGAATAACTGTTCTCTCAAGCACTTGGCCACTGCATCTCTAGGGCTTCTTAGCATAGATGCACTAAATCATGGTAACCCCAGGACACTTAAATTTTTTGGTTGTTCTTAAAGAAGAAAAAAAAT
>NW_006399784.1:21329475-21331028 GCF_000299155.1 Elephantulus edwardii
ACTGCTTTCCACAGGGGTTGCACCATTTTACACTCCCACCAACAGTGAAACAGGGTTCCAGTTTCTCCACAACCTCGCCAGCATTTGTTGCTTGAGCCAAGAATAAATCTTGAGACTCTCTTACCCTACCAGATCTTGTATGCATGTCTCATGCTTGCCTCATCCTCACTTTGATCATTATTATTCTTTTTCTTGCCTTAGGTAAATTGTAAACAGAAAGAATCTAGAGTGTTCAAATGAGGGAAACTCGTGAACAAAGACATGTTAGTTCATATGTGTATTTAAGTTGACTACCACCAGGATAGCCTAGTAGAAAGAAGCATTGCAATTCTGAAGGCACATAGTTCGAATCCACCAACTGCTCCATGGGAGAAGGATGGACAAACTCCTCCTATGCTATTAACTGCCTCTGAAAACCCTCTGGAGGGTCAGCTATGGGTTGGTTTCAACTCAACAGTACACAAAAACAACAACAACCACTCAGTGCGTCTGTGAACAACAGATTGGAACTCACAATGTCCAAACATAGTTGTTGTTTTTATGTACCCCAGAGTCCACTGCGACTCATAGTGCCCCTAAGAACAATGGCTCTGAGTACAGAAAAAGAAATGCATAGTAAAGTGGACTGGGAACGCGGGGGGGGGGGGGGGGAAGGGGGGATTGTAAAACAAACAAACAGAACAATAGCTCTGAACTTTGTCCTATCCTGAATCAACCTCATTGTTTCTGATACACCTATCTCAGCTGTGGTCTTCCTCTCCTCCTCTGTCCCTTCCACCCTTCCAAGCACAATGTCCTTCTCTGAGGATCAGTCCCTCCTGTCAACATGCCCAAAGTATGTGCGATAGAACTTCAAAATCCTTGCCTTCAATGAGAAAACTGGTTTCACTCTCTCCAGACAGACTTCTTTGTTCTGTTAGCAATCCACAGAATGTTCAATACTCTTCTCCAGAACCACAACTCAAAGGCATCAGTTCTTCTTCTATCATCCTTAGTCTTTGTCCAGTTCTCAAAGGCACAGCAAATAATGAGAACACCATAATCTAAACTAGGTGCACCTTCGTCCTGGGATTGACATAGTTGCTCTTTGGCACTCTACAGAGGTTCTTGACAGAGGATTTTTCTCAGTGCAACACATATTTTTATTTCTTGACTGCTTGTGCCAACGGTTTTGTTTGCAGATCCAAACGGAATGAAATTGTTACAAACTTTAATCTTTTCTCCAGCTATCATGATGCTGCCTATTGGCCCAGTGGTGAAAATCTTTGTTATCTTGATGTTGAGATGCAATACATATTGAAGGCTGCTGTCCTTGACCTTCTGCAGCACCTGCTTCAGCTCCTCCTCAATTTTGTCAAGCAAGATTGTGTCATCTGCATAACACAGGTTGATGATGAGTTTTTCTTCAATCCTGATGCCACATTTCCCTTTGTAAAGCCCAGCCTGTTAAACATACAAATTGAAAATGTATGGAGGAAAAGATAACAAATACTCTGGTACTAGAGATATTGTAGCTGATGTTAGATGGATCTTGGCTGAAAGCAGGGAATACC
>NW_006399784.1:21332848-21347862 GCF_000299155.1 Elephantulus edwardii
ACTGACATCAGGGTTGAGGGAAGACAGAAAAGGAAGGGAGGAATGATGTATACTTCATTAAAACAGATAAGAGAAAGATCTGTTTAAAAGGGATATATGAATGGGTATTCTTGTCATTACCGAAGTCCAGAATGAAGGCTGCATCATGGAATGAACTTGCGGGGAGGGATTGCATAACAATGAAAGAGTTTTTCTTTTTCTTTTCAAGGAGAGGAGTGATTTGGGGGAGAGGGGGTGGGCAGGGAGAAAAGTGCATCAATGAATGACTGGAAATCCTAAGTCTCTGTAAACTTTCATTAAAATTAATTTAAGAAAAAAGAAGAAATGTCCACCTATGTTTCATTGATTATGCAAAAGCATTTGACTGTGTGTATCACAACTATGACTAACTCTGAGAAGAATGAGTATCTCAAAACACTTGATTATGCTTATGCTAAACCTGGACAAGGAGGCAGTCGTCAGAACTGAGCAAGAAAACACTGAGTGGTTCAAATCAGGAAAGATGTACACCAGGGATGCAAATCAGGAAAGATGTACACCAGGGATGCATCCTACCTGCATACCTTTTCAATTTGTATGAGGAACAGATCATCTGGGAGAGTAGGCTCTAAGAGGAGGAATGTGGCACCAGGATTGGAGAGGACTCATCAACAACCTTCGTTATGCAGATGGCACAACCTTGCTTGCCAAAACTGAGGAGGACTTGAGGCATTTGCTGCAAAAGGTCAAGGACTGCAGCCTTAAATATGGATTTAAGCTGAACATCAAGAAAACAAAGATTCTCACTACTGGACCAATTGGCAGCATCATGACAGATGGTTTAGAGATTGACATTGTTGACAGTTTCAGTTTGCTTGACTCCACAATCAATACTCTTGGTATCAGCAGCCAGGAAATCAAAAGGTGAATTACACTGGGAAAATCTGCTGTCAGAGATCTCTTCAGAGTACTGAAGAGTAATGATGTCAGTTTGGAGACTAAGGTGCACCTGATCCAGGCCATGGTCTTTGCAATTACTTGCTATACATCAGAGAGCTGGATGATGACTAAGGATGACAGAAGAATCAATGCCTTTGAGTTGTGGTCCTGGAGAAGAGTATAGAATATACCATGGACTACTAGCAAAACAAATAGGTTTGACCTGGAGAGGGTGAAACCAGGCTGCTCTTTGGAGGCAAGGATTTTGAAGCTCCATTTGACATACCCTGGGCATATCGCAAGGAGCGACCAGTCCTTGGAGAGAGAGAGCATGCCTGGGAGGATGGAGGGACAGCACAAAAGAGAAAGACCCTGGATGATAGGGATAGACTCATTGACTGGGGTAATGGAGGTAGGTGTGTCAGGGACAATGAAGTTGGTTCAAGATAGAGCAGGGCTGTTGTATAGCAAGTGACTTGACAGCGCTGCAGGACAAAGATAGACAGTCTCCCATGAGACTAAAACTACCTCTGAAAACCCACTGGAGGATCAGCTATGGGTCAGTTTTGACTCAGCAGCACACAACAATTCTGTCAAAAGGATCCCTAGTGGTGCTATGGTTGCAGCATTCAGTACTAACTAAAAGGGCAGAGGTTCAAAACTCTGCAAGGGGTCAGTCACTCTGCAAAGGAAAGACGCCATAGGCTGGTTCCCTAAAAATTTAAGCTTAGGAAGCTCTGTTAGGTCACCATGAGCCTGCATGGACTGAGAGTTGTGGCGGGTTTAATGAGAATTCTATCCCAGTCCTTACCGGTAACATAAAACCCAACTTCACTGCCATAGAGTTGGCACTAACTCTCAGCTGATACCTTATTCGGTTGCTAAGGTTGTAAGTGGAAGGAGATTGCCCATCTTTCTCCTGAGGTGGATTCAAACCACCAGAGACATGCTGCCTTTGGGTTTACTGTGTAACTCCCTACAGACGAGGCCCCCAGAGCTCAGTGGTTGCATGGGAGGAGAAAATGAGAAGAGAGATAAGCTATAGAATGAAGAACTTACTGTATCTCCTACTTTTAACTTTATACAGTTTATTATTCCTTTCACAGACTCAATGCATTAATAAGGCTTGGGGGGTAAAGAAAGGAGGAGAACAGAGGACAGAAGAGATTTTGTAATTTTAAATTGAAAAGAAAGACTTAAATATCTCAGTACAGGACTCAGAGTGAGCAAACCAAAGAAACAGGCAGAGAGTAGTCTCAGGAAATCATGAAAAAATATATATAAACGACTTTAGAGAGTGATGAGAAGGAATTTGGGGCAGGTGCTTGGTGTAATACTAAAATTTTAAATACTAAAAACTAAAGATTCTACTCATGTTTTCAAATAGACCGTTGAGGATCAAATGGTTTCTAAGCTGGGAAGGAACAGCTGTGCTCTTGAGTGGCAGGAAAGAGTCATGCTTTATTGATATTTATCTGATAGGAGTGCCTGGAATGGACTAGAAGAAAAGAAATTAATCACTAAGGAAACCGGTGCAGTAATCCAGATGTATAAATCCAAGAAAGTAACAACAGGAGCTCTGAAGATGCTGTGGGAAAAGAACCAAGAAAATTTGATAGCTGAGTAGATGAGAAGCACAAGTAAAGCTGAATGCATTGCCTTCTAGACAGACACATACATAGAGGGTTAGTCACATATGATAAATTCTAAAGGATCCTGGCTTCAGAGAATCAAATCTTAAAACAAATGACATCCCCACTATCTGACAAGAGGGTATTGACAGTTTCCATAAACACAACTCATTTGACTTTGGTGCTCTTTCTCCTTCCACGTCACCCTCATCTTCACGGGAGGCTGAACTTCTTCAGTATTCCCAGGGCTAATGCTGTCCTGGGTCAATCTCTTTCCTGACTTTCCATCAGAAAGCAATGTTTTTCTGTTTTATTACCCATCAGTCAATAATTATCTCAATTAGACAACAATGATGAATGATGGGATTACAGCATACTCAGGGCCTCTCAACCTGGCTGTCTCAGACTCACCTTGGAAGCTTTCAAGACACTAATAACTAGCCCCCACTTCAGGCCATTCTGATTCAGTAGGTCTAGGATAAGATCTGATTATCCTTTGTTTACTGTTTTGGTTTTGTTGTTGTTGTTGATTGTCTTCGAGTTGAGCAGAACTCATAGCCCCCCTATGAACAAGAGGCCTGAAGCCCCTCGACAACTATCGACATTTCTCAAAGGTCCTAGAGTTTCCAGAAGCAGGAGGCATGTTGTTTAGGAAGTGGACGGATGGACGCTGCTCATGCATTTATGTTTAAAACTTCTATTCTGATAGTATAAAAAGGGTGAAGGGAGAATAACTTTACCAAGAAGAAACGGACAAATATTAACACCTCAACTAGTTATTCAAGGTCAATGTTGATGATGATGAATTACACTAATAGTGCATAGCCTTCATACAATGCTTTGAACACTTTGTTCTTCAAAAAAAATTATTACCTCAGCCTAATTACAACAAAACAAATTCCAATGGAAGAGCATCCTATAAAATACCTGCCTAGTGTTTCTCAAAACTGACAAGATCATCAAAAACCAAGGTAAGTATGAGAAACTGTGCTGTAATTTGTTCCCCAGAGGGAAAGTCCCTCAAGATTCATGTTTGTGGACAGACTGAAAAATTGACCCAGAAATATACTAAAAGACATTGTTGTTGTTAAGAGCCATCAAGTTGAGCATGACTCATAATGACCTTAAGAACAACAGATCTGAACCTTGACCCAACCAGTGCCATCCTTACCATACTCAACACATTTGAGTCATTGCCTCAGATACTGTATTAACCCATCTTGTTGTGGGTCTTCCTCTCCTTTGCTGATCCTCCACCTTTTCAGGCATAATAGTCCTTTCCAAGGAATTGTTGTAGTTATTGTGCCTGAGACTCACAGCCATCCTGTATGTACGATAGCTCTGAACCCTACTCTATCCTGAACCAGTCTGTCTCCAACACGCTTACCTCCATTACCCCAGTCACTGTGTGAATCCATCTCTCCTAATAACATGTTCAAAATATGTGAGATGAAGCTTCACCCTCTTTGCCTCCAATGAGCACTTTGGCTGTACTTTCTCCAAGACCTATCATTTGCCAGTCCAGCACTCTTCTGCAACACCAAAACTCAAATGTGCCTATTCTCCTCATTCATCTATGTTCATTGTCCAGCTCTCAGATGCAAAACAGGTGAATGGAAAGGCTGTGGCTTGAATCAGGTGTGCCTTAGTGTTTAAACTGATGTTATTGCTCTTCAAGACTTTGGGTAAATCCCTGTCAGCAGGCTTTCCCAATGCTGTATGTCTCTCAAGCTCCTGATTGCTGGCGCCAACAGTGTTTGTTGATTGTGGATCCAAACAAGATGAAATTTTTTAAAATATCAATTTTTTTTCACCTATCATGTTGTTGTTAATCCTTGGGACTTTGGAGAGGTCCTTGATAGCAGATTTATCCAAAGCAATATGCCTTCTGATCTCTTTACTGCTGGAACCAAGGGTGTGGATATCCAAGCAAGGTGAAATCATTGAAAACTTCAATCTTTTCTTCATCTAAAATGTTGTTGCCTATTGGTCCAGTGGTGAGGATTTTTATTTTTTAATGTGGAGATGTAATCCCTATTGAAGGTGTAGTCCTTGATCCTCTGTAGCAAACACTTCAGGGTTATCTGTATAACACAGGTGGTTGATATGTCTTCCTCCAATACTGATACCATACTCCTCATAAAGGAAGCTCTGGTGGCTTCGTGATAAGGAGTCAGGCTGCTAATCCAAAGGCAGGTGATTTGAATGCTGCTCTCCAAGAAGAAAAATGGGCAGTCTCCTTCCCTGTGTGATTTATTGCTTCTGAAAATCCACTAAAGGGTTAGCTATGAGTTAGCTCTGACCGTGTGGTCACGACAAAAGACGTGCATTTTAGTTCATTGGGACAGGAAATTTACTGACCAAGGGGAGATGCAGCCCTGCATAGCTTTAGTGGTAGTGAACCAGAAGTTTCCCACTGAAGATTGGGCGGGGGGGGGGGGGGGAGCAGCTAACTATTTTATGTAGTGAAGTTAGGAATTACATAGGGTTATGGGAAATGTTAGCAGTACACTAGTACGCTAGTTTAAGGGGGAAACCATCACCCACTTGATGTGTATCTAGTGTGCAAGCATGGCTAAAAACAATAGGGCAAATGTTTGCCCTCATTCTGAGAAGAAACTAGAAAAACAAAGCTCAGGAAAACTCAGCTAGCTTACTTAGCATACATGTAACCAATCTGGAGCGTCTATAGGATTAGCCATACAAACTGTCACATTCAAGAAGAAGAAAAAAAAGTGAAAGTTGACGAGAAAATATGTGAAAACAAACTAATGTGATATCTTGAATCTGATTATAAAAACCTTCAGGATGATTAGCTATGAGTCAGTTCCAACTCCACAACAATTCGCTAATGATAATATAATATTGATATAATAATACTGTGTTCATGCAAAATCTTTACTTAGACCAAGAGGTTGTTGTATGAACAGGGCAAGGGAACATTGCATGGTTGGTTTATGATCAAGAAAGGCGTGTGTCGGGGCTGTCTCCTTTCTCTACACTTGTTCAATCTGCTAAACAAACCATTCAAGAAGTGATGTTTTATGCAAAGGAATATGGCATCAGGATTGGAAGAAGACTCACCAACAACTCATTTTGTGCGATGACACAACCTTGCTTGCTGAAAGTGAGGAAGGCTTGAATCATCTGCTGCAGAAGATCAAGGACTGCAGCCTTCAATATTTATTAGATCTCAACATCAAGAAAAAATCCTCACCACTGGTAAATAGGCAACATCATGAGAGATGAAGAAGAGATTGAAGTTGTCAATGATTTCACCTTGGATCCACAATCAACACCACTGGCACCAGCAGTGAAGAGATGAGAAGACATGTTTTGCTTTGGGTAAATCTGCTATTAAGGACTTCTCCAATGTTCTAAGAAGCAATGATTTTAAAAATTAATTTGAGCTATGATCTTTTCAATGACTGGCTATGCATCTGAGAGTCAGACAATGACCAAGAATGATAGGACGAATTTATTTCTTTAAGCTGTGATGTTGAAGAAGAGTACTGAATATAACATTAACTGCCGAGAGAACAAACAAGTAATGTCTTAGAGAAAGTGCAACCAGGGTGCTTCTTGGAGGCAAGGATGTTGATGCTTCATCTCATATACTTTGGGCATGTTGTTAAGGGAGGTAGAGTGACATTGTGACTGTACTGGGTTGAGTCGTACTCAGTGATGGCACCTAATAACTACAACAGTATTTTATTAATTACAATGTGGCCATGGACCTGGTTTTTATTGTTTTTGGTCAAACATTCTTTTAAGTGATATAGCAGTGGGACCAAGTCAAAGGCAGGTGATTTTAATCTGAGGCCCTCAGGCCTGGTTTTAATTATTTTTGGTCAAATATTCTTCCCAGTGGTATAGCACTGGTCTGTCCATTTGCTGTACATAGGTAACTCATGGTTGCTATGATGCTAAACATTGTGACACTGATGTGTCAGATGTGATAATGGCCACCCATGGTGTACAGTGTTTGGTGGAGTTCCCTGATTAAAACAAGCTTGGAAGCAGGCATAGCGTCCTCTTCTGAAACAGCTTGCCTCCGGAAACTCTATGAACTTGGAGAAATGATGAAAGTTATATAACTGTTCAGGCCTTTTGTTCATAGGATCTCTATGAGTCATCTACGACTCGACGACACTTAACAACAGCAGTCAGTTGTAGTTAGGAAGCTCTGGTGTCCTAGTGGCAAGAAGCTGTACTGCAATCCTGAAGGCACGCAGTTCGAGGCCACCAGCTGCTCCGCAGAAGGATGGGCAGTCTCCTCCCACGTGATTAACTGTCTCTGAAAACCCGCAGAAGAGTCAGCTATAGTACAACCACTAGTTATAATTGCTTTACTAATATAAGATGTGAATAGTAAAAGACACTGGTTGAAGAGATATATGGTAACTCTGTTCTATCTTCTCAATTTTTCTGTCAGTTAAAATTATTCTTGTTGTTGTTGTCATGTGCTGTCAAGCTACCTGCAACCCGTAGCAATCCTATGTACAACAGCCCTGAAGCCTGCCCTGTCCTGAGCCAGTTTCACTGACTCCGGTGAAGCCTGACTCCGGTGAAGCCTGCCCTGTCCTGAGCCAGTTTCACTGACTCCGGCACATCTAATCCCATTGCCCCAGTTACTGTATCAATCCATATCATCTGGGTTCTTCCTCTCTTCTGCTGTCCCTCCACCCTTCTGAGTATGATGTCCTTCTCCAAGGTCTAGTCTCTCCTGGCCACATGCCCAAAGTATGTGAGGCAGAGCTTCAAAAGCCTCCAAGGAGAAACTTGGTTTCACCCTCTCCAAGAGAGACCTATTTGGTTTTTTTGGTGATCCATAGTATATTGAAAATTATTCCTTTAATTTTTTTTATTATTATTTTGTGAGTGTGTATGTGTGTACTGTCAAATCGGATCTGACTGGTATGGGAGATCGCCCCTCCTCCAGCAGAGCATCTGATGGATTCAAACCACATACCTCTGAGATTAAAAATTATTCTTGGGGAGGAATTTATTTATAAAGAATTTTTTTTTAATCCCAAAGCAACCAAAACCCGACTGTCTATATTTACTAGGTATACTGCATTTTAACATAAGAATCCTCAAGAAAAATGGATGAACTGACAGGATTGAATTGCTAATGTTAAAATGCAAGGTTTTAAAATAATCTCAAACACTTTGCTCTGGAGCCAGAACCAACTCATAGCTGGCGCTCCAGCTGGGTTCAGAGACAGGAAATAGGACAGAAGGAGACTGCCTATCTTTCTCCCTTGGAGCTGCTGGTGGGTTCAAACTGCTTGCCTTTGGATTGGCCACCTGGGCTCCCAGAATAATCTAATGGGGGTGAGATTTTTAGCATCACCTCATCAGTGCAATCACCTACTTGGCATAAGGAAAATCTTGTACAGAAGTAGAAGTAGTGAGAGAGGAGCCCTGGGAAAGGAAAGGATCTGTAAGAATATCTGAGCTCCTGAGAAGGGCCGAGAGAGGCTCGGCAGGTGCTTCCTTATCTGGAAAGGCAAGAAGGCTGTAATTCTTCGAGAATGTTTCTTTTCCCACCAGGCCAGAGAAGCTGTGACCTTATAAGAATACTTCCTTATCTGGAAAGCCAGGGCGCAGTCACAACTCAATACCCCCTACCCTGCTGAGACTGTAAATCTAATGCTGATGCTTTAAACACTACCAGTGAGAGAGCATCACAACTGCTTCTTTGTCTGTTTTCCTTATAAAAAGCCCAGAACAGAGCAGTACGGAGAGCACGGCCATTTTGGACTTGGATCTTGTCAGCTAAAATAAAAGCCCTTCCTATAAAGCTAAGGAATTTGTGATCCTTTCTTTCCCTCGAATCTCATCTTCCTGCAACAGTAGAACCAAACTGTAGGCAAAACCATCAAGAAGTTAGCCTGTTTCTTTTTTCTAGATCTTCCCCTCTCTGGCCTGTCCCCTTCCTGAGGCGGTTCAAGCTGCATCTCTGCGCACACCCCCCCCCCCAGTTCACTCCCACCCCCTCACCTGAAATAATACAACTACCTCGTGGTCCAGACAAGGGGCTCTCGTGGTGTAGTGCATAATGTGGGTTGCTAACTGAAGAGTTCTAGGTTCTAGCCCACCAGCTGCTTCATGAAAAAAAAGAAAGTCACCTCTCATAAAGATTTGCAGCCTTGATAGAAGGCTGCCACAAATCATTGAACAAAAGCAGATGCGGTCTTGGGGCTGGTTTTTGTTGTCTTGTCACCCAGATTTTTCTTAATCTGCTGTATTTTGTCCTGCAGGCCTTTGCTCTCTGCTTTCCAAGGTTGTTGTTAGTTGTGAGCTGCCAACTCAGGGCAGCTCTCTGTACAACTGAACACAGTGTTATTCAGTCTGATGCCATCTTCACAACTGCTGGGTCCACGTAGCCTGATAGTTTCCTAGTTAGTGAACAATTAGCCCCAATTCAGCGTGTACATGTGCTCAGCCTCCCATAGTAAACTTTTACTCAAGCCGGTGGTTCTCAGTTCTTACTATAGGTTAGAATCACCTGTAATGCTTTAACAAAAAAACAAAATCTGGAAGCTCTGGTGGCCTAGTGGCAAAATGCTGTGCTGCAATCCTGAAGGCACACAGTTCAAATCCACCAGATGCTCCGCTGGAGAAGGAGGGGCAATCTCCTCCAGTGCCAGTCAGATCTAATTCGATGGTACACAATAAGAGAAAACAAAACAAAAACCAACAACAACAAAATAAACAAAAAAAAAACCAAAAAACAAAATTGAGGCCCTATAAGAGAGGTTATGTTCACAACTTTATACTGTTTTAAAGAATTTTTAAGACATTCATGGGATTCTAATATGTAGCCAAAGCTGAGAACCAGTGACCTTGAGACTGAATTTTTGATTGATAAAGGTCCCAGACACCTTTTTTTCCGCTCAATGAGTATGAAATACGTTTCTATCCTTTGCAACCAAGTGATTATGAATACAGAAATTGATGAGATCATTCAATGAGATAAGTAATTTTATACCCTTCCTTGGAGAGGATTAAACCAAGCTACTCCTTGGAGGCAAGGATTCTGGGGCTTCATCTGACATACTTTGGACATGTTGCCAGGAGGGATGGGTCCTTGAAGAGGGACATCATGCTTGGGAGGGTGGAGGGACAGCGCAGGAGGGGAAGACCCTCTATGAGATGGGTTGATTCGGTGACGGGGTAATCGGGATGGGTGTGTCAGAGGCGGTGCGGTTGGCGCAGGATAGAGCAGGGTTTAGGGCTGTTGTGCATAGGGTCGGTATGAGTCGCAAACAACTCCACGGCACATAACAACAACAACAACAACAACAACAATTGTTGGAAGGGGATAGATTGATTTATCTGTTAAAATCCTTTCTTATTCTGTAGTAAACATTGTTCTTTATGGGGCTTAAGTTTACTAAACATGGGAAGTTCGTTTATTTGTTCTAGTTTAATCCTGGTCAGTGTATTTGTGTTCAGCATGGGTTTTTAAAAGCTGCCCACATTTATAAAATGGAGATAATGATACTTATTTCACAGAGCTTTTGAAGGTAAAATGAAATAACATATGTGAAGTCATTTTATGCTTTATAACTCGTGGGTGTTATTACCATGGGTATCATCATTATTATCAACATCTTTCATTTTCTGTAAGCAAAGTTCCTGGATAGTAACTTAGAAGTGGTTGCATTGATGGCTGCACAAGCAAAAACTGTAATTGAACAAGTAAATGATGAATACAGGAAGTCTGATTCCTTTCAGGCTGAAATCAGCCCAGGAATTGGTAAAGATCTGTTGAAGAAAATGTGTCTGAAGGTGCTTTGAAACAAAAGTGCTCCATGATTTTAAGATTATCCTAGCCCTGTCGGTCCCTGAATCTTTGATACTGTTCATCTGCATGTATGTTTTATTTTAGATCTTACTAATGTCTCATTTTTTTTTTTTCATTTCCTTTTGAAGCGAAAACCCCACAGGCTGTTTTACACAGTGGAGCTTTATACAATAAATAGCTTTATCTCAGCTTTCATTCTCTTCAGCCTCTCTGTGACATTTAACCACCCTGACAACCCACTCCTTGAAATTCCTTCCTCCCCTATGTTCAGTGACACTACATCTCCGTAGTTCTCCCTGACCTCTTCAACTACTTCCCCCTCTCATCTAACTCTGGGAATGTCCCTAAGGCACTGTTTACAGATTTTTTTTTTCTCTCTGAAGAATTCACCAATTCTCATCCGCTTTCTGTTACGTATTTTCACACCTCTGTTCTGCCGCTATCTCACTTTCATTATCTTCAAAAGCATGTTTTCTCTACTGTTCCAACTGGTTGTCCTTGCAAGTGCCCTGTTTCAGCTGGTAACACTGACCTAGCGTCCATCTCCCAGCCTTTAGCACCTGCTCCTCTTTCAATCCTTTTCCCAGGCTCCCAACACTTGAATGCCTTTCAGACTCACATTCATTCCTCTGCTCTTCTGAGAGCACACACCAGCCCAAGCCTCTTCATCTCCATAGTTGTTCTCCTTAGCTCTGAACTCTGTTTGTCCTGTGGAATGCAGCTGAATAGTTTTCTCCCAAATGTCTCTTTGTGAGCTCCTTAAGAGCAAGAACAAAGGATTGGCCATGTTGGTGCCTGTAGTACTTGACACAGTTTGTGCAGTGTATTACAGGCTTTGATTCATTATTCTTTCCTTGCTCAAGAAAGATGTGTGTATTTGTGTGTATGTATATTTGTGTGATCAGGTTTGACTATTCTTCATAGTATTCATCCCATCGTGTTTCCCAGAACTTCACAGAACAAACAAATCCAATCTGATTTTCTTTTTCTACAGTAACACAGCAGTGATAATAAAGATCAAACCAGTTCACATGCATTCTCAGCCCTGGGGGCTTAGTGGTGAGGAGTTGTGCTGCCAATCCAAAGGCATGCAGTTCAAATCCAGCAGCTGCTTCTGAGGAGAAAGCTGGACAATTTCCTCTTCTGCAATTTATTGTCTCTGAAAACCTGCTGGAGGGTCAGATATAGGTCAATTCTAACTCAACGATACTTAGCAATAACTATAACAAAGCAGATCCATGAAGTTCAAAATTCTATTTTATCAGCTGTGTTGTTGGTAGGTTCTGTCAGGTCAAATATTAACATAGCAAATCTAGAACCCTGTTCTGTCCTGGGCCATCCTCACAATCTCTGATACACTTGAGCCCATTGCTGCAGTTATTACATCAATCCTTCTCGCCAGGGGTCTTCCTCTCTTTCACTGACCGTTCCAAGTATGATGTCCCTTTCACAAGAATAACCTCTCCTAGTAACATGCCCAAAGTGTAAGAGATAAAGCTTTGTTACCTCTGGCTCCAAGAATACTATTAATGCACCTTCTCCAAGACGTATTTTTTTTTTAGTTTTTTGGCAGCCCGTGAGATATCCAGGGAGCTCTGGCTGCCTAGTCATAGCTATGCTGCAATCCTGAAGACATGCAATTCAAATCCACTGACTCCTATGTGGGAAGACAATGGGCAATCTCCTTCCGTGCAATTTACGGCCTCTGAAAACTTGCTGGAGGGCCAACTATGCGTCAGTTCTGATTCAACAGCATGTAGCATTCTCCAATACCACAACTCAAAGGCCTCAATTCTTCTTCTTTCATCCTTATTCATTGTCCACCTCTCCGAGGCATAGCACATAGCAAGTAATTGAAAAGACCAGGATCTGAATTAGGTGCACCTTAATCTTTAAACTGACATTGCTCTTGAGTATGTTGGAGAGGTCCCTGACAGCAGAGTTGCCCAAAGAAATATGTCCACTGATATCCTGACTGCTGGTACCAAGGGTGTTGATTGTTGATCTTATGTACAAGGATGATGAGGATAGCACAGGATAGGGCAGAGTTCAGGTCAGCTGTTCATAGAGTTGCGGTGAATCTTACCTGACTCAACAGTACCTAACAATAACAACAACAACTTAGGTAATACTCTGCACAGGACTCAGACTGACAGTTCCTGTGGAAAGAATCACTGGATAAGCTCAATTTCAGCAGTCAAAACCAAGCCAGCTGGTGACTGTACACCAGACCATCAATTTACTCATAGCCAAGTTCAAGTTGACGTGAATAGTATAAGCATGTGTTACTTGATCTGCAGAGGGTTTAAATCTCCCCTTGTCCTAGAAACACAACCTAAAAGAGCAAGCTAGTCATCTGGCATTGTTAATACCTATCTTTGATTGTCATAAGCTTATCACAGAGTGAGTGCCTTCCGATACTGGGATGATCTTGTAGTTATTTTGTTGTACAGTCAAAAGCAACTCACTGATGACCCCTCCGGTGCCTTTTCAGAAGTTATAAATCACCTGGGAGGATCTTTCCCTCCTTCCTCCTGAAGAGGAACTAGTGGATTAGAACCATCTCCCTCCAACCTCAAAGCCACCAGAGCTCTAGGATTACACTAGGATTATTAATTACATTTTATTATTGATTATTAATTCATTTTCTTTAAAAAGGAAATAAATATAAAGCAGAGAAAAAAGCAATGGTAGCGGTTGTTGTTAAATACAGTTTAATAAACCATGGAATTTAGGATGAAGATTGCCTCTGAGGTGACATGACACATAAAAAGTGCCATTGGGACAGACCAAAGGGCATTTACCGACCCAAGCGTGTGTAGCTTCTAATCAAATGACCACCTGGTAGCCTAAAAAGAATTAATAGCCTCTTTTACATTCCTAACTCAAAGCAAAGGAGTTATTTTGAGCACTCAGTAAAATCTAACACATTGTGTTGATGCAGGAAGAGTCTTAGAAATAGTCTTTAAGGCTGTATAATTCTGCATGTATTTGAATAATTAGAACTTACATGCCCTCTCCCCCCAAACATCCTTTTATTCCCTGCACACTGCAGACATTAATGACATGAAGCAACAGTGCACTCGCCTACTTTCTGGAACAATTGCGCTAATTGTGGACTTGCCAACTCCTAACAAGAATGCTAGTATGCATGACTCCACAACTGCGCCCAGTTCCACAGAGAGATAGCAACACTGTTGTCTCCAGGAGCCGAGGCTCACAGATGGGTCACTCGGCTGAGGCAGGACTGGGCTTCGCTCTTGGCAGTTGGATTCGAAAGTTGGCTGACTTGTTCAGAAACCTGACATCCTGATCCTCTCCAGCCACTGCAGGCAGACACCTTGCCGGCACTTCTCCTCCTCAGGGTTCTCCTTGGGAAAGTCTTTTTGACTGTGGTGAATGTACTATTGCATCACCACCACTCCTGCTTCTAATTGCTGTGGAATCGAAACCAACTCATAGATCACCTTCTGAAAGTGAGTTTTCTAGAAGCTGTAAATCACACAGGAGGAGATTGCTCATTCCCCTCGCACACTCCGAGCCGCTGGTGGATTTGAATGACCAGAGAGGTGCTGCCTTTGTGAGAGCAGCACAACTCTCTTTGAACTGTCACCAGAGCTCCCTACACCCACCACATCAGTTTCTGTTTTACAAATACGTTTATAGTAAGTATAATTAAATGTACCTTGCAAATAAACATTTCTATCTAATGTAAGCCTTTGCATGCTGCCATATACATATATATATAATTGTGTGAATGTATGTATATGGAGTGGCTTCCACTTCCTAAACAACATGCCACTGGAAACTATGTACTTTTATAAAAGTCAATAGTTCCAGAGGGGCTTCAAGCCTTTTGTTCATAGGGTTGCTATGAGTCATGCTTGACTCGAAGGAAATCAACAACAACATTACATATACACATATCTCCTTTCATATCATGTATCTATGTATATAATAAATGTACAGAAGTAGGTCACCAAAGAAACCCATTTCTACATATATGGAGAGAGAGAGAGAAAGTAAACTCAGTGTTTTTCAGCCTCCAGACTGTTGACATCTTGACCTGGAGAATTCTTTGTTGTGAGAAGCTTTCTTGTCATGACGACCAAGAGTGTCTCCAGACATTGCTGTATGTTCCCTAGGGGTAATGTTACTGCAGGTTGCAAACCACCGATAGAGAGTGTCAGTGAATTATTTTAAACAAGAGCTTAATTGTTGTTATTGTCATGTGCCATCAAGTCACCTGCAATTCATTGTAACCCTATACACAATAGCTCTGAACCTTGATGTCTCACTGCCTCCAACACATCTACTCCCATTACTCCAATTACTGTGTCAATCCGTCTTATCAAGGGTCTACCTTTCCTGTGCTTTCCTGCCACCCTTCCAAGTATGATGTCCTTCTCCAAGAACTGCTGCCCTCTGGCAACATGTCCAAAGCAAGTGAGTTGAAACTTTAAAGTCTTTGTTTCCAAGGAGCAGCTTAGTTTCACCCTCTCCATACCTGTCTGTTCTCTTGGTGGTCCATGGTATGTTCAATACTCTCTCCAGCACCACAGCTCAAAGGCATAGATTACTTCTGTTATACTTAGTCATTGTCTAGCTCTGTGATTTAACTCTGTGTGTGTGTGTGTGTGTGTGTGTGT
>NW_006399784.1:21348802-21370730 GCF_000299155.1 Elephantulus edwardii
AGGACAAACCTGTTTGTTCTCCTAGCAGTCCATGGTATATTCAACACTCTTCTCCAGCACCACAGCTCAAAGACATCAATTCTCTTTCTATCATCCCTAGTCACTGCCCAACTCTCTGATACATAGCACATAATTGCGAAGATTATAGCCTGGATCAGGCATACCTTAGTCTCTGGCCTGATGTCATTGCTCTTCAGTACTCTTGAGAGGTCCCTCACAGCTGACTTTCCCGATGCAGTTTGTCTCTTTATTTTCTGGCTGCTGTTACCAAGAGTGTTGACTGTGGAGCCAAGTAAACTAAAACTGTTAACTATCTCAAGCTCTTCATCATCCATACTGATGCTGCCAATTGGCCCAGTGGTGAGAATCTTTGTTTTCTTGATGTTGAGAGAGAGAGAGAGAGAGAAAATCTACTGTAAAGTACAACCACATAAGATTTTATTAGAATATTTCTAATTGGTAGTCATAGTGTTTCTAGAAATATCAATTACAACATAATTAAAGTATTAACAATAGACAAGATCTTTAAATTTTGATGCAATCTGTCCTTGTGGTGGTGGTAGTTGTTATGTGCTGTCAAGTTGAACAAGACTCATAGCAACTCTATGGATAAAAGGTCTGAGTCCTGTTCTATCTTGCACCATCCTTACACTTCCTGATACACAAGAGCCCATAATCTGTCCTTAGTCAAGTATATTTGATGGCTGTGAGGCATTTATGGGAAACGTCTGAAAGAAGAAAGAAAATCGTTTGAGTTGGCTGCCACCTCTCCTCTTTTTCCCTTCAAGAGGGTTACTCTGAGTTTCAATAAATTTGAATTCTTACTATTTATTGCTAATTATAATATTTAATCCACAACACAACTTTCTGAGACAGAAATTCTTTTTTCTTGTTTTACAGACAAGACTCAAAGAAGGAAACTTCACAAGGTCACCCAATCAGAACATGTCAGAGGTGGTTCTGGAACATCTATTTTTCTACCTCCAAATATGACATCCAAATGTTGCATTTTAACTTCTTTCTTTTTTTCTTCTTCTTCTCACAGCAAGGAAACCAAAGCCAAGGAAAGAAACACATTATCCAAAGTCACCCAAAGAACTGTGGTTCTGTTGTGAAGGGATGATGATTGATGTGATACAGTGTTGGATTCAATTATGTCTGCCAAAATACATGGTCACGTTCTAACCTTCACCCTCCCTCGAACGTGACCTTGTTTGTAAGCTAAGTCATTGATATTTGTTATTTTGAAGTAGTGTTGGACCTTTTTCCATAGCAGAGGAAGATAGCACCAACTTAAGGCATCCTTATGTACAACACAACAACATTTTGCCTGGTCCTTTAGCATCACAATGTCTGCAGCCATGATTGGAGCTATTTTGTTCTGCTCTACATAAGGACGCCTCAGCCTAATTCTTGCAAACATGATGTCCTTCTGCAGCAATTGATCCCTCCTGATGGCATGTCTCCTCGGGAGAGAGATGAGCAATCTCCTCCCTTAAAATTACCAGTCTCTGAAAACCACTGGAGGGCCAGCTTAAGTTGGTTCCAGTGCAACAGCAACAAGTCAAGTTTGTTGCTCAGTAGACAACGTGTCTAAAGCAAACATCGTGAACAACATTCTGTATAATCCATAAGGTTTTCATTACTAATTTCCAGGAAAATCTCCAGACCTTTCTTCCTGGTATCTCTTAGTACGGAAGGTCTGCTGAAAGCTGCCCACCATCCCAACACAAAAGCTTCCACAGTATAACAGACTGACAGAGGGACAGTGGAATCCAATATTAGCACTGTCCTGATCAAAGAGAAGACACACAGAAGAAGACAACTGTTTGTCCACAGAACCAGAGGATGTAGGGAACAGCAAAGAGACACTACACAATACAAAGAATTGCTGGGCATCAAAGAAGACAGGAGGGAGGCGTGCAACGTAGCCTCAGAGCCTCCAGGAGAAATTAATATGTCCAACCTCTGATTTTAGACTTCTAGCCTCCAAAACAGAGACTGTGAATTTCTGTTCTTATAAACCATCTAATTCACAGAACAACATGTTACAGCAGCCCCAGGAACCAGCCCAGCATAAAGGCTCCTCTCAGGACTGACTCTTCTACTGCAGCCTTCAAAGTGTCACCCCTTCTTGGTCACTTCAGGGAGCTCATCTCCTAAACAGCTCCCGGGAATGATATCAGGGTTCAGCCCACACCAGGAGCAGCAGTTTCTGAGTCAGATTGAGAGTGATGAGGTGATGACACAGGACTGCGTACTGATGAGATTTGGTAATGGGGCAGAATCTAGGATTCACAGTCAGGACAGATGTCAGTGGGGTAGGATACGAAGGTAGAGTCCTAGAGTGGATGAAAGGAGAGAGATTGAAATGGGAGGTGGGAAAACAAGAAAGGAGTAAGATGGAAATGTTGTTGTTGTTGTTGTATGCTGTTGAGTCAGAACCAACTCCTAGCTGACCCTTCAGGGTTTCCAGAAGCTGTGAATTGCACAGAAGGAGATTACTCATCATCCTCCCATAAAATGAAGATGGGTGGTCCAAAACTAGGCAGAATATGATTATAACCAAGGAAGAACGGAGATTATGGTAGAGAAAGAGTATGCTCCCCAATTCTGTTGGCTAAATGTACTACTGCAAAGGATTCAAGTGACACTGGATGCTGAAGGCTGGCACATCCCTACGTCTGAGTCCCTCTTCAGCTCTGACCCAGCAAGTGTGACTCAATGTGCTGACTTCCAGGTCCAGATACTAGAAGATGTGCTGTATAAGTCAGCAGCTTTGAATCACAGCCAAGCCACCACATCACCTCCAGGAAAAAAAACCTCACAAAAACTCGTGTGGACGCCTTTTAAAGTGCAAGCTTGCCTTTTTGACCTTAGTGATTTCATTTCTAAGCTAGAGATGTTTTAAAACATACACACAGAGACAAACCAAACCAAAATACCACAACAAGGGGAGCTCTGGTGGCCTAGCGGCAAGGAGCTGCAACTACAATCCCAGAGGCACATGGTTCGAATCCACCAGATGCTCTGCTGGGAAAAGGAGAGACAATCTCCTCCTGTACCAGTCAGATCTGATTTGACTGTACACTCACACAAAAATTTAAAAAAAAACCAAAATCCCAAAAAACAAAATACCACAACAGTCTTTCAAGACAAACAGAGATTAGAGGTAAAACAGAAGACCTTTTAAATTAAAACATACATATGAAGGATTTAGACCATGTGCCAGTGACCCAGAAGTAATTAAGGCATAATTAAGGTACACTGAAGTGAAGAGATGAAGTTAATTCATAGGCAGTAGAGTGGAACCCAATCATAAATTCAAGCCTTTAGAGACTGAGTCAGGAAATCCTCAGAGTTCTGGCCAAAATCAACAAGGCATCCACTGGAGACGTTTTATCTTTACATAACTCTGTTAGCTCCTATCAAGTCCTGACTCAAGGACACTCCGTGTACAAGAGTTCACCCCTGTCCCGTCCACGGTCACTTGTGGACTGGATCACTGTGGCACAGGGCTTGCTTTCACTGACTGGTTCTCAGACGTAGGTCATCAGACCTCTTTTCTAGTTCGTCTGAGTCTTAAACCCTGGTCAGCATCGTGAAAAGCAATGTGAAAGCCTTCATTGACAGACGGTCCTCAGTCATGCTCCATCCCATTCCCACCACGCACCCTCTTGTGATAGACCCAGGATGCAAACAGTCTACTCCACTCATCCTGAGCCTTTATTTGGAATTTCTTACTGGCAATGGGGTCTGGGGACCTAGCTCGGAGGAAGCTGCACGCCTAACCCTAGGACGTCATAACTAGGAAGGTGTGAGCTTGCGCTGTCCTCAGTCTGCGGCTTTCTGTCTCCTCTGAGACCTGTCTTAGAACACTAAGCAGCAGTAATGACAGGATCTGGAGCAATGAAAGAGCAGAACGAGAAGGAGTTACTATGTTAAAACCTCAAAAGCTGCCTCAGCATTTGACACTTAATTACAGAGAAAAAAACATTCAAAATGTTAGGTAGGCCTGTCAAAAAGATTTAGCTTGCCTTTTTATGCAGGGTTCGGCTGACAGCGCTCTGTGCCCGTGGTAATTAGCCCTACCCTAACACGCCTCAAGTCACCACAGGTCCCCATCCCCTCGAGAACACAGCACACTCGCCTCCGCCTGACAAACAACCTAGGCAACCTCGCCCCACACTCCTGACATCTCTATCACCACGTCGGCTGCTCGCTTTGCTGCAGTTAGACGGAGTCATCTGCCGCTCTCACGGTGTGTCTTGTATATTCTTTCTGTCGTTTCTTGACTGTGCCTTTTTCTCCAGACCTTTACCTTTCAGTGTTGCTCTTGCAAGGATATCCTCTCCTCAACTGGGTACTTCCTTTATTATTTTGTTTGTGTGCGTGTGTACCATCTAAATCCGATCTGACTGGTACAGGAGATTGTTCCTCTGTTTCCAGCAAAGCATCTGGTGGATTCGAACCACACACCTCTTAGATTGCAGTGCAGCTTCTTCCCACTAGGCCACCAGAGCTCGCCAACTGGGTATTTCTTGTTATTATGTGCTGTTGAGTTGGAACAGACTCATGGCTGACCCTCCAGGAGGTTTTGGGAGGCAGTAGACAGCACACGACTGCCCGTATTTCTTCCATGGAGTAGTAGATAGTTTCGAACTATGTGCCTTTGGGTCGGTGGTGCAGCTCCATACCAGTAGGCCACCAGAGCTCCCTTCCGAGGAGTAGCTGTTGTTTGCTTCCATTGAGTGGATTCTGGCTCAAGGTGTGTGTACTTGAATAGAGTTTTCCAGGCTGTGACTTCCCAGAAGCAGGTTGCCTGATCTGTCTCCTGAGGGTCCACTGGGTGGGTTTGAATTGCCAATTTCTGGCTAGTAGTCAAAGGTTTAACTGTTATGATCTTCAGGGATTCCTCCTAAGAGTAGAGATCATAGCTTTATTTCATCCACCTAGAAGACTTTTCAGCAAATTTTTTGTTAGTGAAGAAAATAAAAAAAGAAGCTGCATTTTTTTTTCTGCTTTTAATGCTTTTTTATCCATTCTACTGTATTTAAGGCTCTGTTTTATCCCTTCTTTTGCAAAGGACCAAGTACTGTATTCTGCAATACAGATTGAAGCTCAACATCAAGAAAAGGCCAATTATCAGCACCATGATGGATGGAGAAGAGATTGAGATTGTTAACAATTACAGCTTGCTAGACTCCACAATCAACACCCTCTGCACCAGCAGTCAGGAAATCAAAGGATGGGTTGCATTAGGAAAATCTACTATCAAGTACTAATCTACTACCTTGCCACTGTGCTGAAGAGCAACAATGTCAGTCTAGAAGCTAAGGTGTGCCTGATCAAGGTCATGGTCTTTGCAATTACTTGCTATGCATCAGAGACTTGTGCAATGAGCAAAGATGATAGAAGAATTCATGCTTTCGAGTTGTGGTGTTGGAGAAGAGTCTTGAACATACGATGGACAGATGAGAGAACTAGTAAATATGTTCTGGAGAGGGTCAAACAAAGCTGCTCCTTGTAATCAGAGATTTTGTGACTCTATCTCACACACTTTTGTTATGTAGCCAGGAGGAACAAGTCCTTGGAGAAGGACATCAGGCTTGGAAGGGTCAAGGGACAGCATAGGAAAAGAAGACCCGTTATGAGATGGATTGACCCAGTGACTAGAATAATAGGGCAGGTGTGTCAGAGACTATGAGATTGGCTCAGGATAGAGCGGGGTTCCAAGCTATTGTGCACAATGTCGGTAAGAGTCATAGTTGACTCAATGACACCTAACAACAAATAATTTAATTCATTTTTTAAAAAACATTTTCCCCTAACAAGTTTTATACAGATGGTCATTTCCATTGTTTACTGGATACACATGATTAATTGAAATCCTTGCTCAAATCAGGACTCTCTGACTACATCATCCAAGGGGACTTGTACTGTTAGCCCAAAGGCAACATATCCCTCACAGTTCAAATTGCCAGTATCTCCTCAGGAGAAAGAGAAACAATCTTCTCTCTCTCTCTCTCTCTTTCTGACTGAGAAATTGAAGGGAGAGTGAGCTACAAGTTGGTTACAACTCAACAGCAATGAAAGAACTCCTATTACCTCCCCATGAAGCCTTTCATTCCTTCAACCATTTGTTCTTCCATCCATTTATTCACCCATTTATTTATCTTGTCACTCAAATATCAAATAAGCATCTACTGAGTGCCAGCTCTGGGCAGAGGCACCAGGACCCAAAAATGTCAAGGTTGTGTTCCCTGTCTTCCTTCCAGCAGCCTTGTGTGTGGTGTGGGGGCTGTGTATTAACCAAGCACTACAAATACTTTATGATAGACTGTAAGAAAGGAATACACACACACATACAGTCCTGTGGGGACTGAGGAAGACAGTGGTCAACTCTCTCTGATCATAGGGGAGCAGGTTCAGCAAAACTTCACAGTGGAAGTGAAAACATGGAAGGTTGTTGCTGAGAGCGGAGGGAGGCAACGGTTAGTGAGCAGTTGGGAGCACAGTTCTTTCTGCCCCAGAGATGTACCTTCCACTGCAAACAACCCCCCTGGGGCCAATATTTGGGTCTCTTCTTAGGAACCCAAGACCCATTCAGAATTGACTTTTCTTTCTTAAGCTGAAATTGCCATCCAAAGTCTTAGTGTAGATAAGTGAGTCTCTCCAATTCTCTTAATACAAACCCTTCCTCTGACCTGAAGTTGGTCGGTCCCTTTAAGGTGCCTGCTTCTGGTTATCTTCTGATTTGTGTTCATTTTCTTAGTCAAATCCTCAGACCTCACAGAGTGACTCATCGGCCCACCCTATATTTAATGGCTACTTCCTTCTGCACTAGGCTCTCAGCTTCCTTAATGCAGGGCCTGCTTTATTCTGCTTACACCACAGTGTCCAACATGGTACAGGCCAGTGTGTATTTAGCAAGTGAACCTTCTCCTCTAAAGTCCCTAGGGTGTGCAAACAACTCAACTGTTGCTTGAACAGTTAGAAAGTATGAATTCATCCAGAAGTACCTCCAAAATAAGGTCTAGCTTCTGAAAAAAAAATCATCCTTTAACACAGTGTGGAACACAGTTCTACTTTGGCACTCATGTGGCTTCTTCCATGAATTGGGATGAATTCAGTGGTGATCTTTTTTGGTTGTCTCTCCTTCAGACAGTTTCCAGTTTCTCCCTTAGTTTCCTCTCCTCCAAATCTTATCCACAGTGAGCAACAGTGAGAGCATCCTATTCTCTCATCTACTGGTGTAATCTGCCCACTGACCCTGAAGGGCAATCCACTATCTAAGAAATAAAAAATGTTTTCTGAAAAATGCAGAGTCTTTCCTTTTGATGTAGATCAAGTCTAAATAAAATTGAATATTTACAAGTTGGAGCCAACTCATAGCTGACCCTACAGTTGGGTTTTAGGGTCTGTAAATAGCACAGGAAGAGATAGTCTGTCCTCCTGCAGCGCTGCATCAGAAAGCCATGGCCTCTGTTAGCAGCATGACACCCTGTGGATTAGGTCATCAGAGTTCCCTATTCCTAAAGACTAAATCGTGTTGCTGCTATTTGCCCTTGAGTCAGAACTGACCCACAGCTGACCCCTGCAGTGGGTTTTCAGAGGCAGTTAGTCACACAGGAGAGGACTGCCCATCCTTCTCCAGCAGAGCAGCTGGTGGATTTGAAGCGCATGCCTTCAGCATTACAGGGCAGTTTCTTACCACTAGGCCACCAGAGCTCCCTAATTAAGAGTAAATAGAGATGTTAATAAGCTGATCTTTACCATTCCTGAGAATTTATGATCTTTTTTTAAGGGCCTGAAAGGATTTAGCAGATTATTCCTGCTTCAGCTCTTCATTTTCCTTAGGAGATAGAGGGATTTTTTTTTTTCAATATGAAGTGTACCTTTAAATGGAAATTGAGAGATTGTTAGTTGATAAAATAGATTTATTTAGTCACAAACTCATTTCAGTGTGAGTCTTCAGTTGAAGGTGCACATGTGGAGCCCTTGGCTTTAGAAAGGTGAGTTCTTCCTGTGTTGGATGAAGGTTGGCTGTGGACTGTCTGGTGGTAATGAGTGTAGGCTGGAAGCCTCTTATTAATTTTGTTTGAAATAAACATTGTCCTAAGTGGTACAGCATTGGTTTATCATTTTGCTGTACTGAGGTAACTTGAGATTGCTGAGATACTGAATAGTGTGCCATTGGGGTGTCAAATGCCATAATAGTTACACAAGGATGACAGTGTTTGGTAGAGCCCACAGATTAAGACAGGCTTGGAAGCAGGAGTGGCATCCACTTCCTAAACATGCCTCTGGAAACTCTATAAGCTTATTGAAAAGACAATAGTTATAGAACAGGGTTAAGATCTTTTGTTCATAAAATTGCTACTTGATGGCACTTAACAGTAAGAACAACAACTACATATAAAACGCCAGGCCCTTGTTTTCATTTTGGAGACTGGGTGAAGTGGCTGGACTTGGTAAAATGGACATTTTTTGTTTGTGTTTTTTTTTAACATCAAGTGTGTTTATTGATCAAGTTATACATTGTATTTCTATTTTTTCAAATAATTTATATCAAGCATATGAAATAATATAACTCATTAGTGTATAAACAGACATTCAAAGATATTTGTAAACCTCATTCCTCCTACAGCATGAACAACTTTACAGTAACTCATTTTACTTTAAGACTATGCAAGATATTTGAGAAATATGTGTAGTTATTGCAGTTGATTGAAAAATACTTTGTTCTTGATACTTTAGTTTGAATGCACCAAAATTAAGAAAATTTCTACATATTTTCTATATATAATATAATTTATTAAAATTAAGGCAAATTTTTTCCTAAGAATAGGAATAGGAGCTTAATTTCAGTTAACCACGTGAATATATTTGTCTTCCAACACATTGACTATAGTAGCCTATTTCTGATCATTTGATATAGAAGAAATATTAGATTAAATGTATTTGCTATTTTCTTCTTTCTGGACACAGGATTATTTTCTTAATAATACTTGTAGAATGAATAATATGAATGTAGGATGAAGCAAAATTTTAAAAAAGGTATTTGGAGTTCAATGTTCAAAAATGATAAAAATAGCAGTCAGAAAACCAAACTATACATTGCATTGGGAAACTATGCTGCCAAAATCTCCATTAAAGTGTTTTTTATAAAAGGAAAGCTGTCACTCTGAGGACTAAGCCACACATGTATGACTCAAGCCATAGTATTTTCACCTCATGTGCATTCAAAATCAAATTTTTGTTTTGGTATTTTTGTTGTTGTTGTTTTTAATTTTTATTTTTATTATTTTTGTGTGAGTGTACCATCAAATCAGATCTGACTGGTACAGGAGGAAATTGTCCCTCCTTCCCTGGAAGAGCATCTGGTGGATTCAAACCATGCACCTCTGGGATTATAGTTGAAGGTCCTTGCCACTAGGCCACCAGAGCTCCCCTTGTTTTGGTTTTTTTTTTTAAGCCTCTTGTTTAGAGTCAACAAGACCTCCTGGGGGACACTTACATTTAAGGCCAGGCCCTTATCTCCATTTTGGAGACTGAGTGAAGTGTCTGGACTCTGTAAGATGGTGCTCTTGTTTTGTTTGAGAATCTGTGTAGAATGTTTGGTTGTTTTTTATTTAAGTCTCTTATTTAGAGTCAACAAGACCTCCTGGAGGGCACATGCATTTAAGGCCAGGTTCTTATCTCCATTTTGGATACTGAGTGAAGCAGCTGGACTCTGTAAGATAGGCTCCCTTGTTTTGGACGAGGGTTGGTGTAGAATTTTTGATTGGTTTTTTTGTTTGTTTTTGTTTTGCTTTGTTTTTATTTAAGCCTCTTATTTAGTGTCAACAAGACCTCTTGGAGGGCCCTTGTATTTAAAAGTTGGGCCTGAGGGATTATATTTTAATCCCCTGTTGCTATATTTTGGAGGAACATTCTTCTAAGTTCTACAGCACTCTTCTGTTAATTTGCTGTGCTGAGGAAATCTGGGTTTGCTGTGATGCTGAACCTTGTGCCACTGGGGTCTCAAATGCCATAAAGGTTGCCTGTGGTGGATAGTGTTTGGTGGATCTCCCAGTTTAAGACAGGTTTGGAAGCAGGAGTGGCATCCACTCCCTAAACCACATGCCTCTAGAAACTCTATGAACTTGGAGAAACAATGGTAGTTTACAGGAAGGCTTCAGGTCTTTTGTTCACAGGGTCACTACGATCGACTCAATGACAATCAACAACAACAACAACAAAAATTACTTTACAGCGTAATCTTTGAGTTATAGAGCTAAAACATCAAAGAAAACCAACTTCAAGGCTACTTAAGAGACCTAATATGTTTAACAAGAAGCTTTGGCAACCTCATAGTTCTGTGTCTTGAACCCACCTTCTGTTCTGTCTGAAACAGATGAGGGAATCTGTCTCCACATGGCTTTACAGACTTGGAAACCCTATGAGCAGTTCCACTCTATCCTATGAGATCAATATATATCAGAATTGACTTGATGGCAGTGTTTTTTGTTTCTGATTTTTTTAGTGTGTATAACATGCTTCATAACTTGCAAGAACTATGCAAAATAAATATTAATATTAATACCATTACTAATCTATGTTTTCAAGTTAGGTGTTGTCAAATATGTCTCATAACGACTTTATTAACAAAATCTCTGAACCCTGTCCTATCCTGTACCATCCTCATTTCTTTTTTTTTCCCTGAGTACAGTGTACTTTACTGATTGTACATGACAAGATGGGCTCTCTAAGCCCCTTCCCATTCTCAGGGAGACTAGATGGAAACTGTGTAAAAGATGTGAAATTCTCAGTGTGTGTGTGTGGGGGGGGGGGGATCAAGTTGGGGCAAGGACACCCAACAGCTGAGGGGGGATCTCTCTCTCTCTCTTTCTCTCTCTTTTACCCTCCATACCTCCATCCCTCTCTCTCTCTCTCCTCCCTCTCTCCCTCCTAGTGCTGTTGCTGGGACTGGTGTTCCAAGGGGCTCTTATTCTTTGGAGACCATGTGAACCATCAGGTCGACCACCTGTTTGCTGTAGCCAAATTCATTGTCATACTAAGAAATGAGTTTGACAAAGTGGTCAGTCACGGCAATGCCAGCTCCGACTTTCAAAAGTGAAAGAATGGCTATCACAGAAGATAATCTGGTCTTCAGTGTATCACAGGATGCCCTTAAGGGGCCCTTCTGATGCCTGCTTTACTACTTTCTTGATATCATCATATTTGGCAGTTTTCTCCAGACAGCAGGTCAGGTCCACAACTGACACATTACAGGTGAGGACATGGAAAGCCATGCTGGTAAGTTTCCTATTCAGTTCAGGGATGACCTTGCCCACAGCCTTGGCAGCATCAGTAGAGGCAGGGATGATGTTTTGGGCAGCTCCACGGCCATCACACCACAGCTTTCCAGAGGGGCCATCCAGTCTTCTGGGTGGCAGTGATGGCATGGACTGTGGTCACGAGTCCCTCTAAAATGCCAAAGTTGTCCTGGATGACCTTGACAGGGGGCCAAGCAGTTGGTGGTGCACGAGGCATTGCTGACAATCTTGAGAAAGTTGTCATAATTCTCATGGTTCATGCCCATCACAAACATGGGGGCATCTGCAGAAGGAACAGAGAGAATTACCCGTTTGGCACCACCCTTCAAGTGAGCCCCCATCTTCTCCAAGGTTGTGAAGACACCATTGGACTCCACAACATACTTAGCACCAGCATCACCCCACTTGATGTTAGTGGATCTCACTCCTGGATGATACTGATGGCTTTCCCATTGATGACCAGCTTCCCATTCTCAGCTTTGACAGTGTCATTGAACTTATCATGGGTGGAATCATACATATAGACCATGTAGTTGATGTCAATGAAGGGGAGCACTGGAGACCAGACATCTAATGTGCCCAATCCATTTATTCTAACCTTCACCATCATGTCTCAGGGATGCAGCTGAGGCTGCATGAGAAAAGAGGGCAATCCGTTGATCAAAAAGGAGCAGAGAGCCCATCCTCACCATTTCTGACTTGAGCCCATTGCTGTACTCACTGTGTCAATCTATCTCATCAAGAGTCTTCATTTAAAAAAAAAAGTCTTCATTTCTTTCACTGACCTCTACCTTTGAAAGCATAATGTCCCTTTCTAGGCTATTCTAAATGCATTATTTTCCTTACTAAATATACAGAATCAAGAACTCCAAAGCTCTTTCAATTGTTTGTCAATATAAGATACTTGTTGTGTACCATCAAGTCAGAACTAAGCCAGATTTGATCTTCTAGTGGGTTTTTAAAGGAGTTAATCACACTAGAGGGATTGCTAATCTTTCACAGAGCAGCTGGTGGATTTGAACCACTCGCCTTTGTGATTGCAAGGCAGCTTCTTGTTGCTAGGCCACCAAAGCCTCTATATAAAACACTAGTAACAAGCAAAATAGCTTTCTCTTTTTCTCAGTTGATGTTGATCAATAGTCAAGGTTAGAAATAGAAGGGGAGCTCTGGTAGCCTAGTGGTAAGGAGCTGCAACTGCAATCCCAGAGGCGCACGGTTCGAATCCACCAGATGCTCTGCCGAAGAAGGAGGAACAATCTCCTCCTGTACCAGTCAGATCTGATTTGACAGTACACTCACACAAAAACAATTAAAAAAAAAAAAAAGAAAATGACACAATTCATTCAAGAAAGACGTGTGTTCTTTCAGTATCAAGGCCATTTTAGGGCCATAAACATTTTTTTAAAGCAAAATTTAATCATTAGTGGACATTGGTGTTTCAGGTAAAAAAAAGTTAAATAGATATCACAGAGCTCATGGAGGTTGGCCCTGAGAGGAGATCCCCTGAGATCTTACTGCCCCAAACTGGTCCTGCTGTTAGATGTATACTGTCCATCTCTCAGAAAATAAAAATAGTATAGGCTAGGGTTACCAACCAACCCTGGCAACAAACCCTCCGATGCACACAATTTGCATAAATATGCCTGTGTTGCTTCTGGCACACACAGGCATCCACACATTGCAGTCAAGGTGGAAATGGCTCAAAGCTGACCCACCAAGGGCTATAAATAGCACAGTAGGAGATTGTCCCTCTTTCTCCCTTGGAGATGCTGGCGAATTCGCACTGCCAGAGAGGCATAGCTTTGTGGTCAGCAATATTATCCCCTGTGGACTCTGCCACCGGAGCTCCCTTTAGCTTCTAGAGAGCCTATAAAATAGAATACAGAAATGTTAAGACAGATCTATGACTTGTGAGTGAGGAGGAGCTTGGAAAGACCATGACAAGGACTTGAACTAATTGTTTTGCTCTACGAGAATTTCATCGTGCATTTGAATTTATTAAAGAACAGTATCATCTTAAAGACCTACAAAATGTGAACTATCAGTGATATTGCCTGGCACATAGCAAACACTCAATAGAGATGAAATTCCTCTCCTATTCTTCTGCTACAGCAATCATTGATCTCATTGCTAAACTTTGCAGATAAGATTTAGAATATGTTGCCACCAGTAGCCAAGACATAATCATGGGCACGTAGTGATTGCATTCAGACCTCTGTACGCCCCTCATTCAGTGTCTAAGGCACCTGATCTTTGCCTACACAGTATTTTGAACAGGTCACCTTTAAAGCAAACCAGTTCTGACACTGTACAGTATTGGAATGAGGTTTGAGACCAACTAGTCCAAAGACACTCAGAAATAGAGCCACAGTGGCTGATTGGTGGGTGATATCTGAAATGACTCAGGCTTCTAAGTTAGAGTTTCAGGACTGGTTATTAAGTTGCCCTGGTCTCCAAAGAATCCCCAAAGTATAGTGATTCCCATCAAATAAAATTCTGACTTCAGAGAGGTAGCAAGAAAAGGGATCCATTCTTTTTAAAATGCCACCTTAGTACATTAGTCATTACAATTGAAAATAAATCATTGTCCATCGCCAGCATTTATCAAACTGCCCAAAATATTTTAGGCACTCAATATTTATTAGACAAATGAATCTCAGGTATTTTTAGAATGTTTGACACTTGGTACCAGGTAGAGATGATGGATTGAACAATCACATCTAATTCAATTCCTTCCAGAAGTCAATAAAACTCACAACAATGAAGAAAGAATGAGAAAAAGAAATAGCTGCAAAACTCTGGAGACTACAGAGCAAAAGTAAAAGAAAACTCAAATGTTAACCTACTGACATTGCCACATTTTCTAGATATGGGTGATTACAGAGGTCTACAAGGAGAACACTTTTAAGAAGTAGTTGTCGTTTTAGATTCTATTCCTTCCTACTCTCTCTGCAATGATATGGACACTGTCATTCATCTCATCCATCTCAGAAGTAGTTATTTCTCTACTTACTATCTATAGTTCTGGTGATATAGCACATTATGAGTGATGGCAGTGGGTCCTTTTGGTATTACAGTTGAAAAGAGTTAGATGTTCCCAGGAGGTAGTTGTCAATTATTTCATCTTGCTTGGACCAACAGTCAGCAGCCTTGATACCACCCAGCAACCAGGAAATCAGAAGACATATTTCATTGGCCAAATATGCTGTCAGGATCTTCTCCAAAATGTAAAGAGCAATGTTGTCAGTTTGAAGACTAAGCTACACCTGATTCAGGCTATGGTCTTCTTAATCACTTGCAATCACTTGTTATACAGTTGAGAACTAGACAATGAGTAAGTATGACAGAAGAATTTTGAGTGGTGGTGCTGGAGAAGAGTACTGAATATCCATGGACTGCCAAAAGAACAAACAGATATGTCTTGGGGAAAGTTCAGTCAAAGTGCTCATTAGAGCCAAATATGTCAAAGCTTCACCTCTCATATTTTGGACATGCTGCTAAGTGAGGCTATTCCTTGGAAAGGTACATCATGATTGTAAAGACTGAGGGTCAGTAAAGGAGAGGACAACCCCCAACAAGTAGGACTGACACAGTGATGGCAGCAATGGGCTCAAGTATGTCAGAGATAGTGAGGATGGCACAGGGTAGGAGAGTGTTCATATCTGTTGTTCGTAGGGTCACTGTGAGTTGTACTTGACTCTACGGCACCTAACATCAACTAACAAAATTTAATATGTATGATGAGCAAATCATTCAAGAAGTTGAACTATATGAAAAGAATGTGGACTATATGACGACAAGTTGTCAACAATTTCATTGTACTTGGATCCACAATCAATATCTGTGGAAACAGAAATCAACAAATAAAAAACACATTATCTTGGGAACAAAATTTTCTTGGGAAAATTTTCTTTCAAGGACCTCCTCAGAGTGCTACGGAACAATATGTCAGTTTAAAGATTAAGGTGCACCTGATCTAAGCCAGCTACTTGCTATGCATCTGAAAATTGGAGAATAAATAAGGATGACAGAAGAAAAAGAATCTTTGCAATGTGCCTCTTATTTTGGACCATTGTCTTACATATAGTGCCTAATCATATATTCCTTTTTAACAGTTGTCTCCTTCTTCTGTACCTGTATATTCTGTTCCTTATGTATCAACTCTTTTTCTATTATCCTCCCAACCCCATTTCAGTCCTGTTTTATAACAGTGGTGTTCCCGAGAGCCAACATTGTTCTCAATGGAGAGAGGCTAAAGGCGCTCCCTTTAAGAACAGGAACTAGGCAAGGATGCCCATTACCACTTCTCCTATTCAATATTGTGTTGGAAGTCATGGCAGTAGCAATAAGACAGGAGAAGGAAATAAGAGGAATCCAAATTGGAAAAGAGGAGGTAAAATTATCTCTCTATGCAGATGATATGATAGTATACTTAGAAAATCCTAAATGCTCAGCAAGAAAACTATTGGACATGGTTGACCAATTCAGCAAAGTAGCAGGATACAAGATCAACATACAAAAATCAGTTGGATTTCTCTACAGTGACAAAGAGAATACAGAGCTGGAGCTAAGAAAAACAATACCCTTCACAATAGCGAATGACAAGATTAAATACTTGGGAGTAAATCTAACTAGAAGCACAAAGGATCTATTCAAAGAAAAGTACAAAACATTACCACAAGAAACAAAAAGAGATTTGGAGAAGTGGAAGAATATCCCTTGCTCATGGATAGGAAGATTCAATATTGTGAAAATGGCAATACTACCAAAGGCAATTTACACATTCAGTGCAATCCCAATACAAATACCAATCCGATTCTTCAAGGAGATGGAAAAGATAAACTCCAGTTTCATTTTGAATGCAAAGAAGCCCCTAATAAGCAAAGCACTCCTTAAAAATAGAAAAAATGAGGCATCTCTCTCCCTGATTTCAAATCCTACTACACTGCCGTGGTGGTTAAGACAGCATGGTACTGGCACAATGACAGACACAGAGATCAATGAAATAGAGTTGAGAACGCAGAAATTCAGCCCATCAACCTATGATCAACTGATTTTTGACAAGGAGATGAAATCTGTTAAGTGGGAAAATGACAGCCTTTTTAGCAAATGGTGCTGGCAAAATTGGAAAGCTGTCTGTGAAAGACTCAAGCAAGATCCACACCTCACTCCATATACAAAAACCAACTCAAGGAGACAGTTTATTTTACAAGCTATATATAATTAATAAGGAGTGACTCTCTTGAATGACATTGCTCCAACTGTCTGAGGAAAGAAATATATAATAGCTGCATTTCTTCCTTGAGAGTTCTGGTGGCTTAGTGGAAAGAAGCTGGGCTGTAATTTTGAAGGCACATGGTTCAAGGCCACCAGCCATTCTGTGGGAGAAAGATGGGCAATCTCCTCCCGTGCAACTAACCCTCTGGAGGGTCAGTTATGGGTCAGTTCTGGTTCTATGGTACACAAAAACAACAACAATGAGAACATTCCTTACTTATTTCAATACTTCCTCTCTGAAACTTTGGAAATGGTCTTGAGAGTTGAGCCAATGAGTAGTGAAATTGATGTGAAGAGCATCTGTGCTTTAGGAAACAGCCTGGGAAAGCATTTATCTTTTCTACCTGCTCCATATCCCACCCATCTGACTGCCAGAATAACAGGAAAACAAATTTCCTACAAGGAAGCAGCAATGTTTCACAAAAGATGCATTAGGAGTGTGACCTCGAGGTCACTCTGGTGTTTAAACCTCTTCTTTTTTGAATCCCTGAGCCCTTTGCCCTAGCAGCGGATCCACTAGCATGGCATGTAGTGGTCTTTTATAACCTCACCTCTGCCAACCTTGACTGCTTCTGCTGCCTCAACAACTTTTCTCTCCGGTCACCACAATATATAACTCCTGGTAGTTCACTGAGTGCTTGCTGTGTTCATGCCTTCATTTTTTATGATACTTCATACAAGGCTTTCTGCCTGGAAGCCTCTGTTTACATCTTTAGCTCTTTCTTAGTAAGTTATTAAATTGTTCTCAGCTGCTGTAAGGTCAATAATGCCTGTTTATTTTTAAGATATCACCCCGTCCAGAACACTCCTGCCCTAGCCACCAGTCCTCTCCAATCTTATTTAAATATATATTTTTTCTGTGCATATCACATTGTATTGAAAATTATCTCTTTATCTCTCTGTGCCTCTTGACTTAAATCTCTTAAGTAGATAGATACAGATATACCCAGTTTGTTCAGAACATTATGCCTACTCTGGAGTATGCAATCAATAAACAATTGTTTTTATTGTTGTTGTTATGTGCCATTGACTCCCCTGTGACATGTAGTGACCCTATGTACAGCAGCTCTGAACCCTTCCCTGTCCTGACCCAGTCTCACTAATCCCAACATACCAACCCGCATTGCCCTAGTTATTGTATCAACCCATCTCATCCATGTTTTTCCTCTCTGGCACAGTCCCTTCCCCCATTCCTAACACGATATCCTTCTCCAAGGACTGGTCTCTCCTGGCCACGTGCTGAAATAAAGTATGTGAGACGGAGCTTCAAAACCCTAGCCTCCAAGGAGAAACTTGAGTTTCACCCTCTCTAAGACAGTTGTTATTATGATTAGACTTTATTGAGTTAACTCCATCTCATTGTGACCTTATTGTACATCATCCTGTGCATCGTTTCAATAAAAACTGTGCTTAAGTCCATTGTTACAATCACTGCATCCGTTCACCTCATTGATGATCTTCCTGTTTTCCACTCAACCAAACATAATACCCATCTCCAAGGATTAACCTCTCTTGAAAACATGTACAAAGATGTGAGTTGAACTAGTCAACCTGGCTTCAAAGGAGCACTTTGGCTGAACTTTTTTCAAGATTAATTTGCTTAGTCTTTTGGCAATCCACGGTCTAGTCAAATTTTTCACCAATACTACATTCCAAAGACATCATTTCTTTTTTTTTTTGCCTTCTTTTTGCATTGTTTCATGTGCTGTTGCTCTTATATATTATCAGTCAATTATAACTCATATTGACTCTATGCGCAACAGCAATGAACCTTGTCATATTTTATGCCATCATCACCATCTCTGATATATTGAGCCCATTGATACAGTCACTATTGTCAATCCATCTTGTTGAGAATTTTCCTCTATTATACTGACATGCCACCGTTTCAAGTATGAGGTCCTTTTCCAAGGGCTGGCCTCTACTGACAAGAGAACCAAAGCATGTAAGACAAAGTTTCACTATCTCCTAAGGAGACTCTAAGGAGCACTCTATTGTACTTTCACCAAGACAGATTTATTCGTTCTTTTGGCCATGAGACAGTAAGACTCTTCTCCAACACCACAACTCAAAGGTAACAACTCTCTGTCATACTTTTTCATTGTGTAACATTCAGATGCATAGCAAGTAATGGGGAAGACCATGGTTTGATCAGCTGCACCTTAGTCTTGAAATTGATATCACTGTTCTTTAATACTTTGAAGAGGTCTTTGACAGCAGATTTTCCAAGTGCAATATGTCTTTTGATTTCTTGACTGCTGTTTCTATGGGTGTTATTAGTGGATACAAGTAAAATGAAATGGCTGACAGCTTCAACCTTTTTGTCCATCTGTCATGATATTGCTTATTGGCCCAATGATGAGAATATTTGTCTTCTTGATGATGATAAATAATCCGTATTGAAGGCTGTAGGCTTTGATACTCTGCCTCACGTGTTTTAAGTTCTGCTTACTTTCAGCAAGAAAGATTGTGTCATCTGCATAATGCAGGCTGTTGATTAGTCTTCCTCCAATTCTGATGCCACACTCTTCTTCATAAAGTCCAACTTCTCCAATGATTTGTTCAGCATACAAATTTAATAGGTATGGAGAAAGGACATAGCCTTGATGCACATCTTTCTTGAATTTAAACCAAGGATCCTTGCTCTGTTTTTACAACAGCCCCTTTCTTGGTGTAGGTTTCACAAGAGCGCAATTAAATGTTCTAGGATTCTCATTCTTCTCAATGTTAGCCATAGTTTGTTCTGATTCTCATAGTCAAATGTCAACAATACATAACAACAACAATGCATGGGAATCATCGAATGAAACACAATGTGAATGAAGGATAGTGTGAAACACAATGTATGCAAACTGTATGCAAACCAATATAAAATAAAAACTTTTTTTAAAAAAACAATCAATGTAACCAAAAAGTTCACCCAATTAAAACATTATTTGCTTAAAAAAAAAGCCAAAAAAGAATAAAAAAGAAACTGTGACCTTCTCCAAAACAAATATAGAGAGTCTTCTCCTAGCACTGGTCCATTGAGTTTGGACTTATAGTCCCCTAAATTTTGAGAAAACAAAATTCTGTTCATTAAAGAAGAAAAAAAACCCAACACCAAAAAAAACAGACCAGGTACTAACTGGAACAAACTATCAATTACTCACACATAAGATCAAATTGAAGCTAAAGAAAATTAATACAAATACACAAGAATCAAATATGACCTAGGTCTATCCCGCCTAAATTTTCAAACCATACAGATAGGTCTGAGGCATTGAGCACTAATGATCAAAGACTAGATGAATGATGGGATGACATCAAGGATATTATCCAGGAAGAAAGCAAAAGTTATTACAGGTGCTTCTTTGTTTGGTCTTGGGTACCTGATTTTGCATTATTTAATAAAGCCTTACACTCACTTTAAAAGTTATTACACTAAAAACAGAGAACTCATGAAATGTTATACAAAATGGGTGACCATGGAGAACATTACGCTGAGTAAAATATCTCAGTCACAAAAAGACAAATACTGTATAATGCCACTGTCATACAACGGGACTGACAAGGTGGTTGAGGGAAAATTAAGAAAAGAGGGGATAAAAAATGTACATGGCTGGCGAACTCTAGTGACCTAGTGGCTAGAAGCTGCACTGCAATCCCAGAGGTGAGCAGTTCGAATCTACCAGATGCTCTGCTGGAGAAGGAGGGACAATCTCCTCCTGTACCAGTCTGATCCAATTTGTTGGCACACACGAAAAAAAATAATAAAAATTAAAAAAAAATTTTTAATGTACATAGCATTGAAACAGACAAGGGAGAGAACTGTATAAAAGGAATATATGATTATGTATTATTGGTGTGACAAGAGTCCAGAATAAGAGCTGCATAGTAAACTGGTCTTGTGGGGGAGACTGTATAACAATGAAACAACTTTTTTTCTAAAGAAAAAACAAACTTGGGGGAAGGGGGCAAGGAGGAAAATGCACAATAATGAATGAATGGAAATCCAAGTTATTTATAAACTTACAATAAAATCTTGATTTAAAAGTTATTATACACTGCAGTCCTAGAGGCATATGGTTCGAACCCACCAGCTGCTCTGTTGGAGAAGGAGGGGCAATCTCCTCCTGTACCAGTCAGATCCAATTTGATGGTACACACACAAAAAATAACAACAAAAATTTTTTAAAAAGTTATTATAAAGACAGGGAAAAATAAAAGACAAAAATGGATGTCAGAAGAGACTGAAAATTGCACTAGTATGTTGAGAAGACAAAGCAAGGAGAAGAAATGCCAAAGTAAAAGAGAGAGAGAGAGAAGAATAAAAAAATAGATAAACAGAAGATTTCAAAAGGCAGCACTAAAAGACAAAGCAAAGTGTTATAATGAAATGTACAAAGAGCTAGAGTCAGAAAATAAAAAGGGAAGAAAACACTTGGCATTGATCAAGCTGAAATAAATAAAACATGAAGTTAAGCCACGAGATGCAATACTGAAGGATGCTCTGGGCAAAATCCTGAATGATCCAAGAAGCATCAAAGCAAGATGAAAAGAATACATAAAGCCACTGTATTGAAAAGAATTGGCTGACATGGATCTGTTTCAGGAAATAACATATGATTAAGAACCAATGGTGATGAAGAAAGAAATTAAAGCTGCACTGAAGACATTGGCAAAAAAATAAAGCGCCAAACATTGATGGAATGCCATTGACTTGTACCAGTAGGCAGAAGCAGCCCTGGAAGTGTTTTAACCAGGTTGTGCTGAGAAATCTGGAAGACAGATACCTGATCAACCGTCTGAAAGAAAGAAATTATTTGCTATTATCCTCAAAAAGTTGATCTAACAGTGGAAATTCTCAAACATGCATATGAAGTGATTGAAAATACTATGGTGTGGGTCAGGCACACCTTAGTACTCAAAGTAACACCGTTGTTCTTTAATACTTTATAGAGTCCTTAGCAGTGCATTTTTTCAATGCAACATGTCTTTTATTTTCTTAACTACGCTACTGCAATGGATGTTGATTGTGTATCCAAGTAAAATTAAATCATTGACAATTTCAGTCTTTCCTCAATCTATCATGATGTTGCCTATTTGTCCAGTTGTGAAGATTTTTGTTTTCTTGATATTGAAATGCAATCCATATTAAAGGCTACCGTCTTTGATCTTCATCAGTGAAAACCTTTGGTTTTAAAGTGTATCTTATTTTATTTAATTCTACCTTATTTACAAAGTTTTAATCGATTGTTTTTCACAAAAAGATGCTCCTCATTTCCTTCACCCTACCCACCCATCCAACAAATTGTATCTTAAATTGTCTTCTGGTATAAATATACTAT
>NW_006399784.1:21371910-21373860 GCF_000299155.1 Elephantulus edwardii
ATTATATAACAATGAAAAAAAAATTTTTTTTTCAAAGAGAAAAGCAAACTGAAGGGAGGGGTGGGTAGGGAGGAAAGCGTTCAACAATGAATGAACAGAAATCCAAAGTCTCTGTAAACATTCATTAAAATTAATTTTAAAAATGGAAAAAATACTTTTCAAAATAACTCTGCGAGTTACTATTATTTTCTAATAAATGAGAAAACAGACCTGGAGAGGAAATGGGCGGGCTAGGATTTGACTTTGGCACTTCTTGACTCTAAAGCATAAGTGGGTGGCTCTGACATTCTGCCTTTACAAACCTCCTGTTTCATCTGTCCCTTTCAGTATACAATGTCATGAAGTGCTGTTCAGTTATTTAGTGCGGCTTGAGATCCAATCAGAAAGAATAAAACTCTGGGGTTTATTCAAATACATGTACAGATTTCTTAGAAGAAAGTAAGGATTTTATCAAAGAGAAATTAATTTTTCGAAATTCTCTAAATTTGATCCCCATGGAAAGCTGTCTTTTTACTCTCCCCCCCCCCCCCCGAACGTGGTAGACAAGCTACATAGTATCTCTACAGGACAAAGCACAACTGCCCCAGAGAGTTTCTGAAGTTGTAAATGTTTTACTGAAGCAAACTTTTTAGGTATCACTGACCTTTTGGTTATCTGCACAGTGCTTAAAACACTTTGCTACAATTGCTCCTACAAACAGTATCAAATTAGTTAAAAAAAGATACTTAAATGAATAAATTGTAGAATCAGAAAATGAATCAGAGTTCGCTCACAGCCTGTATTCTGTCTACCTTCCTATCTCTGTAATCCTGGGAGAAGTTGTCACAATTTCTCAAAGAGTAGACATTAAATAGGAGACTGCATTGAGGACAAGGACAAGTTGTGGGTGATCAGAACACAGAGAGCAGGGAGGGAAGTCGTGGGAGATGGACGATAGTCATAGCCAGGCTATGAAGGGCCTCCAATTACCAAAGCTCATAAAAATAAGTCAGTCCCACTGATTTGCTTATGGTATTTAACCTCAAGAACTGCTGAAGCTGAACATTCCCTTCGAAGTGCATAAAATAAGGCAAGCTCTTTGTTAGACATTGTTGGTCTCCCTAAGGTCAATGTGGTGGGTTTGCTGCTGAAGAAGGGTTCTGAAAATTCCTATGGAGATGACACATAAGCAAAGATAAGCAAAAGTGGTTTTCAAAAGCTAAGTTAGAGGGAAGAAGAGTAAATCATGATTGCATCCAAACCAGATGTCTTTGTCCTTCTGCTATATCTTTAACAGAAATACCACATGTGAGTGACTTTGATAAACAGAAATTTATTTTCTCGTTATTTAAGAGACTCGAAGTCCAAATTCAGGAAGAAGAAAGGCTCCCTTTGTCATCTTTGGTGAGAGATCCTTTTCTCTCTTTCTTTTTAAATGAATTTTAATCAAAGTTTACAGTAATTTAGGGTTTCCAGTCATTCATTGTTGCACTTTTCTCCTCCGCACCCCTTTCCTCCTCTCTTTCTTTTCAGGTTTTGTTCCTAGGTGCCTAACCTGTAAGTATCTCTTCCTCTTAGTTTTGAGTTTGCTTGCTTGCTTGTTTAATCAGCTTTTCTGTATCTCAGAGAGAAATGAACTCGAGACACACCCTGTACTGGTACAACCTCATTAACATAACAAAGTCCATTTCCAGTGGTACATTGTTGTTGTTTGTTGCCCTCTAATAAGACTCAAAACAATCCTATGAACAAGGATCCTTAACCTCACCCTATCTTATGCCATCCTTGTCATCTCTGCTACACCTAAGCCCATTGTTATGTGTCAAACCATCTCTTTGAGGGTCTTATCTCTTTCACTGACCCTCTACCTTTCCAACCTTGATGTCTTTTTGCTGTTATAGGTGTTTTATTAATTGGCTTATTTATTCATTAACTCATTCATGTAACACATACATTTGTTGTTGTTGTTAA
>NW_006399784.1:21373985-21385124 GCF_000299155.1 Elephantulus edwardii
CGCATTGGGTAACCAGCCATTAATGCATTTGACACATCAGTGTCACAGTGTTCAGTGTCACAGTGTTCAGCCTCACAGCAACCACAAGTGACCGCGGGACGGCAATTTGTACACCATGGCTATACGACCTAGAGGAATGTCTGAACAAAAACAATGAAAGACAGGCCTGAGGGCTGCGGATTAAAAGTCACACATCTTTGGCTTGGTAGCATCTCTTTCTGTCCACTGGGCCAGCTGATCACTCTCTCTGTGTTGATATTATTGTTGTTAAGTGCCATAAAGCTATTTAGATAACTAAAATATAAAATGACAAATAGTATTATCTTAGAATTTTGTGCACTCCGAAGGGAATGTTCAGCTTCAGCAGTTCTTGAGGTTAAATGTCTTTAGCCAAGAACTAACCCCTCCTAACAACATGCCCAAGTATCTGAGATAAAGTTTCACCATCCTTGCTTCTCAGGAACACTTTGGTTGCACTTTTTCCCAAGACATATATGTAAGTTCTTTTGGTAATCCACGGGATAATCAGTACTCTTTCTCCAACACCACAATTTAGAGGTATCAATTCTTCTTCTGTTGTCCTTATGCATTGTCCAACTTTCAGGTGCATTGCAAGTAATTGAAAAAACCATGGCAGATGAGTTGCATCTTAGTCTTTAAACAACTAATATTGTTGAACCTACCAAACAAAATCTACTATCAACAAGTAAATTCTAATTCATAACGACTTTCTGTTGCTTTTCGCAGGCTACATATATTTATAGCTTGTTATTTGTTGTTGTTATTGTTAGGTGACATAGAATCCAGTATGATTCACAGTGGCATATCCTATGAACAACAGACCTAAAAACTGTCCTATCTTGTGCCATCCTCATCATCTCTGACACATTTGAGCTCATTGCTGCAGTCACTGTATCAATTAATTTCATTGAGGGTCTTTCTCTTTCATTGATCCTCTCCACCTGTCCAAGAATGATGTCCCTTTCCAAGGAATAGCCCCTTCTCGCAACATGCCCAAAGTATAAGAGACGAAGCTTCATCATCTTTGCTTCAAGGAGCACTTCGGTTGTACTTTTCCTATGACATATCTGCATGCCAGTCCATGGGATATTCAATACTTTTCTCCAACAAGTCAAAAGTATCAAATTTTTCTGCCATCTTTACTCATTGTTCAGCTCTCAGACGCATAACAAGTAATTGAAAAGACCATAGCCTGAATCAAGTTCATCTTAGTCTTCAAATTGGTATCATTACTCTTCAGTATTTTGGAGAAGTCCCTGACTATAGACTTGCCCAATGCTGTATGTTTCTTCACCTCCTTACTGCTGGTATCAAGAGTGTTGAATACTGATCCAAGTATGATGAAATCAGTGACAATTCCAATCCTTTCTCCAATTATCACATTTTTGCCTATTGGCCCAGTGCCTATTGGCCTTCGTTTTCTTGATGTTGAGATGTAATCCATATTGAAGGCTGTAGCCCTTGATCTTCTGCAGCAAGCATTTCAAGTTCTCCACACTTTCAGTAAGAAAAGTTGGGTCATCTGCACATTGTGGATGAGTCTTCCTCCAATCCTGATGCCACATTACCCTTCATAGAGTCCAGTTCCATGAATTATTTTGAGGAGGACCTGAAGCACTTACTGCAGAAAGTCAAGGACTGCAGCCTCCTATATGGATTGAAGCTCAACATCAAAAAAAAACAAAGATTCTCACCACTGGGCCAAATGGCAACATCAGTATGGATGGTGAAGAGATTGAAATAGTTAACAGTTTTAGTTTGCTTGGCTCCACAGTCAACACTCTTGGCAATGGCAGCCAGGAAATCAAGAGACGAATTGCATTGGGAAAGTCAGCTGTGAGGGACCTCTCAAGAGTACTGAAGAGCAACGACATCAGGCTGGAGAATAAGATGTGCCTGATCCAGGCTATGTTGTTGTTGTTGTTGTTTAATGTCGTCGAGTCGTAGACAACTCATAGCGACCCTATGAATGAACAGCCTGAGCACTGTTCATACATAGAGTTTCCAGAGGCAAGCCATTTTGGAAGTGGATGCCGCTCCTGCTTCCAGGCTTGATTTAGTCGGGAAGCTCCAGCCAACACTGTCCACCATGGGTACCCGTTACCACGACTGGCACATCACTGTCACAGGCTTCAGCATCACAGAAACCATGAGTTACCTCTGTACAGCAACACACAGACCAGTGCTATACCACCTAAAAGAATGTTTGACAGGAAGACAATTTGAACCTGGCCGAGGGCCACAGATGACAATCACCCACCTTCGGCTTGGTTGCACAGCTTCCTTCCACTAGGCCAACGTAGCTCTCCAGGCTATAGTCTTTGCAAGTATGTGCTATGCATCAGAGAGTTGGACAATGAATAGGGATGATAGAAAGAGAATTGATGCCTTTGAGTTGTGGTGCTGGAGAAGAGTGTTGAATATAACATGGACTGCTAGGAGAACAAACAGGTTTGTCCTAGAAAAGGCGAAGCCGGAATGCTCCTTGGAGTCAAGGATTCTGAAGCTTTGTCTGACATACTTTGGGCATGTTGCAAGGAGGGACTGGTCCTTGGAAAGGGACATCATGTTTGGCAGAGTGGAGGGGTGGTGAAGGAGAGGAAGACCTTCGATGAGATGGATCAATTCTGTAACTGGAGCAGTGGAAATGAGTGTGTTTGAGATGGCCAGGTTGGCAGTGTTTAGAGCTGTTGTACATAGGGTCGCTATGAGTCGCAAACAACTCCATGGCACATAACAACAACAACAGCAACAACAACATACAGATTGACTAGATATGGAGAAAAGCTATAGCCCTGACACCTACCTTTACTGATTTTAAACCATTACTGTGTTCCATTACTCCACTTGGACATCTTTTTGGTCTAGGTACAGATTTGTTATCATCACAACTAAATGTTCTGAGACTCCCGTTCTTCTCAATGTTAGCCATAGTTTGTTGTGATTCACACAGTCAAATGCCTTTGCATAGTCAATAAAACACTAGACATTCCTCTGGTATGTTCTGCTTTCAGCCACGATGATCTGACATCAGTAATATTTGTGGTGTCATGATCTCTTCGAAAATCCACTTAAACTTCTTACATTTATCTGTCAATATAGACATTTTTGGATGATTTCCAGCAATATTTTGTTTGCAGGTGATATTAGTGATATTGTTTGATAATTTCCACACTCTGTTTCATCACCTTTTTTGGGAATGGAAAAAATTTTATTTGTATTGCTGTGTGATTAGGCGGCATCAAGTCCATTGTAACTCATAACAACCATGTGTACAATAGAATGAAACTCTGTCTAATCTTGGGCCACAGTCTCTGCTGTCCTTTTCAAGTCATTGATATAGTCACTGCATCATCACAGTCAATACATCACCATGTGTCATTCAAGGTCTTCCTTTCCTTCAATGACCTTCTACTTTTCCAAGGACTTGGTGCCTCCTGATAAGTGTGTGAGTTAAAGCCTCATCATCTTTGTTTCTTTAAGGGAGGAGATTCCAATCGCAGGTATGTTGTTGTTGTTAGATGCAGTGAAGTTGAGTATGATTCATAGTGATCCTGTGAACAGCAGGTCTAAACCTTGCCCTATCCTGTGCTATCCTCAGCATCTCTGATAGGCTTGAGCCCATTGTTATGGTCATGGAGTCCAGCTATCTTGTTGAGGATCTTCCTCTCTTTGCTCTGACCCTTCACCTTTCCCAGCAGGGAAGTTAGGATTTACAGCACAGATATCTGGGAAACACAATTTAATCCATTACACCAAGTTTTTAAAACAAAGAGTAATATCAAGAAATAAAACTAAAATGAACAAGCCCTAGTCTTCTTGGAGACTTCCACCTGCCTTCTTTCCCAGGTGATTGGACAGCTTCGTAGGATTTTACTTCCCTCATCCTGAGGCTTCTTGATCTTGAGAAGTGGAAATAAATAGAAAATTTACCTTTGATCTCTGTTATACCCTTAAGGCATTATGTATTTTAAACTGAAGGAGTAGGTGTTATTTGAATTCTTCTGGTTTTCAAAACAATTAGCTTTCACATCATTCTTTTTAATATCATATTTGACATTGATCTTAATATAAGAGAAAAAGCATTGAATTTCAATTAAGAACAATTCACGAATATTACTAACACTTATTTAATTTTACCTACTTTAAAATATAACAAAGTTAAAAGCAAATCAAAAGAAGTCCAATCAATACCATAATAAAAGCCTTTTAATTTTCTGCCAGTATTTGCTTCTTTAATTAGGTTTTGTTGAGGGCAACTTGTAGTTAGGCATTAATAATACAGTTATAGACAAGGCATGCATTGTTCCCTGGGCTGGTGGAACAGACTAACAACGCACAGAACATGCAAGGAACAGTGTCAATGTGTTGAGAAAGGTTGAAGGTCAGAGTCCACCCGGAAATTCAAAAGAAAGTCCTGGCGATCTACTTCTGAACAATCAACTCCTGAGAATCATCCAGAGTACAACTCTACTCTGACACACAAGAGGAGTCTCTACCAGTTGGCATGAATTTGTGGTACCAAGGGTTTTTGTTATTAAAAATGGCTTTCCTAGCCACTGATTGACCAGGACTTTGCATAGGAACATACAGGAACATATGAATAGGGCGTGCTAGTATGTTCACAAAGGGACTGGATAGTTTTGCCATTGAATTGAGCAGATTCAGCAGCAGGAATTGGTGATATCAGCATCAACAAGGAAGAAACAGCTGCTTTTGTCTTCAGGGCTAAAGACTCTTGCGCCACTCAGACTGGAGCCTACAGAAATAGCAGCAGCAACAGCCTCAACAGAGAACCAGAGACCAACCAGAGACAGAGGCAGAGGCCTTGCTGGAGGCAAGAGGGGAAATACCATAACTGGCAGAACTAAGAGAACTTCATGACGCTGACCTAAACTGTGAGGCTGAAGTTCAAAGGACCCCATTCTTGAGAAACTATCTGGACTGAGGGATTGTATCCTGCTGCCAACCTGAATTACAGCCTGTTGATTTCCCTTTAAAATACCCCATAAATAAGTATCAGTCTGTGAAATCTGTGAGCTATTGCAATAGATTTTGGACCTAGTAGTAAAGTAGGATTGCTGTTGGAATTAGTAGAAAGAGGGGTGTGTGTGTGTGTGTGTGTGTGTGTGTGTGTGTGTGTCTGGGTGGGGTGGCGTGGGGGCATGTCTAACCTCATGGGAATTGGTTTTGTGTTGTCCATTCTGTGCTGGGAGAAGTTCCCTCTTGTAGAGTTAGTGGAGGTCATACTTAGCTGCCCCACTTGTTCTTTTTATGCTTACATAGCTTCTCAGTCCATTGTAAATATAATGCTACTCAATCCCAGCTGGTTATTGGTCTTTACTATGTTATAAAAAGACTGGTTGGCCAGAGCATAGAACAGTTTCTGAAACTTACTATGCATGTGGATCACCTGAGGCTTTTATTAAAATGTCAATGCTGATTCAGTAGGACTATGGTGAAGCCTGATAGTCTGTATTTATAATAACAAGCTGTCAGGTGATGCTGATGCTACTGATTCACATATCACACTTTATAACAAGGGCATAGAGTAGGAGTAAGAAATGTTTTCGTTGGGGTTGAAGGAAGACTGAGGAAGAGGTGATAAATAATATATACTGCACTGAAACAGATGAGGGAGAGAACTGTTTAAAAGGGATATATGATTAGGTATTACTGTCATGACAGGAGTCCAGAATGAAGGCTGCAGAATGAAGTGGACTTGGGGGGAGGGATTGTATAACAATTAAAGATTTTTTTTTCTTTTACTTTTCAAAGAGAAGAGTGAATTGGGGGGGGGGGACAGAGAGAAAAGTGCAACAATGAATGAATGGAAATCCTAAGTCTCTGTAAACTTTCATTAAAATTAATAAAAAAAGTTTTCTTTTATTGCAGAGAAGATCATTTTATAGTGAGAGATGGATGAATTAAATGCATCCTCAGGCAATTACAATATCAGAGAGCTCTGAAATGTTCATGAAGGAAGTAAAAAGTGGCATGAGACCTAAAGAGACAGAAATGCATCTAAATAGGTAGATGAGGGGATTCAAGAGGTGCTATCTAAGTAACCGGACTCTAATCAAGACGAGAAAATGTGGAGTAGTGGTGGCATAGTTCAATGGTGATTAATGTTACAGAACACAATGAAAGGGAATGATTGAAGGAAACACAATGTGAATGTTGGATAGTGTGAAACACAATGTATGCAAATTTTGCATGCAAACCAATACAAAAGGAAAAAAAAAGAAGATATAGAGAACTTTCACTGGACTTTTCCAGGGTGATGCTCTTGAGAAGCGCTTTACAAGCAAAAATTTTTCTCTGACTAGTTCTAGAGGAGGGAGTCATAGACTTCAAGTTTAAGACAACTCCTTCTCTTGAAGACAGAGAACATCATGTGGAAGAATCAAACAACAGCATCCAGGAACTGAGAGTGTTCCTCCTCAACATTCAAAAAGAAAATGGGGAATCTCAGCCCCCCCCCCCTTTTTCCTTCCAAAGCAGATTTTTCTAACAACATGAATGAGCTTGGAAGAGGATTCTTCCTCATTGTTGTTGTTGTTAGGTAACTGTCAAGTCAAGTATTATCTGTAGCAACCATATGAACAACAGATCTGAACCCTGTCCTATCCTGTGCCAAACTCATGCTTTCTGAAACATTAGAGCCCATTGCAGCAGTCACTGTGTCAATCCACCTGGTCAAGGGTCTTCCTCTTCTTTGCTGACCTGTTCTTCCCCATAGTCTCCCGAAAAGTATCCAATTGATAGACACTGATTTCTATCCTGTGAGTTCCAATGGAGCTTACCTGAACTCCTGACCAATTTACTGTAAGCTAATAAACGGATATAGGTCTAATTTCCTAAGAGTTGTTGTTGTGTGCTGTCTAGTAAGCTCATAGCAACATGATGAACAACACGTCTGAACCTTGCCCTATTTAGTGCCATTCTCCATCATCTCTACTATGGCTGAGTCCATTGTTACAGACATTAAGTCAATCCATCTTATTGATAGTCTTCCTCTCTTTCACTGACTCTCCACCTTTCCAAGTATAATGTCCCTTTCCAAGGACTAGCCCTTCCTAACAACTTGCCAAAAACATGTAAGTGAAAGTTTTGTCATCCTTGCCTCTAAGAAGCAACCTGGTTGCTCTTTATCCAAGAGTATCGGTTTGTTCCTTTGGCAGTACATAGAATGTTCAGGAACTCTTTTCCAACATCTCAACTCAAAGTCATCAATTTTCTTCAATCATCCCCTTTCATTGTCCAAGTTTCAGGCTTATAGTAAGCAATTGAGAAGACAGTAGCTTGGATCACATGCACCTTAGTCTTTAAATAGACATCTTTGCTCTTTAGTACTCTGGAAGGCTTCCTGACAGCTGATTTTTCGAATGTGACTCATCTTTTGATTTTTTTGACTGCTTGTAGCAAGGGTATTGATTGTGGATCCGAGTAAGATGAAATTATTGACAACTTCAATCTTTTCTACATCTATCATGATGTTGTCTTTTGGACCAGTGGGTAGGATTTTTGTTTTCTTAATATTTTCTTGTTACGTGTCATAGAGTAGAAAATGACTAGAGATGATAGAAAGAGAATTGATGCCTTTGAGCAGTGGTGCTGGAGAAGAGTGTTGAATGCAAGGAAAACAAACAGGTCCATCCTAGAGAAGATGAAACCAGGCTGCTCCTTGGAGGCAATGATTCTGAGGCTTCATGTGACATACTTTGGGCATGTTGCAAGGAGGGACTGGTCCTTGCAGGGGGAAGTCATGCTTGGAAGGGTAGAGAGGCAAAGAAAGAGATGGAGAACATCGATGAGATGAATTGATGCAGTGACTGGGGTAATGAGGGTAGGTGTGTCAGAGACAGTGAGATTGGCACAGGATAGAGCAGGTTTCATGGCTGTTGTACATAGGGTCACTATGAGTTGCAAGGATCTCAATGGCACATAACAACAACAACAACGATGTTGAGATGCAATCTATATTGAAGGCTTCATTCAGTCTTTGATCTTCTGCAGCAAGTGTTTGAAGTCCTCCTCACTACTAGCAAGTTAGGTTGTATTATCTGCAAAACTTAGATTGTTGATGAGTCTTCCACCAATCATAATGCTGTATTCTTCACACATCCAGCCTTTCCAATGATTTGCTCAACATATAGATAGATTGTTAAATGTGGAGAGAGGATACAGTCTGACTCCTACCTTTCCTGGTTAAACCATGCAGTGTTCCCTTTCTATGTTTTGACAACAGCTTCTTCGTTGTGGGATAGGTTTCACATCCAAATGTGGTGTAACATATTATGCAGCAAGAAAAAACTAATAAAATATTTTGCATGTCAAGGAAGTTTAAAATATGTTTGCAGACGCAGCAGAAAGTTTACATCCTCATTGCCTGTATGAACTTTTATACTGAAATTATACTGTAGAATGCACCCCTCCCCTAGAGCCTTAGTGATAATGAATATAATTAGTTATATAATTGTAGGATGATAAGATTTAATATTATACCAGAAGGGTATGGAATGTTATTCCTTTAGTGTTATCAACACTTTGGATAATAACAAGACCATGTCATACACCTTAAGTCCAGACTGTACCAAGAGGTACGTCCCTTTCCTGTTTTTCTCTATACACTCTAGCACATAAATGCCTTTAATCTGAAGTATATAAAACCCATTGTCCCTTCTCCTCCAATGTATTGAGAAGCTGTGCAAGCACAGAAGAGATTTTCATTGCCATCTCATCTTGAAGAGAGTTTATCAGAGGGATTGGTCCAAAAAGAATTTTACCCTTTTCTTCTTTATTCTAATTACTTAGATGAATTAATTAATGAAGTCTATGAAAATCCTTGCTGAAAGTGAGAAGGACTTGAAACACTCATTGTAGAAGACGAAGGACTGCAACCTTTGGGATAGATTGCATCTCAATGTCAAGAAAACAAAGATTCTTACCACCGGACAGATAGACAACAAACATCATGATGGATGGAGAGGAGATCAAAACGGTCAACAGCTTCATCTTGCTTGGATCCACAATTAACACCTTTGGTACCAGCAGTCAGAAAATAAGGAGACACATTGCACTGGGAAAATCTGCAGTTAGGGACCTCTTCAAATTATTGAGGAGTAATCATGTCAGTTTGAGGAGTAATGGTGTCAGTTTGAGGACTAATGTGTGCCTGATTCAGGCCATAGTTTTTCTGCTCACTTGCTATGCATCTGAGAGCTGGACAATGAATAAGGATGACAGAAAAATAAGTGACATCTTTGAGCTGTGGTGTTGGAGAAGAGCAATGAACATCACCTGGACGGCCGAGAGAACAGCTATGTCTTGGAGAGGATATAGCTGAAGTGCTTTTCAGAGGCAAGAATGATGAGGCTTCACCTCACATACTTTGGACATGTTGCTAGAGGTGCTATTCCTTGGAGAGGGACATGATGCAGGGAAGAGTAGAAGATCAGTGAAAGAGAGGAAGACCTTCAACCAGGTGTATTGACACGGTGACTGCTACAATGGGCTCTTGTCAGAAGTGTGAGGATGGCACAGGATAAAACAGGTCAAGGACTGTTGTCTTCAATATGGATTGAAGCTCAACTTCAAGAAGACAAAGATTCTCACCACTGGGCCAATTGACAGCACCATGATGAATGGAAAAGAGATTGAAGTTGTTAACAGTTACAGGTTACTTGGCTCCACAATCAACACTCTTGGCACCAGCAGTCAGGAAATCAAAAGACAAATTGCAACTAGGTAAATCTGCTGTTAGGGACTTTTCCAGATTATGAGAGGCAACGATGTCAGTCTAGAGACTAAGGTGCACCTAATTCAGGTCAGGGACTTCGCAATTACTTGCTATGCATCAGAGAGCTGGACAATGAAAAAGGATGACAGAAGAATTGATGCCTTTGAGTTGTGGTGCTAGAGTAGAGTCTTGAGCATACCATGGACTGCCAAGAAGCCAAATAAATCTGTCTTGAAGAGTGTGAATCCAAGTTTCTCCTGGGAGACTAGGATCATGAAGCTTTACCTCACATACTTTGGGCATGTGACCAGGAGAGACTGATCCTTAGAGAAGGACATCAGGCTCAGAAGGGTGGAGGGACAGCACAAAAGTTGAAGACCCCTGATGAGAATCATTGATACAGTAACTAGAGCAATGGGGGTCGGTGTCGGTGTGTTGGAGTCAGTGAGACTAGCTCAGGACAGGGTAGGCTCCAGAACTGTTGTACATAGATAGAGTCGCTTTGAGTCACCGGTGACTCGATGGCATATAACAACAATGCTAATTATTTGTAGTCACAGCCCAGAGTGAACTTACTGTCAGTTTTCCTTCTTAGATTATAGTACAATTTATCATTATGAGAATGTATTATGGGCTCTCCGGTGGATGCTGCTGTGTCAGCACGCGGGAGCCCTGGTTCGAACTCAAAATAAACTTTGTTAATTCGGCTAAAAAAAAAAAAGAGAGAATGCATTATGTATACTCTATTTCAGTGTTCTACCTTGTGCGCTGGAGGAAAACAGAGCAGAAATATTGAAACAGTGTAGGCACTAACCTCTTTTAGTTAATAAGCTATTAATAAGCTTTCAACAACATCTGATATATCCTTTGTGCAAGGATGTTATTAAAGACTTCTTCAAAGTGCTAGAAAGCAAAACAGATGCCGTTTTGATGACTGTGGTGTGTCTGAGTGTGATACATCAGGCTGTTGTGAGAGTAATGGCAGCTAACAGCAACAAAACATCTGATACAATGGCAGTCTCTTCTAGGAAAACAAAAAAATCCATTGCATGGCTTTTTGGACAACTCCATTACTTAATTCTCCCTATTTGACATGCGTTTTATAGGACTTTGGTGTTTTCCTTTGTTTACTAGGGGTATTTTGTAGCAGAAGGCTCTTTTCTAGATTATTTTGTATACTTTATGAGGACATCAGGAGTTATCCCAGACTTCCTTTTGCTTGCATACTGGTTCTTTCCTCTGAAAGTTTCCTTCCCTCATCTCTCTCCCTTTTTTTAAAATTATTGTTGTGTGCGTGTACCGTCAAATCAGATCTGACTGGTACAGGAGGAGATTGTCCCTCCTTCCCCGGCAGAGCATCTGGTGGATTTGAACCG
>NW_006399784.1:21385749-21475347 GCF_000299155.1 Elephantulus edwardii
GAAACGACTCGATGGCACATAACAACAACAAAGACAGAGTTTAATGTTTGGGCTAGTTGGAATTACATTAACTGAGTGACAGAAAACACAAAGTAATCCAGGGGTTGTTTTTTTAAATAATCTAGCTTTTAAAAGTAGAAACTTAATTGTCTTTCACAATGAGTGAGTCTTACATGAGTCTAAAAGTATGATTACTGGCAGACAGGCTTTCTCCATAATGACCTGAGTGATTGTCTACACCCTCAGTTCCTCAACAGCTGGTTTCACTATTTTGATCAAAGATAGCTGCTCCAGCACCAGCCACGACATCCAATTTCTGGTCAGTACAGGAAAAGGAAAAAGAAGTGCATGTCCCTTCCTTTAAATATGGTCCTCTAAAGTGAGCATACCATACAGATCCCTAGATCTCTTGTCTGTATTTATTGACATGAGACACTGGGAAAAAGAGTCTTAATTTTTATTTTATTTCATTATTTTTGTGTGCGTTTACCGTCAAATTGGATCTTACTGGTACAGGAAGAGATTGCCCCTCCTTCTCCAGCAGAGCATCTGGTGGATTCAAACCACGTATGGAGAATATAGTCTTAATTCCTGCCTGCCAAATGCCAAGGAGAAAACAAGTATTAGAGAAACTAGTAAATTTGGCCATAATCATTCTCCTATATCCTCTTGGACTCGTCTTGCTCATTTTTGGGGTGACCAATCTGTCTCATTTGCCCACCTGGAATATTCCTGGTTTTAAACCTAAAAGAACTGAGTCCCAGCAAACTCTTAAAACCCCTGGGAGATCCAGGATGACTGATCAGCCTGGTGACCTCTGTAGAGAATGGAGGTGTGTCTGATTCACTGTTCGGTCCAAGGGAGCTCCAATGGCCTAGTGATAAGGAGCTGCCCTGTTAAACGAAGGCAAGAGGTTTGAGTCTACCAGCTGCTCCACAGAAGGACAGTCTCCTCTCATGTGACTTACTCTCTCAGAAAACCTACTAGAGGATCAGTTCTGACTCAATGATACACAATAATAGCAACAACTTCACAAAGTACCTCACGTGTGATATGCACTCATTCAAAAGTAAATGCTTGTTGTTGTTATTATTATGTGCCATTGAGTCATCTGCAATTCATAGCGACCCTATGCACATTAGCTCTGAAACCTGCCCTACTCATGAGTTCCCAGCCAAACTCATCATCTCCGACACACCTAATCCCATTCCCCCAGTCACTGAGTCAGTCCATCTCATTTTGGATCTTCCTCTCCTGTGCTGTCCCTCTACCCTTCCAAGCATGACGTCCCTCTCCAAGGACAGTTCCCTCCCATGGCCACATGCCCAAAGTATGTGAGACGAAGCTTCAAAATCCTTGCCTCCAGGGAGCAGCCTGGTTTCATCCTCTCCAAGACAGGCCTGATCGAGCACGATTTGTGATCCAGGCACCCTTTATATGTATTAACTCATTTTTATCTTCTTAACTTCCTCATGAGATAGCAACTATTATATTTTCCATTTTACACATGTGGAAATGAAGAATCATGCAAAAGATAAAAACAAACAAACAAATACAGGAAGTTTTAAAGAAAAGTAAAGAGAGAGACAAAATGGAAAAAAGAAGGAAAGAAAAGTGAGAATTTTTAAGTGATTATGTGACTCTTTTTTTATAATATATATCTTTTTTCATTGTTGAACATTTTCACAGGAAATTTTTAAGTATAGTAAAAATATGTATAACACACAGTATTTGCCAATTCAACATTTTTTGCATGAATAAGTCCATGGCATTAACCACATTAGTCACACTGGGCAACCATCACCTATATCCATTTACAAATTTTCCATCATCATTAACACAAAGTCAGTGGAAAGGGGAAAATTTTTTAAAAGCTGAAACATGGACAGTAACAGGGAAAGAGAAAAAAGTGGCAAAGGAAGTGGATTAAAACTTAATCTGGCCACAGAATTTAGGATACTCTAAGTCACCGTACATAAACCACTAGCATGATTCTCTTTCAGACATGTCAAAAGTTTGAATGAAAATGTCCTCCCATTGGAATATGAACTCTCAATTTTGACACTTTCATATATTTTTATTCTATTTTTGTAACCTGAATCTACAACTCTTCAGAGCACTAGTCTTGATTTTTCAATATAGGCTTAATTTTTATTTGAAGAAAGGGAATAGTAATAATTGTTTGTTCTATGAATTTGGGTTGAAGAGATTTTGATTTTGTGCTCACATGCTTTATAGATTTGTTTTTGATGGGTGAAATACTACTTATTTTTAAAAGCTTTTATGTAGCATGCTTTTTACCTGCAGTTTTATATTTATTGTTGTTATGTGCCATCAAGTTGCCTGCAACTCAGGGACCCTATGTACAACAGCCACAAAACTTGCTCTATCCTCTGCCAATCTTATTGTCTCCAACACACCTAATCCCATTACCCCAGTCACTGAATCAATCGACCTCATAGAGGGTCTTCCTCTCTTGCATTGTCCCTCCACCTTCCCAAGCATGACATTCTTTTCCAAGGACTGGTCCTGCCTTGCAATATGTCCAAAGCATGTCAGACGAAGCTTCATAATCCTTGCCTCCAAGGAGCAGCCTGGCTTCACCCTCTCTAGGATGAACTTGTTTGTTCTCCTAGCAGTTCATGGTATATCTAATACTCTTCTTCTGTACCACAGCTGAAAGACAGCAATTCTCCTTCTATTATTTATCCATAATCATTGTCTAGCTCTCTGATGCATAGCAAGTAATTTGCAGAGACCATGGCCTGGATCAGGCAAACCTGATCATTGCTCTTCAGTACTTTGGAGAGGTCTCTGACAGCACACTTTCCCAATGTAATTCGTCTTTTTATTTCCTAGCTGCTGGTACTAAGACTGTTGACTGTGGAGCTAAGCAAACTAAAGTTGTTAGCAATCACAATCTCTTCACCATCTATCATGATGTTGCCAATTGGCCCAGTGGTGAGAATCTTTGTTTTCTTGATGTTGAACTTCAATTCATATTGAAATCTGCCTTCCTTGACCTTCTGCAGCAAGCACCTCAGGTCTTTCTCAGTTTCTGCAAGCAGTGTTGTGTCATCTGCATAACACAGATTGTTGATGAACCTATCTATCTCCTATCCTGAAGCCACATTTCTCCCATAGAGCCCAGTCTCCTGAATGATCTGTTCAGCATATAGGTTAAAAAGGTATGGAGATAGGACACATCCCTGGCATACACCCTTCTCAATTTTGAACCAGGCAGTGTTTCCTTGCTCTGTTCTTTTTTTTTTTTGTTATGCATTTTAGTTATTTGATATTGCAAAGCTATGTTATTCAGGAGGAAGATTTAACACATAAAAAAAGCATCACGAAACAGAGACAACTCAAGTGGGCACCCACTGGGGCACCCACCGTGACAGAAAGAGGGCCATGTGTGTTAGACATAAATTCTACAGAATTGGCTTCTCAATTCATAGCTCTCGATGCCCTGGCTCCCAAGCAGTTCCTTCTCTTCTGCTACATCGGGAGCTTTCAACTGTGCGAAGTGGACAGGAGAGGAGATGAAATCGTAGTGCCGGTCATGATCTCGCAGGTAGATGAGCGTGTGAAGAGCAGAGGCCAAAGCCAGCAGCAGAATCAGGGACATCACTAGACCGATCAGAATGGCCGGTGAGAAGAAAGAGGCACAGTCTCGAGCCCTGGAAAATTCTCCTCCATTAATAGCAAAACCTTGAATCTGGAAATCAACAAAGGTGACCTCCCAGTGGCTCGAGGTAGCAGCCAGGTCGCTGGGCAGTAAGAGGGCGTCATAGCGCTGCAGGTTGCTGACGTGCTGACAGTGGTAGGAATAACTCGAAGGAGCATTTATGCCAGACACCTTAAAAGTTGCTTGGACTGAGTTTCGGAGATAATTTCGACTCGGTGTAAACTGAACCAACTCTGGACAGACAATTTGTTGTAACTGGTTAGAATGAACCTGACATCAAGAACTTTGAGATCTCCACCGCCATCAAACTTCAAATACAGCCTTTTTCCAACATCATGAAAGGCAACAATACATATTGACCTCAACTGATGAATACACAGCAACCAAATCAACTACATGTGGCATTCTCATCACTGCAGTTTGAGTTGACAGCATCCATTGTTGCCTTCTGACCAAGCACTTCATCCGTAAGGTCCAGCCAGGTCAGATTCTTAAATTTAATTGTTATTCTTTTCGCCCAGAAGAGGACGCAGGGAGTCCCATCAGCGGAGACATTAATGGGGCTGTGATGGCTGGATGCGTTCAGAAGTCCTCTTTCTAGGTGTCTTTGCTCACTTGCATTATAGTTGAGTGCCTGGGTAATTGATATTGTTGTAAAATTCTGAATTGGCTTCATATCACCATTTTTCTGTTGATCTCTGTTTAAAGCCACTTCTTTATTTGAAGAATTTTGAGAACTGGAAAAAAAAAACCAACCAGAAAAATAAGATATTGAGCAAATATCTACAATTCAGGTTTCTTTAGACAATTTCACAAGGAATATTTTGTCTCATTAGATGTCAGAGTAGTGAAGTAGAAGCTGAGTCTATCAAAATTGTTCATTTCTAAAATCTAGTTGTCAGCTGCCGAGGAAGGGATGTGGGTGGGAAGGGGTCCCGAGCTGGAAAGGCGCTCCAGGTTGGAGCCGGCGAACGGGGCCCCTTGCTCTGTTCTTATGACTGCCTTCTGGTCCAAGTATAGGTTTTGCATAAGCACAATCAAATGTTCTGGGATTCCCATTCTTCTCTGAGTCAGCCACAGTTTGTTGTGACCCAAACTGTCAAATGCCTTTGCATAGTCAATGAAACACACACATTCCTCTGGAACTCTCTGCTTTCAGCCAAGATCCATCTGACATTAGCTATAATATCCCTAGTATCACAGCTTGTTCTAAACCTAGCCTGCTCTGTTGATGTGCTGTTCTAGTTGTTTTTGGATAATCTTCAGCAGAATCTTACTTGCATGTGGCATCAATGATACTATTCAATAATTTCTGTACTCTGTCAGATCACCTTACTTTGAAATGGGAACAAATATAGATCTCTTCCCGTCACTTGGCCAGATGGTTGTCCTCCAGATTTCCTGGCACAACTTGGTGAACACATCCAGAGCAGCATCTGTTTGAATATATGTATATATTCTTTCTCTGCCAAAGTACAATGTTGTAAAGTAACACCCTGAGAAGACAGGGCTCAACCCTCCAGAATGAAGCACACACATTTTATCAGAGACTTTTATATAAATTCTGTCTCTCTAATTAGAAGAATGCATTGATTGATCTGGAAACCAAAGGGGTCAAAGTGGGAGTGGTCCCCCTTGGAACTGCTCCCAATGAATAGCTTGCTAGAAGACCTGTGCTTCTTGAAATCTACAAGATCAAAGATCCTGATTATCAATAGAGGTCCACTCTCACCAAGGGAATTTCACATTTTGCCTGGTACTTGTGCACTTTGAGTTGCTTGTGACTGTTGGTGTTGTTGTGTGCCGAGGAGTCAAAACAAACTCATAGCTGACCCTCCAGTTTTCAGAGGCAGTAAATTTCATGGAAGAGATTGCCCATCCTCCTCCTGCAGAGCAGCTGGTGGATTTGAACTGCCTTTGGGATTGCAGCATGGTTTCTAGGGACCAGCAAATGAGGAGTCACCACTTGACGGGTAATTCATTCTGATCACTAGGTGGAGGGGAGGCTGATTTTATACATAACAACAATTTAGTTTCCTTTTGTTTCTCTTTTGGCCCTTCTTAACTGGCCCATAAGTGAAGAAACCTAGCCTACAGACAGGACTTTCGGGAGCTCTGTTGTCCAACTAGTAAGAAACTGCATGGTCATCCTGAAGGCTCATGATTAACAGCTCATGCAACCACTGAAAACACACTGGAGGGTCAGCTATGGGTTGTTTACAACTTGATGGTACTCAACAACAACAATGAAGGTTTAAGCCAACTCAGTAAGTCAGAGGTGGTAGTTGAGGGAAAGGGGACTTTCAAATGGATAGTGGAGGAGGGAGAGGAGTGCTGGTGGAGGCTCTGAGACCATCCGTGGTGATGGAACTTAAACTTCTTTTAAGGAGATGCCAAGTGGAGATTTGGAGGAGATGTTACCTAATCAGGTATGCAGAAGTAGATACACATGGTTCAAAGAGTATTGACTCAGTTATCTACTGCTGCTGTAATAAAAATACAACCAAAAAGTAGTTTTAACAAATGGGAATTACTTTTGCCACAGTTTAAGAGGCCATAAATCTGAATTCAAGATGTTAGTTCTAAAGGAAGTCTTTATCTCCGTTGCATGTGGGAAAAGATTCTTGTCACTTTTCAGGTCGGCTCCTAGGCCATCCTGTGTTTTGGCATCTGTCTTGTCATTGTTGTTAGGTGCAGTCGAGTACATCTCATAATGACCCTATGAACAAAAGATCTAAAAACCCTGTTCTGTCCTGTGCTATCCTAATACTTTCTGATACACAGGAGCCCATTGCAGCAGTCACTACGTCAGTCCGCCTAGATGAGTATCATCCTCTCCTTCGTCTACCCTTCACCTTTCCTAGCATCATGTTCTTCTCCAAAAAATAGCCTCTCCTTGCAACATGCTCAAATTATGTGAGTCAAAGCCTCATCATTCTTACCTCCAAAGAGCACTCTGGCTGCACCCTCTCCAGGACATTCTATTTGTTCTCTTAGCTGTCCATGGGATGTTCAGGGCTCTTCTCCAACACCACAGTTCAAAGATGTCAATTATTTTTTTTGTCATTCTTATTCATTGTCCCAGATGCATAACAAGTGATCAAAAATACTATAACCTGAATCAGACATACCCTAGTGCTCAAAATGACATCATTACTTCTCAATAATTTGGAGAGGACTCCATCTGCAGATTTCCCCGTGGAATGTGTCTCCTTATTTCCTGACTGCTCATATCAACGGTGTTAATTGTGGACCCAAGCAAGATGAAGCTGTTGAAAGTTTCAATCTCCTCTCCATCCATCTTGACTTTGCCTATCGGTCCAGTGGTTAAAAATCTGTTTTCTTGATATTGAGATGCAGTCTATTCTGAAGGCTGCATTCCTTGATCTTCTGCAATAAATACTTCAAGTTCTCCTCACTTTCAGCAAGCAAGGTTGTGTCATCTGCATAATGCAGGTTATTGATGAGTTTCCCTCCAATCCTGATGCTACACTCCTCTTCATAGAGTCCAGCTTCTCAGATAATTTGCTCAGCATACAGATTCAATTGATACGGAGAGAGTGTACAACCCTGATGCACTCCCTTCTCAATTTTAAACCATCCCCTGCTCTTTTCGCACAACAGCCTCCTAGTCCAGGTATAGGTTCTTAATGAGCACAATTAAGTGTTCTGGGATTCCCGTTCTTCTTAGTGCCATTCACAACTTGCCATGATCCAAACAGTCAAATGCCTTTGCATAGTCAATAAAACACAAATAAACATTCTTCTGGTATTCCTTACTTTTAGGCAGGATCCATCTGACATCAGTAATGATATCCCTGGTACCACGGCCTGTTCTAAATACTGCTTAAACTTCTGATAGTTCCCTATCTATGTACTGTTCTAGCTCATTTTTTAAAATAATCTTTAGTAGTATTTTGTTTGCATGTGATATATTTTAGTTTCATTTTCTGAGATCTGTCTAGAGAGCAGAAAAAGGGTCATAGGTGGACAAGACTGTGAGTATCTTTCTGAAAGGGCCAGAAGGAGTGAGAATTGCACAACCCCTCACTGCCTCAGAGCAGAAAGCAGATAAAGAGCCCATATCCCAGCCCCATGATCCTTCTAGAGACACACCAGCAGCAAGATGATTGTTTATTCATTATTGACTGACAGATTTTATTCACAGTTGTGATACTGAGAATGGGGTTTATTAGAAGAAGTTGGAGAGTGGGGGAAGCAAAGGATATCTCACAATACAAGTCCAGGTTTAGTCAAGCAGTCACAAGCCAGATTAACAGCACAACACAATTACTTAATTAGTAAAAGTCCTGGTTCCAGTTCGGCAACACAACTTCAAGAAACCTCTTGTTTGTTTAATCTTCCAGCGAGGTTTTCCTCACAGCAGTTATAAATCAGCTTCTTCACGCATCTGGCAAGAACAACAAAATTTTTAATTATGGCCTTTATGTCAGAGGTCGTCTGGTTACACCTTGCCACAGTTTTTCCACAGCAATGCTACAGTCTCTCCCCCATCATCACCAAGGTCTCATCACCAGAGTTTTGCTCTCAATAAGATCTTGCTCCAGATTCCCTCAAGTCTTTTTTTTTTCCTCAAGTCTTGCTGCTCAGTGTAGGAAGCACACTCTCTCTTATCTTAGTCCTACAGCTGTTGATCTGCGAGACCATCTGTCTGCAGTTAAGGTAGCTGGAAACCACGGAGAGCTTTTTTTAAAAAAAAAGCCAACTTTAGGTTAACACCATATCATCTCTCTTCTCTTTTTGCTCAATCACTGTGTAATATCTCTTGTGGTTTAGTGCTAAGAACCTGCACTGCACTCTCAAAGGCATGCAGTTCATATCCACCTGCTGCTCTGAGAAAAAAGGATGAGCAACTCCTCCCATGTGATTAATGGTTCTGGAAAACCCGCTGGTGTGTCAGGTTATAGATAGATTCTGACACAACATGACTCAATAACACAACAACAACATTCCAAATGAGATTGACGTGAGACATGGAAATCCAATTCAACCCAACCCATTGCTATGAAATTGATTCCAACTCCTAGTAAACCTCTAATGGAGTACATGTGGGTTGTTGCTATTGTTGTTATGTGCCATTGAGTCACTTGCAACTCATAGCGACCCTATGTACAACAGCCCTGAAACCTGCTCTATCCTGTGCCAACTTTATTGTCTCAGACACACTTAAGCTCATCACCTTAGTGAGTGTATCAATCCATCTCATCGGTAGTCTCCCCCTCCTTCTCCATCCCTCCTCCCTTCCAAGCATGATGTCCCTCTCTCAGGACTGGTCCCTACTTGAAACATGCCCAAAGTATATCTCATGAAGCCTCAGAATCCTGCTCCAAGGAGCAGGCTGGTTTCACCCTCTCTAGGACAAACCTGTCTGTTCTCCTGGCAGTCCATGGTATAGTCAACACTCTTATCCAGCGCCACAGCTCAAAGGCATCAGTTCTTCTATCATCCCTAGTCATTGTCCAGCTCTCTGACGCATAGCAAGCAATTGCAAATACTATGGCCTAGATCAGGTGAACCTTAGTCTCCAGACTAACATAATTGCTCTCAAGTACTATGGAGAGATCCCTAACAGCTGACTTTCCAAATGTAATTAATCTTTTGATTTCCTGGCTGTTGGCACCAACAGTGTTGATTGTGGAGTCTAGCAAACTAAAGTTGTTAACAATCTCAATCTCTTCACCATCCATCATGACGCTGTTAATTTGCCCAGTGGTGAGAATCTTTGTTTTTGAGCCTTGAGAAACTTTGATGTTGAGCTTTAATCCATATTGTAGGCTACAGTCCTTTATCTTTTGCAGCAAGCCCTTCAGGTCCTCCTCAGTTTCAGCAAGAAGGGTTCTGTCTTCTGCATAATGCCTGTTGTTGATGATTCTACCTCCAATCCCGATGTCACATTCCACTTCACACAGACCAGCATTTCAGATGATCTGTTCTGCATACAGATTGAAAAGATGTGGAGACAGAATACATCTCTGGCATACACCCTTCTCAATTTTGAACCATGCAGTATCTCCTTGCTATTTGGATGACTGTCTCCTGGTCCAAGTATAAGTTTTCTATAAGCACAATCAAGTGTTCTGGGAGTCCAGTTCTTCTCAGAGTCAGTCACAGTGCATTGTGATCCACAGTCAAAAGCCTTTGCATAGTCAATGAAACACAGACATTCCTCTGGTATTCCCTGCTTTCAGCTAAGATCCATCTGACATTAGCTCTAATATCCCTGGTCTCACGGCCTCTTCTAAATCCAGCCTGCACATCTGGTTGTTCTCTGTTGATGTGCTGCTCCAGTGGTTTAGTGGAAAGGAGCTATGCTGCCAACTCAAAGGCAAGCTGTTTGAATTCACCAGCTACTCCTTTAGAGAAAGATGGGCAAGTTCTGCCTGTGAGATCACAGTCTCTGAAAACACACTGAAGGGTCACCTATAAATTGGTTCTGAATCCAAGATACACAGCTATAGCAAACCTCTAGGACTTCCAGAGCAGAAGTGCTCCCGTGGAGTTTCCAGGACAGTAACTCTTCACAACAGCAGATTACCACTGTTTTCTCCCAAGGAGTAGCTGCTGGGTATAAACCTTTAGTTAGCAAGGGGAGGCCTTTAGGGAGCTCTGGTGGCCTAGTGGCAAGAAGCTGCACTGCAATCCCAGAGGTATGTTGTTCGAATCCACCAGATGCTTTGCTGGAGAGGGAGGGGCAATCTCCTCCTGTACCAGTCAGATCTGATTTGATGGCACACACAAATAATTTAAAAAAAAGAAAAAAGAAAAAAAAAAAATGATTTGATGGCACACACAAATAATTTAAAAAAAAGAAAAAAGATAGGAGCACTTCTTACTTAAAACTCACCCTACTGTCTCTTTAACATAACAGAGAAAACCATTCCTAGGATTTTCAATATATGGTATGGTTTTTTTGGGGGAGTCATAGAATAAATGGACCGTGACAGATACAGAGATGGATGACTCAGACCTTTCTTCTAAGGGCTTGTGGTTGGGGTATGAAGAACAAAGTAAAGGGACAGTTTCTGGTTGTTAGAAACATGGCAACTTCAGAGTCTGCCTCAGCTTTCCAGCAGTGTAGTTGATGACAGAGCAAGGTGGTAGTGGCTGAGCTTGCATTCTTCCAGGAGCTGTCTCTAGACAGTAACTCAGCTAGGTGGTGACTCAAGGGCCGAACCATTCATTACACTGAAAATAAGGTTCTTTTAATGGGCAACTGTCATTCTGGAACTTCTTGTTGGACTAATCAGTGGTATTGTCTGCACAGTGGTATGACAACATGTCTTAACCAATCCCAACTTATTTCTTTCACAGGTGTTACTACCTTGAAAACTTTGGCATAGTCTGTAGGGAATTGTGCTACAAACCCAAAGGCAATGCCTCTCTAGCAGTTTGAACACACCAGTCAGTGGCTCCAAGAGAGAAAGACCAGCAATCTCCTCTCATGTAATTTACAGCCTTGAAAAATCTGCTGGAGTCTCAGTTAGGGGTCATTTCCAACCTAATGCCAATAAAAGAGTTAAGTATATGTCAGTGATTGATTTCCTGGAGAATCCAAACAGCTGCACAACATATAACAAAGAAACCCTCAGTGATACTAGCCATCCAGCCCTTGCTTATGAGTATACAGGTCATCTGTTTCAGCCTCTGTTGCATCACATAAGTACCTGTGGTCAGCTAATGTTCAGATAAGCAGCTCTGTTGTCCCAACTGGGTATCTCATAGGTTTAGGATTTGACTGTCTATAAGCTGATTTAAAAGACTTCAGCTGGGACAACTGGTCTCTCTCCTTCATAGAGTGTCCTCTTCTCTATGTAGTAGGCTTGCTGTGTTTTGCTGACATGTGGTGGAAGGCTTCCAAGAAAGCAAGCTGAAGCACGCAATGTCTCTGAGGTCTAGAGTTGGAATTTGCACACTGTCATTTCTGTCATATTCAAAACTTTCTCATATTCAAATCTCCAAGCCAGCTAATGTCATGGGATAGAGAAGTACTTCTTCTTAATGGAGCTATGTTGCAAAGTTTATAGGTAGAAGGAAATATAAAAGTTTGGGACTTTTTTTTTAAACAGCCTACCATATGGAGGAATTCTCTAAAGAATCCTTAGTACTGGGCAAAACAAAACTATCACTGTTGCAGCCTACCAAACTGCTCTTTTTATCTTCTCTTCCAGCCTCTCTCTTTTAAAACAATGAGAGATTTTAAGCATACAGAAAACACGAAGGAGAAAAAAGAGAAAGAGAAAATATGGAGACTGATATAACCTCTTATGAACCTACCTTACTTTGCTACATTTAAAAAATACTTGCCTCAGATATTTTAAGAAGAATTTGCAGATAATTTTAAAATCCACAATAAACCCATTTCTATCTGTATGCACACTGTCTCCTCCTTCTCTCTCTCTCTCTAATTCTCTTTAGCTGTCAACTTTTAATTCCATTGAGGAGCTCTGCTGGCCTAGTCCACAAGAAGTTTTTCTGCTAGTCCAAAGGCTACATCTCTCTGGCAGTTTGACTTCTTCATTTAAAGTGATGTCCTTTCTCCTCCTTTGTAATATATAGCCTCCAGAAAGCTCACTTCACTGAATGGTCAGCTATGAGTTCCTTGTGACTTGATGGCAATGAGATCTTGCATTCTTTTTAAGTTAAAGGACTCAAGACTCAGACTCATCCCATACAGTGATTCACTCCATAGAGAGGGAATTATAGTCATGCAGTCATTAAACAATGTGCCTTCTATTTGTTAAGTACTGCAAATATTAAGTATTTACATATAGGGTAAATACACAGCATGTTCTTTTTTAGAACTGATTTTATTTTGTTGTTTGTTGTTGTTGAGAATACATACAACAGAATATACATCTATTCAACAATTTTTTCATGTATAGTCCAGTGAGACTGATTACATTCTTCAGTTTGTACAACTATAGCATGTGTGTACGTGTGTGGAGTGTTCTGTTTCTACGCTGCTTCAGGCTATATGAATAAGGATGTGAGAGGCAAATAACATTTCTCCCTTAGAGTGGGGAAATTTTTATTTCAAACAACTTACAGACTTGAGATTTAAACTTTTCTTCTGCTGGCCTATAAATTTCATTCCAAGCTGCTTAACATTTCCTTCTTTGGGTTTGGCTCCTACTAAGCCATTTGAGTGAGTGGAGTGTTTTTGTCTATTTACGTAGTTGCTAATTGACCACACCTTTGGTTTTCTCCCATATGATTAAATAGTCCTGGCTTGTAAATTCTACCTGATTGTTTTGCTTGAATATGATCACTTCAGAGTTTCTTTATTTTCTGTGTTTTTATAGTGAATTGTTTATATGCCTTTTTTAAAAAAAATGCTATTGCTAAATAACAGCTTTATTGAGATACAATTCTCATTTCATAGAATTCACCCTTTAAAATATAATGAGTTTTTAGTATATTTAGAGTCATCACTAATATCTAACTTTTAAATATTTTAAATATTTTCACCATCACAAAAAGCAATGCTATACTTATTAGGAATGACTCACCATTCTCCCCTCCTGTCAGGCCCTAGTCTACTTTCTGTTTCAATGGATTACCTTCTTCTGAACCTTCCACTTCCACAGAACCTTACAGTGTATGATGTTTGCGCCCGGCTTCTTCCACTGGCAGAATATTTCCAAGGTCTGCTCATGTTTTTAATCACTTGTTATACCTCTGAGGGCTGGATAATGAATAAGGACATCAGAAGAAAAATGGATGTCTTTGAATTGTGGTGTTGGAGAAGAGTACTGAATACCCAACGGACAGGGTAAAGAATAAGCAGCTAGGTTTTAGAGAAGGTGTAGTCAGAGTGCTCCTTAAAATTAAGGATGGTGAAGCTTCATCTCACATTCTTTGGGTAAGTTGCTAGAAGGGTTATTCTGTGGAAAGGGACACCATTTTAGAGAAAGGGAAAGGTCAATTAAAGACAGGAAGACCTTCAATGAGATGTATTGACATGGTAATAGGCTCAAGTTGTCAGAGAAGATGAGGATGGCACAGGACAGGACAGGGTTCAGATCTGTTCTGCATCAGATCCCTATGAGTCTGACTTAACTCAATGGCACATAATGACAACAACAACAACATGTTTGTAATATGTATTAATACTTCATTTCTTTTTATAAGTAACATCTTGTTGTATGTCTATATCTCATTTTGTTTATTCTTCATTTGATGGACATTTTGGTTTTCGGCTTTTTGGTTATTATGAGGAAGGTCACAATGAATATTCATGTTGTTATTATTGTTGTTATGTGCCATTGAGTCGCTTGCGACTCATAGCGACCCTATGTACAACAAGCCCAAAACCCTGTTCTGTCCTGTACCAATCACACTGTCTCCGACAGACCCACCCCAATGACCCCAGTCACAGAATCAATCCACCTCATAGATGGTCTTCCTCTCCTGAGCCGTCCCTCCACACTCCCAAGAATGATGTCCCTCTCTAAGGACCGATCCCTCCTTACAACATGTCCAAAGTATGTCAGAAGAAGCCCCAGGATCCTTGCCTCCAAGGAGCAGCCCTGTTTAACCCTCTTCAAACTGAATCTGTTTGTTTTCTTAGCAGTCCATACTACCCTCAACACTCTCCTCCAGCACCACAGCTCAAAGGCATCAATTCTCCTTCTATCTTTCCTAGTCATTGTCTAACTCTCTGATGCATAACAAGTGACTGCAAAGACCATGGATTGTATCAGACACACCTTAGTCTCCAGAGTGACACTATTGCTCTTCAGTACTTTAAGAGGTCCCTAACAGCAGACTTTCCCATTGCAATACGTCTTTTAATTGGCTGGCTGCTGGTGCCAAGAATGTTGACTGTGGAGCCAACCAGACTAAAGTTAACAATCTCAATCTCTTCCCCATCCATCCTGATGCTGCCAATTGGTCGAGTGCTGAGAATCTTTGTTTTCTTGACAATGAGCTTCAATCCATATTGAAGGCTGCAGTCCTCGACCATCTGCAGCAAGCACTTCAAGTCCTCCTCAGTTTCAGCAATCAGGGTTGTGTCATCTGCATAATGCAGATTGTTGATAGATCTTCTACCAATCCTGACGCCACACTTCTCCCCAAAAAGCCCAGCCTCCCAGATAATCTGTTCTGCATACAGGTTGAAAAGGTATGGAGATAGTACACATACCTGGCATACACCCTTCCCAATTTTGAACCATGCAGTGTTTCCTTGCCCTGTTCTGACGACTGCCTCTTGGTCCAAGTATAGGTTTCACATTAGAACGATCAAGTGTTCCGGGATTCCCATTCTTCTCAGAGTCAGCCACAGTTTGTTATGATCCACACAGTCAAATGCCTTTGCATAGTCAATGAAACACAGATAGACATTCCTCTGGTATTCCCTGCTTTCAGCTAAGATCCATCTAACATTAGCTACAATATCCATAGTACCATGACCCCTTCTAAACCCAACCTGGACTTCTGGCGGTTCTCTGCTGTTCTGTCGTTTTTGGGTAATCTTTAACAGAATCTTGCTTGCATGTGAAATCAATGAGATTGTTCTGTAGTTTCCACACTCTGTTGGGTCACCCTTCTTTGGAATGGGAACAAATATAGATCTCTTCCAGTCAGTTGACCAAGTGGTTGTTCTCCAGATTTCTTGTACTACTTTTATATGGACATGTGCTTTATTTTCTCTTAGGTGTATACCTAGGAGTGGAATTTCTGGGTAATGGAAAACTCTTTTTAATTTTTTTATTACCTTCCATTGGTGGACTAGGTGGCAAGCTAGATCCTCTGGGTGATTCCAAACTGTCAACTTTTTAGTCAGCAGCCCAGGACTTTGTGGCTGTGCCACCAGAACCTTCCTGCGGTTACCTCGAAGGTAAATAATACTTATTCTTTTTGTTTAAAGTGAACTCAATCATTTAAAACAACTCCTAAGATCTAGAAACTTTTTTTTTCCTGGTTAAATTTCAAGTTGTCTATGTATTTAACTGCTTATGCAGTAATACGGTTTTTACTTGTGAATTTGACCTCAATTTGCAAAATCCATTGGGGTTCTTATCTATTTGAAAAGTGAAAGATTTTCTTAGGTGGCAACAACTACCATTGAAAAGGTAAAGCAATAATTCTCAGGTGTGGCAGACGATTCCATTTTTTGTGACCTCTTTCTCCCTTTTCTTTTCTCTTGTACACTCTGAACATTAGCAGCTCTCACTGTCTCTCAGAAATAGACCAGGAGGCTGAAGATAAAAAGCCTGATTCATCCTATGCCAGAGTGTCCTTTGGTTTCATGCCCACGCCGTGTTCCTGCCTGCTGCTTGCATGTCTTTTTACGAGATTCCGGACTCTGACCCTGTCTGTATGAGGATGTGCAGCCATGGAATCTAAGATGTGTGTCAGATATAGATATGTATAACAATTTTCATTACACGCTTCTTTCCAGCTTATAAAAACCTTCACAAGGAGAGAACCCACAGTGAAGGACTTCAAATTAGGGTTTCTAACTCCAAGGCCATTGCTCCTGCCACTTCACCTATTTGCCTTTCTAGAAAGTAGTCAGGTATACCGAAAGCTCATTACTATCAAGTCAAATTTAGGCTCAGAGCAACCCTATAGGATAAAGCAGGACTACTCCATAAGATTTCCAAAACTATTTAATTACTTACGCAATTTATGGAGGCAAACAATCACATCCTTTTCCCACAAAGCCACAGGTAGAAAGCACTGGTTTTGGTTAGCAACCAGGTACTTTAATCACTATGTTCCTTAATCAACTTTGTTGTTTTTAGGTGTTACTGAGTTGATCTCAACTGATAGTGACTCAGGTACAACAAAATGAGACACTGCCCAGTCTTGTGTCATTCTAAGACTGTTGCTGTATTGGGGCCTATTGTTGCAACCACTATATCAGCTCTTCCCATTGAGGGTCAATCTTTTCTCAGTGACCCTTTGCTTTATCCCTCCTTTTTTTTTAAATTTTTTTATTTTTATTTTTATTTTGTGTGCGTGTACCGTCAAATCAGATCTGACTGGTACAGGAGGATATTGCGCCTCCTTCTCCGGCAGAGCATCTGGTGGATTTGAACCGTGCTCCTCTGGGAGTGCAGTGCAGCTTCTTGCCACTAGGCCACCAGAGCTCCCCTTGCTTTATCCCTCCTGATAACACGTCCAAAGCATGTGAGATGAAGTCTTGGCATCCTCACTGTCAGGGAGTATTCTGTACTTCTTTCACGGCAAGTTTGTTCTTTAGATTGTTGCTGTTGTATAGCACTGAGTTGGAACTGACGCATAGCTGATCCTCCAGTGTTTTCAGAATAGAATGTCTTGTCTTTCTCCTGCAGAGCAGCTGGTGGATTAGAATGTTGTACCTTTTTGTTGGTGGTGGTGGTTGATTGCCTTAGAGTGGAGCATGAACAAAAGACCTGAAGTCCGTCTACAACTATTGACATTTATCAAAGTTCATAGATTTTCCATAGGCATGTTATTTTTAGGAAGAAGATGCCACTCCTGCTTCCAATTGTGTTGGTAGTACAATGATATTAAGCATTCTAAGCCACAAAATAATCCAAAGGTAATGATTCTTCCTCTGTCTTTCATATTTGTTGCTTAATTTTTACATGCACATGTTACTGTTGTTATGTGCCATAGAGTCAAGTATGACTCATAGCGACCCTATGAACAGTTTATGAACAGCTGACTTAAACCTTGCCCTATTCTGTCTCATCCTCATCATCTTTGTTACTCTCGAGCCTATTGCTGAAGTCACAGTGTCAACCCATCTTATTGGGAGTCTTCCTCCCCTATTCTGACCCTCCATCTTTCCAAGCATGACATCCCTTTCCAAGGAATAGCCTCGCCTAGCTACATGTCCAAAGTATGATACATGAACCTTTGCCATCTTTGCCTCCAAGGAGAACTCTGGCTGCACTTTCCCCAGGACATATCTGTTTGCTCTTCTGGCTTCTATGGGATATTCAGTACTTTTCCCCTGTACCACAACTCACAGGCATCAATTCTTCTTCTGTCATCCTTATTTATTGCCCAACTCTCTGACATGTAGCAGGTGATCAAGAAGACCACGGTCTGAATGAGGTGTACCTTAGTTTTCAAACTTACATTATTGCTCTTCAGCATTCTAGAAAGATCCCTGACAGCAGCCTTTTCCAATTCAATTTGTCTTTTGATTTCCAGGCTGCTTGTATTAAGAGGGTTGATTGTGGAGCCAAGAAAACTAAAGCTGTTAACAATCTCAATCTTGTCACTGTCTATCATGATGCTGCCAATTGGCCCAGTGGTCAGAATCTTTGTCTTCTTGATGTTGAGTTTCAATCCATATTGAAGACTGCAGACCTTGACCTTCTTCAGCAAGCACTTCAGGTCAGTATACAGATTGAATAGGTATGGAGAAAGGATGCAACTCTGGTGCACACTCTTCCTGATTTTAAACCATGCAGTGTTCCCTGCTCTGGACAACAGCTTCTTGGTCTAGGTATAGATTCCACATGAGCACAATTAAGTGTTCTGGGATTCCTATTCTTCTCAATGTTAGCCATAATTTGTTATGAGCCTACGGAGTCAAATTCCTTAGCATAATCAATAAAACACAAATAGACATTCTTCTGATATTCAGCCAGTATCTGTCTGACATCAGGAATGCTATCCTTGATACCAGAGCGTCTTCTAAACCTAGCTTAAACTTCTGGTAGTTCAAGCTGCCCTGTCAATCAAGATACTCTTCTAGCCATTTTTCAATGATCTCCAACAATATTTTGCTTGCATGAGCTATTAATGATGTTGTTCAATAATTTTCACATTCTGTTGGATTACCTTTCTTGGGAATGGAGACAAAGATAGATCTCTTCCAGTCAGCTGGCAGGTAGCTAGCTAGCTGTCCTGCAAATTTCCTGGCATAAATTGGTAAGCACATTCAGGGCTGCATCTGTTAGGTGACACATGTCAATTGGTATTCCATCGATTCCTGGTGGATAAGGTAACAGAAATTATTGACCAGGGTCACTTTAGTCCTCAAAGTGACATTCTTACTCTTTAGAAATGTAAGGAGGACTTTATCTGCAGATTTTCCTAATGCATTGCCGTTTGATTTATTGATGACTTCCATGAGTGTTGATTGTGAATGTCAGTGAAATGAAATCCCTCACAAATTTAATATTTTCTCCATTTATCATAATATTGCTTGTTGATCTAGTTGTGAGGATTTTTTATTTTCTTGATTTTGAGGGTTAATCTATACTGAAAGCTTTATGTTCATCAATAAGTGCTTCAAGTTGTCATTACTTTCAACAAACAAGATTGTGTCATCTGTACACTTTAACCAATCTTCCTCAGATCATAATGCCACCTTCTGCATATCGTCCACCTTCTGGGATTATTTGTTTACCATATCAATTGATTATGGTGAAAGGAGATGAGCCTGACGCCCCTTTACCACCTTGTCTAGCTTTCCTCGCTTTAATTGGAGTAAGTGGCTTGACTTTAAAGAGCAAAAGGAAAGACAAAAAAGCGTGCGACACAGAGGCTCAACTTCCATCCAAGCTAAGTTTGTTCTGCAGTTCAGTGGCTTTCAGCTGTCCCATCTTCCAAGTCCGGTTTGGGTCAAATTCCTCCTCCGCCTTCTTTTGTTTAAGTGTCAAGCAAATGGGTTTCCTGTTGACACTGGAATATTGTGAAAGGGCAGGAAGAAGTCGGGCCACCTCCTTTCTCTCCCCTTCCTTTCCCATCCCATTTATTTATTTCGTACACATTTGTTTTGGTGGCAGGGGTGCGTCCGGCGTGAGAGGCTGCGGAGTGGCCTCGGCGCCCGGTAACCCCTCCCCGAGGGGGCGAGGCCCGGCAGAGAGCCCGCCCGATCCCGGCTGGAGCTTGGCGGGGCGGAGAAGCGAACGAGGAAGGGGGAAGAGAGTGGGCGAGCGGAGCGAGCCGCGGGAGAAAGGCCGCTGGAGTGCCGCGAGGAGGCGGGGAATCCGGCTAGGCCCGGGCCGGCCTCTCTTCCGCGCGCTGCAGGTGGAGTCCGCGGGGCTGCCCGTTCCCGAAGTGGCCGCCGCCACTGCTGCGTCTTCGCTGCAGGCGCCTTCCCGGGACCCCGAGGGCGCTGGGGGCGCAGGCTCCTGCAGCTCGGCTGCTGTCCCCGCCTGCGCCTCCGCACCTCGCCCATGGCTGAGGGCCGGCGGCGGGAGGACGAGGAGGAAGAACTGCGGGAGCGCCGCGAGCTCGGGGGTCCTCGCTGCGCCCGGGGCCGTGCGCTCTCGGGCCACCACTCGGCCGCAGGTGAGGGGCGCGGGAGGATCGAGGGCTGGGTGCGCGCCCCGGGGGCCGCGCGGGTGCTGCAAGGGGCCCGCCTGTCTGCGACTGGAAGGGAGAGTGGCCTTTCCCATTCTCTTTCCATCTTCACTTTCCGTCAAATCACTGAATCAAATCGGTGACTACCTGCTAATGGCCCTGGAGCCAGCACTCCAAAAAAAAATTTCGGTGCAAACGGAATCCCCGAGCTGCCGGCTCGGAACTTGTGCCCTGGGTGATCATTTATCTCAGTGTGAGTCATAGGACCGTGCAGGCTGCCGTGGGTCTGGCCATCCCCCGGTGGAGAAATGCACCTCCCGTTGGGTTTGCCTGGGAGCCTCCCCAGCCAGGTCAGGCCACGTGCTGGCACGGAGTGGAGTCTGGTTTCTGAACTTCGGACCTGTGGCCTTCCCTCCGCTGCCTCGCCTCGCTTCACCCGCTGTCTGTAGGACGTGCTTTGGCCTTATTTTGTCAGATCTCCCTCCCCCCAGGTGAAGGGAGGGAAGTCCGGAATATAGCACTGCAGAAAGGTAATTAATTCATCGTGGGCCAAGAATAATTTCAGTACTTACAATTACTTTTATAATCTTGTACTTTGAGATGCGTGAAAACGGCACCAATTGAACAGTAACAGTTTTGTGCTTAAGTGAAGAGTAAGAGTAAATCCGTCCCTTTCTCTCTAGAGAAGGATTTCTTCTGGTAACCTAGGGAGCAAGGAGTTGCGCAGTCAAGCCAGAAGCAGGTGGTTCGAATCCACCTGTTGTTCTGCAGTCGAAAGATGAGTAGTCTCTTACCGTGCAATTTACAGCCTCTGAAAATCTAGCTGGCGGGTCAGCGATGAGTCAGTTCAGATTCCACGGTAATCAGTTCTTGAATCCCACAACAGGATGGGATGGGGGTAGTTTTTCAAAACATCATGGAAAGTAAGTGATTTGGTCTTGCTAGGCAAGGTTAAGGAGTTAGCAGACAACAAGAAGGTAGCACAAGCGGAAGAGAAAGAGCCAGATCCAGGCTATTCAGTAAGTATAGTGAACATTTCATCAAGCCATGAGAAGCTTCTCTGTGAGGTGTTACTAAGAAAAAGTTGTAAAAGCAGGCGATCATGTATCTATAGATAGGAAAGAAAGGGCAGAAAATGCAATTGAAAAGATCTTGAGTGGATGTGAAGATTTGATAAAATCTTAAAAAAAAAAAAAAAATCCCTAGAGCTATTACTAGGACTTTTCAGCAAAATGTTACTAGGTGCTATGTTGTTTTGAACTGATAGTGACCCTATTTGTTGTTGTAGTTGTTGACTGCCTTCAAGTATGACTCAGCGACCCTATGAACAAAAGGCCTGATGCCCCCCCACAACTATCAGTTCATAGAGTTTCCGGAGGCATGTTTTTTAGGAAGTGGATGCCACTCCTGCTTCCAAACCTGTCATAGTATGTTATTGTTTTTATGTGCCTTTGACTCGCCTGCGATGTCGTGCCCCTATATACAAGTACCAAATACCAACCTCTACTGTGTCATCCTCACAATGCCTGCTGGTGCTGCAGCAGCCACTGTGCCAGGCCATCTCCTTGAGGGTCTGCCTCTTTTTGTGGAATATCTACTTTACCAAGCATGATGCTCTCCACATGTCCAAAGTTCATGAGAAGATGTGTTGCCATTCTGTTTTGAAAATATTTGACAGTTAATTCTCAAGTCCAGACCTAAAGAAAGAGGTTAATAATATGAGTAAATATTTCTAGAAGCAATAACACAATAACATTATGTACTTTCCGTTATTTAAACAGTGTAGACTACGTTGGATTACTATCACCTTCAAAAAAGCTTCCCTGTCTTAGAAAGGGCCTTGTACTGTGAAGATCTATACTTGAGTTCAAACTAGATAGGATTCAGATATATGTTTAGTATTTAGTTGCAGTACCTATACTTATTCCAGGCCTGGTGGGAATGGCATTTTGTAACTTGTTTGTTCTTCATTTTCCAAGGCTGGCAGAAGTTTTTTGAGCTTTGTGATAATGTTTTGCAGAGATAGGTCTTTGTGTACCGTTTTTTGCCCTCGAAGTGAGGCTTGCAGTTTCTAACCATTTAATATGCACTTACTGAGGAGGTAAGTGACAGAAATATAATGGAGTGGGAGGAGGGTTATGATTATGATTTTTGGTTTTATTTCTGTCAGGATAAAGTAGCTACTGTAATTTTTTTTTTGTTGTTGTTGTTTGTTGCCATCTAGCTGACTCTGAGTCATGAGGAAGCCATGTGTGGAATAGAATGTTCCATAGTGTTTTCAGGGCTATGACCTTGCCAAGCCTGTCTCTCGTGGTGACTCTGAGTGGGATCATATGTCATACTTTAGGCTAATAATCAAGTGCTTAACCATTTGGACCAGGCAGGGACTCAAAACTATTTACTGTAGTTTACATTTCTTTAAAAGGTGTGCTCTTCTTTTCCGTCACTAGTTGAAGTGTTGTGCAGGCTCCATTGCATTCCTTTCCAAGCTTGGGTATTTGCTAGCCTTGGCTGTGCTGCTGGATGTTGCTTTTGTTCCAAGTCAAAGAGAGTGAACTGAAAAGAGAGGCTTCAGGGTGCATTTTCTGATTAACCTCTTTCTCTTTTTTCATCTTTCCAGTTTCCCTCCTTCCCATACCACTTTAAAATGGAAAGAGTTTTAAACTCATCTCATAAACCTGAGGGAGTCTGTGAACTCCACTCCTTCTTTCCTTGCAAATTGAGGTGTGGTTGTGAAGGTGGATTTGCTTTTTAAAATCTAAATACATAAGAGCAGGAAGATCTGTCATGAAATGAAAACACAGGAGCACTGCCCACCCAAGTCAGGAAAAAGAATCTTGTCCATCTCCGAGAAGCAGTCTCCGTCTTTCCTTCTCTGTAGTCCTTCCTCCTCCAGATGTAAGTGGTGTTAAGGGTTTATTGCTCAAAATGGCTTTCCTAGCCATGACTTTGACTTTGCCGAGTAGATAGGGATTGACTAGTTTTGCCATTAAATTGATCAGCAGACTTTGAGAATCTCACCACCAGCAAAGAAGAAGCAGAGAACACAGTTCATCTTTTGGGACCAGACATTCTTGCACCAGCCAGACCTTTAGGAGAGCAGTGGCAGCTGCAGCAGAGAACTGGGGACATGATAGGAGGCAGAACTGACCTTGGGCCTGCTACCCCAGGGAGCCAGAGCTGTGAGCCTTTGTCCAAGTTTGTTAGAAGACTGAGGGGGAGAGCTATAATTGGCAGGACTGAGAGCTTTGTAACATTGGCCTGAAGCCTAGAGGCTGAAGGCTAATGTGCCTGCGAGAGCATTTCACTGACTGTCTTGACTGAACACATCTTTGCCAGTTTGAATTACAGCCTTTTCACTTTCCTAATATAGTTCTGTGTTGTCTGTGAGCTTTTCCAAAGAATTTCAGACCCAGTGGAGCTGTAAGATTGGTTAGAATTAAATGAAAGAGGTATGGGAGCGTGAAATACATGTGTGACCTCATAGGAACTGGTTTTGTGCTGTGTTCTTTTTAGAAGATAATGGATTTTTTTCCCATTTGTTGATAATTTTCTTGTTTTTCTGTATAGTTGTACTATACACATATGCATTCTTACACAATATTATTTCATTTTCCCTGTTTCCAAACTTCATATAAATGAAATTGCCTTATATACATTCTTTTGCTCATTTCAATTAATATTAAAAAGGTGGCCTAGTGGTAAGAAGCTGCGCTGCAATCCCAAAGGCATGCGGTTTGACTCCACCAGCTGCTCCGTGGGGGGAAGGATAGGCAGATTCCTTCTGTGCTATTAACGGCTTCCGAAAACCCACCAGAGGGTGAGCTATGGGTCAGTTTTAACTTAATGGTACACAGCAACAACAACAATCCATTTTTTGAAACATGAAACTATAGTTAATTTTTATTTTATAAATAGACTGTATTTTAGTTTATTTATTTTTTAATTGTGGTAACATGTTGCCTTAGTTATCTATTGATGCTGTAATAATAGTGGCTACAAGTGAGCGGCTTTGGCAAACAGAATTATTCTCTCACAATTTTGGAGACTAGAAATCCTTTTTTGGGGGGGACGGTCCATGCCTACTTTCCACATCTGTGGGCCCAGTGCCCTTTAGATCTCCATGGGTCATGGCATCACCTTTCCCCTGGATCTAGGAGGTTCGTAGCACAGGGCAAAATGTACTCTGTCCCGGCTCTGCTTTCTTGGTAGTACTGAAGTTTCTCGTTCTCCGCTTCTCTCATCTTTCATCTCCTGTAAAATGAAAAGTGATGCAGGTCACACACCAGAAAAACTTCCTTTACCTTGGATCAGGGCCATGACCTGAGTAAGGATGGTGATTTAAGGAATGGTGTTGTTATCCATCCTAATCTTTAATTATTAACATAGAAAATATGACCTAATTCTCCTTAACATAACCTAATCCTGCCTCCTTAGCCAGAGGGAGAAGTTTGAATATACAACATATCACAAAATCACAGTCCTGGGAAACGGCCTAGACAAGTTGTTACATATTTTGAGGGGGCCATGGTCTGGCCCAGTGATGAATATTTATAACAACAACAAGCTTGTTATTGTAACTTTTTCTTAACATTTTGTTATGATTTGGATGAAAGTTTTCAGTGCAAATTGGTTTTGCATTCAACAATTCATACACGTTTTGATTTGGTACATTGATTATAATCTTCACAGTGTAATAGCACTCTTGTTGATTGATTCTTCCCTGCATTTGCCATTTCCAGGTATCCTCCTTTCCGATCCTTTCTTGCCTTCTGAGTTCTGTGTTGGTGGTGGTGTGAGGTGCTATTGAGCATGACTCATTGTGACCCTATGAACAGTAGACCTGACCCTTTAGACAAATGTTGCTTTTGATCTTCTATAGTTGATCTAGGGATTGGCACCTCTCTGATGTTATTCAGTTTACAGGCCTCATTTTAAGATTTATCGTTACTCTGGCATTTGTCATAATTTCATTTTACTTGTTGACTGACTAATATTTCATTGTGCGTATAAGGATCTCTGGTGATGCAGTGGGTAGGTGCTGTGCTCCCGCGGGGCCGCTGATGGAGTTGATCCACCAGAGAAGCCTCTTTCATGTTAACTGAACAACTCTCTGGAGACTACGCCAGTAGAGCTCTCTCCATGGGCGAGGGAGAGGCCACAAGCTCAAGATGTTGCCTCTCCCAATTATATTAGCAGAAATTGTGTGACTGGTCTCTTGTCAGGATAGTAGTTTTATTTATGAATTGGTACTCACTCATTTCATCAGTCACAGATGCGGGTTGTATTCTAGGGGAGGTTAAGTTCTGAACATGTGTATGAGAGAAATGTTGTTTGCTGCTGTTAAGTTGCCTCTGAACTCATGAGGACCTCAATGAAGTGATGTTCCATCCTACGCCATCTCTGATAAATAGTGGATTGCACCATTGTAACCTATGGGGTTTTCACTGGCTGGTTTTTAAAAATAGATATGCCTTTCTTTGTTTATCTGTTTTAATCCAGGTTTGCTGAAACCTTTTAAATTTCTTACAAAACGCAGACTTCTGTTGAAAGATGGTCGTGGTTGTGTGTGAGGTTCTTTGGCTGATATTGAACCTCCTACATAGAAGGCAAGATGTGTTCCATTGAATCACTAATGCCTTATTATAAAATCAGCACAAAATAAAATTAGGTGTCTAACAGTTTTAGAACTCAGGGCAAGTGAGAGTTAAGGAGGAAGAGAGGAGTTTAACCAGGCACAGAAGAGGAAGGAGGAAGCTAGGAGGATACCTGGTCTCTATGTTTCGAAAAAGCTGGAGCCTTCAACTTGGAACTGGTGCTGTTTCTAAAAGTCACCCATTCGGCCAAGTAAAAGACCGACTTAGAAAAGAATATCTCCTGTGATTAATCTGCTTCCTTAAACAACTAACTCTATGAGACCAAACAGCGTTTATTGAAAAGTAAAGCTAAGGAGACAAGGAAGGAAAGGGAAGCAAGCTCTATGGAAACTGACAGACAGAATGGAAATAATGGGAATGCTGACTCATTGTGAAGATTGTAAGCTACAGTGTGAACAATTCCTGTAGAAATTGTTACGTGAGAACCTCATTTGCTGTGTAAAGAGTAATCTGTTTGTTGTTGCATGCTGTGGAATCGTCTGCGACTCCTAGCACACTCTCTGTACCGCAGCTGTGAACCCAGCCCTATCTCGTGCCAGCCTTATTGACACACCTCTCCCCTACAACACAATACAATATTATTTTTTTAAAAAGGAGGAATCTGAAGCAACACTTGTCTGTGTAAGATTTCCTTGAGGTAGAAATGGAAACATTAGGGAGAGGAGGGGACAGGCATAGTGAACAGTTTTCCCTTTTTTAAATGAATAAACTTTAGTTTTCAAAATAACTTTAGATTTACAGAAAAATTTGTAGCAGTTATGAATACTTTTTTTATTAACTAATGAAGCCAGGCTGCTCCTTGGAGGCAATAATTCTGAAGCTTCGTCTAACATACTTTGGACATGTTGCAAGGCAGGACAAGTCCTTGGAGAGGGACATCATGCTTGGTAGGGAGGAGGGACAGCGCAGGAGAGGAAGACCCTCGATGAGATGGATTGATTGATTCAGTGACTGGGGAAATGAGGATAGGCATGTCGGAGACAATAAGATTGGCACCAGATAGAGCAGGGTTTAGGGCTGTTGTTAGGAGTCACAAGAGACTTGATGGTACATCACAACAACAACAACAACAAAGCCCATTATTAATTAAAATTTCCTTTGTTTTTATCTGATGACCTTGGTGCATTTGAGAATCCATTCAGGACACCACCTTACATATTTAGCTGACATCTCTGCTTAGACTCTACTTGTCTATAAGAAGTTTTCAGATTTGCTTTATTTATGTTGGTCTTGACAGTTTTAAGGAGTACTCTTCTTTGGGGATTTAATCTGATCGTTTGCTGATTATTAGATAGAGCATAATTGGGTTTTGGGGAGGAAAACATCTCATCTTGTTACATCTAAGATAATACCAGCATGACTTATCACTGACTATTGACGTCCACCATCTGGCTGAGGTAGTGTTTGTCAGGTTTCTTCTCCACTGCAATCAACTCCCCCTTCCCCGTTTTCATATAATAAAACTCTTTGGAAGGAAATCAGTATACCTGGTCTACAGTTATGGAGTGGGGAGTTACCTGCTTTTAGACTTTTTTATGCCCCTCACCCCCCAGTATCTTGTGGGTAAGGAGGTGAGCTCTCCTGGCTTAGTGGTAAGAAACTGCAGCTGCCAATTCAAACATATGCCATTCAAATCCACCAGCTTCTCTGTGGGAGAAAGTGGAGTGTTCTCCTCTCATGCAATTTACTGCCTCTGAAAATGTGCTGGAAGGTCAGCTGTAGTTTGTTTCAACTCAAATGGTGCACAGTATCAAGTGGGGAAGGAGCTGCATTTTGAATCCACTAGCTACTCCATGGGAGAAAGATAAAGCAGTCTTCTGTGTGATTGATAGCTTCTGAAAACCAGCTGGAGGGTCAGCAGTAAGTTGAATTGAGATACACTGTTTATAATTCTACTGGAGAGAAACATTACCACAAAGAGGAGTGGAACCAGTTTATTGGCAGTGGGTTTGACTTTTCTGGGTTTCAGAATGTAAGAGGCTTCCCACCCTCTCTAGATTCCCTCTTTAGTGGTTCTTTCTGAACATCTATTTTGAGATTGTCTTCAGGTTCTTTCCATTGGGAGAATGTAAGCTCAGTTTCTTTCTCTTAATTCTGCTCGCATATTTGATGGGTAATCATATACATAGTTTCATATAGGAAAAAAAAGGGTACAAAATTTATGTTTGATTGTGGTGACCCCTGACTAAAACTCATTCTTATTAGAGTACTCTGTCAACACATCCAAGTGACTAGTGCAAATTCCAGTTTTGGAAATGGAGAGGGTATAAGAATAGGAAAGGAATTTGGAAGGAGCACTCCACTTGAATAATCAAATAAGAGTTAATATTTAAGGTTCACCAAGTACCAGATAATATTCTGTTGTAGCTACATTTTTTTTCTCAGTCTTTCTACCAATTTTATGGTGTAGGTGTGACTGATGCCTTCATTTAACAAATAAGAAAACAGAAACTAGAGTGGATAAACAATTTGAGCAAGGTCACACAGTCAGTAAGTGACAGTACTTGGTTTCTCTGGCAGAATCTCCTAGTTCCCCCCCTTCCCCCAATTTCCTCTTCTTCAGTAAGTGGAATCCCTATTTTGCTGAGGGTGACAGTGTATCTACCCACCTATGAGATGACTCCTAGTCTACTAACAAGATGTAAGTCAAAGTTATTGAGTGAGTCTTCTAGAAAAGTTGTGTAAATGGACTAATTCACTTGCAGAGAATAACCTTTTCTTAAAATCAGCTTTCTGCCAGAAGCAAAGACGTGATGACTAGAGGCATAGTAATCATTTGCAACCATTAGAGACATTGAGGATGGAAGTTTAATACTGAAAATGGGAGAGCAGAAAAACAATAGAATCTCAGTTCCTGATGATAATAGAGTCACCATGTGAGATTCTGGCTGCCTATCCTTATTCTCTTTTACTTGAGAAAAATTAAGTCTTGTTAAAGCCTCTGTTATCTTTAGTCTCTGTGACTAGCATCTGAATACAATTCCTAATTGATTGATTCCTAATTGATGACCTGATTGATTTACTGCCCTTAAAACTGAGCAGCAATGCGTTTTGTTAATACGTGTTTATGTAAGGGTGGACAAATAATTTTGCTTTCTTGAGCCCTCCTTTCTTTTGAATTCTTTGAACGGATAATATTAATTTTCTAAATACTCTGTGGGTTCACTACATGACTTGTGCTTGTATACTTGAAGGTTGTTTTTTGTTTTTTTTTTAGGACAGTTTGTTAAACTATATGTTTTTTCTTTCTTTCTTTTTTTAAATTTTAATGCAGGTTTACAGAGACTTTGGATTTCCATTCATTCATTGTTGCACACTTTCCTCCCTGCCCACCCCTGCCCCCAGTTCGCTTTTCTCTGAAAAAATTTTTTTATTACTGTACAATCTCGCCTCCTCCCTTCCCACCCCTAGTCCACGCCCCTATGCAACCTTCATTCTGGACTCTTGTCATGACAGTATACCTATTTATCTTTTCCTCCTAAATAGTTCTCTCCCTCATCTATTTCAATGCAGATACATTATTTATCCCCTCTTAGGTTCCCCCCCAACCCTGATGTCAGTCCTGCTTTACAACAGTGACACTGTGCAAAATCTGTTCTTTTGTCACTGATATATTTCATTCAACATAATGTCCTCCAGAGTTACCCATTTTGAATACTATTTCATGAGTTCCTTGTTTTTCAATGCAGCGTAGTATTCCATTGTGTGAATATACCACAGCTTCTCTGTCCATTTGTTTGTTGATGGGCACTCAGGTTATTTCCACCTCTTTGCTACTGTGAACAAAGCAGCAATAAACATGGGTGTGCACTGCCTGGATGGTAGTTATGGTTTCTTTAGGGTGTATTCCATACTTGAAGTTCTTTAGAGGGTGCTCTGGTGGCTTTTGTACATTCTACATTCCAATTATTAAAGGATGTTTGTAGCGGGTTCTCATTTTGATTGAGGAGTTACATCTCACCATCACAAAAACAAAAATTCTCACCACTGGATCCATAGGCAACATCATGATAAATGAAGAAAAGATTGTAATTGCCAGTGATTGAATCTTGCTAGGACCACAATCAACACACTTGATACCAGCAGTCAGGAGATCAGGAGACATACTGCATTGGGAAAGTTGGCAGTCAGAGACCTCTCTCCATCACTCAGGAGCAATGATGTCAGTTTGAAGACTATGGTGTGCCTGATTCAGGCCATAGTCTTTTCAGTCACTTGTTATGCATCTGAAAGCTGAACAGTGAATAAGGATGACAGAAGAAGAGTTGATGCCTTTGAATTGGGGTTTTGGAGAAGAGCATTGGATTTGGATTGCCAGAAGAACAACTATGTCTTAGACAAGGTGAAACCCGGATACTCCTAGGAAGCAAGGATAGTGAAACTTCATCTCACATACTTTGGGCATGTTGTTATGAGAGACTAGTCCTTAAAAAGGATATCATAGTTGGAACAGTAGAGGGACAGCAAAAGGTGGGAAGACCCTCAAGGAGAGAAGTTGACACCATGACTGGACTAGTGGGCTCAATTTATCAGAGATGATGAGGGTAGAATAGGTTGGGTTGCTATGAGCCCTAGTCCACTCAAGGGCACCTAACAACAAGAGCAACAGTATGTGGAAAGCTGTGGTCCATAGCCAGAGGCTTAACTCAATTTGACATAGTTCAGATGCCATTTACTTTCTTTTTTGGCCTTTATATGAGCCCTGTGGTTTTGCCTTGGGGAAAAGTGCAGTTAAAAGTCCATTAAGACTTCTAAGCAAATCTCGGCAGTATGCCTGTGGGCCTGCAAGGAGAATCTAGGAACTCACTTGAGGGTCTCTTTTCCTAGTGACTTACCAGAAATAGCCACATCTTGAGTACTGGTGGCCTAGTTAGAAAGGTAAGAAGGTGTGGTGCAGATCCAAAGGCATGCAGTTCAAATCCTCTTACTGCTCTAGGGAGAAAGTTGGGCAGTCTTCTGTGGGATTTAACTGTGCTTCTGAAAACCCTCTGGGAGGGAGGGGGTCATCTATCAGTTGTTTCTGACTCAGTGGTACACAACAACAACAACAATCTGTAGCAAGTTGCACTGTTAGCCCAAAGGCAGCAATTCTAATCCACCAGCCTTTTCTTAGGAGAAGAGAACATCTTTCCTTGTAATTTACAGCTTCAGAACCTGAAAAAGGGTCAGCTATGAGTTGGGTCTGACTTGATGACAATGGGTTTGAATTTTTTAAGTAAAAATATTGGGGTCCTGGTGTATCATGACTCGGGACATAAAACCACCACAAAGGATACTTAAAGCCCCAGAACCAGTTCTGTATGTTCTAATCTATGTCTCGGTACGTTTTCTAGTCATCTTTCTCTGCCCCTAGACAGAGAGAGCTCTGGCATCCTAATGATAAGGAGTTGCATTTCCAACCCAAAGGAAAGTGGTTCAAATCCACCAGCTTCTCCTAAGGAGAAAGAGGGAGAGTTTCCTCCTGTGTGCTGTACAGCCTTTGAAACCCTGCAGGAGTGTCAGCTGTAAGTCATTTTGAACTCAATGGCAATGAGTTTCTATTTGATAAAAGGGGAAAAAGAGAAGCAAACCAAAACCCAAAAGGAAGCCTTTGAAACCTGAAAACACGTTTTTCTTGCTGTTTCCTGCCCTGAGTACATTTCAGGGTCTAAGTAGAAGCTGCAGAGGGGTTCTTTCATCCCCTGTGCCGATACAGAAGGGCAGAGACAGTTGCATTGCTGGTGTGAGTCTTGTGGGATGGACCAGGGCTGCTGCTCGTGCTGCTGAGTTCATTCCTGTTCAGCTGCCTTCTTTGTACCAGCGCTGTTATTGTCTCTAGAAGATTCATTAATCAGAGAGTCACTATACCTGTATAGAGCTAGATGCTTTTGCTGAGAGCTGGCCAAGAATGCTGGGCATAGGAGAAAGCATTTGCTTAGAATGTGGAGACTTAGCTTTCTAGAAATAAACATCACCATTTTCCAGATAGCTCTGGTACCACTGAGGTGTTCATACTACTACATTGCACGCCTCCGGAGTGAGCACCACACTGTGAATTGTCCTTCACATCTTCCTTGCCTCATTCCTGCTCAGGGACGCCCCTCAGCCCTGAGAGCAGCTCAGCAGAGGCCGCCGGTGCTGTACGGAGACCTTTGGCTGAGTTGAGTCCTGTGACTCAGTTGAGGTACAGCTATTGCCAGTAGAAGGCGTGGATGGAATTCATGGAGGATAAAGAGCAGTACTGCAATTTTAAAATGTGCAGATTTCTATTTAAATCTTTCCCTTAATTACTGTATTTTTATGCAGATAACATATGCCTTCCATGGTTGTAAATCACACTGTGCTAGTCTTTTGTAAAAGAAAATTGGCATCACAGCACTTGAGAAAATAGTAATGTGAACTGCCTTAATATTGCAAACATTATTTTCTCTCCTGCCAGTTTTCCTTTTCCCTAGAACTTTCTAAACAATATAGCACGATGCGATAGCTCACATTTTTGTAGCAGTGAGAACTCGAGATAGTGATTTTTATACTTTACTGGGCCTTTAGTATGGCATGAGGTTATTGTTGTTGGTTGTGTACTTTCAGGTCTCCTGGAGCAGCTGGTGGTCTCAAACTGCGTGCCTTGGGATTGCAGCACAGATTCTTGCCACCAGAGCCCATCAGGTAGCCCTGTTGAAATGTAGATCCTGACTCCACAGGTCTTGTATGGAGCCCGGGAGTGCATCCTTATAAGGTCTGGGTGCTGCTGTTGGCGGTTTCTGAGCCCTGCTTTGATGAACAAGGACTATGTGCCAGGGTTCTCCACTCTGGGTATCAGGATCAACCATGAGGCTTTTAAAAATGCTTGTGCTCTTGACCCTGCCCTGGGTTTCCTGATTATAACTTGGAATAGTTACTGAGGAACTGGATTTTTGATACTGTGAATTGCTCAGTGTCCAGTTAAACTATGATGTTGCTGGTTTTAGTGTGAGCTGTTGTTAATTGGGCTATGTTTGTTCCATCCTAAGAATATTGTAATGGCTTTTTTGTCCAACAGAAACAGTTATGCTTTATGTGTGGTGAGCTGGTGCCGAAGTAACTGGGTAGCACTATATATGAGAGTTGTGTCTGTTCAGATAGCAGTAGATAGAGAGGCCTGTTCTGCTAACCTCAGCTGGTGGAGGCCTTATAGTAATGATACATCGCAAATTAAGAGGCACAGGAAGGGGTTTCAGAAGTCATTTGTAAATGAGAGTATCTAGGAATCCACCAGCAAATAACTATTCTGGAAAATATTCCTTTGTAAGTTGGGGTGACTGTGTTCCTTTTTATATTAGTGACACCATAACTTATGTGACTCAGTTTTCTGTGTCTGCTTTTATGGCTTCTGAAGTTACCAATTGGTTCTCTCTCTTTTTTTCTTTTTTTCCTGTTTTATGTCAGTTTTCCCCAAAAGGGTTCTAAATAGATGCAGTATTGCTCCGCATGCCATCCTGTACAGAGTAACCCTTTTGGACAGGGTTCTCTTGCCTGTTTATCTCAGAGGCCTATGGAAAGCCTTTCCACTGCTATCTTTCAGAGCCACCCTTTGCTTTATGTGCAGAAAAGATGGCATTTTCCCGCCCCCCCCATTGTGTTAGAAAGAACTTGTGGGCCTGAAGATGCCCTGAGGCTTTCTGGGGAAAGGTAAAATTGGTAGGGAGAAGTGGAGGTTTGGTACTGTTGCCTTTGATACATAGCACATTTGTAAGTGGCAGTTTGTATGTTGTTATGCTGATTATTCGGCAGAGTTTCCAGAGAAAGACTGGGAAGAAAGGCCTGGTGATTTATTTTCAAAAAGCAACCAGTGAAAACGATTGATGGCAGTCTTCCAGTCTGTAGCAGACCATGAGAATCTAGTTGGTGCAGGACTTGGTGGCATCTCATTCCCTTGTGTGAAGGGTTGCTGGGTATTTGGGCTGACAGTGTGACAACTGGCAGCAACAAACTTGGCAAGCTCTGTTCATGACTCAGACATTCAAACTGTAATGTGAATTCCATGAAGAAAAAAGATTTATTGTATTCATTGTTATACCCTCATACTTCAGGAAAGTTGCTGGCACACAGTAGGGCTTGGTTTATGTGCCAAATAGAATTCAATTGAATTTCCAAGTTTAAATTTAGATTTGGATACCTGGCCCAGAAAAGGAGGCTAGTTTCCAGATAAAGAGGACCCACTGCACAAGTATTTGGGAATAGGAGAGGAAATTAGGTAACGTCATCTGTAGGGAATTGCTCTGCTCCCCCAAAGGCAGAACCTCTCTAGTGGTTTGAATCTACCAGTGACTCCACGGGAGAGAAACAGACAGTAGTCTCTTCCCGTGCAGTTCACAGCTTCAGAAACCTGCATGAGGGTCAGCTGTGACTTAACTCCAACTCGAAGGCTATTAATTTTGAGCAGCAACTGCCTTTTCCAACAAGCCACACCTTGTATATTATATGAAACGGTGTGGGAAGCACACATTAAAGATATTTCTGGGGAAAAGTTGACTCTCTGAGATGGGATGTAAGTCATCAAAGTAAGGGACAAGTCTTAGAAAAAGGTGGTTGTCATTTGACATACTCTCCAGGAGAGGGGCAGTGATCACTTCATATTCAGTTTTAATTAGTTATTAGTGTTAAATACAATAACCAGTACTTGTGTAGCACTTAGAACAGACCTTTCACTAGCTCCTTGGATGCAGGGATTTTGTAAACCTTGTACAATATAATCAGGTATAAACTAATCATTTCATGGACCCTTAATTAATATTTTAGTGAAGATTGTGAACTAAGGGTCTAATCCAATATTCTTTTATTTTTTGGAATTTTACTTTAATGCTTCTACAATAGATTAAAAGGCAATTATATTGACTTTTTAACACAAACTACTTGATTGATTTCTTGTTTCATGTTCAGTATGTATCATGGATTAATTTAAGCTTATCAATTCTGGGAATACTTTTTATTTCTCATATCTATAAGATGTCATTTATTCACCATGTTTTTAAAGATGAGTAAAAAAAAATGTGGCAAAGGGAAGCTAAGTGAAGCTGGGAATTGAATCTCCAGTCTTTTTGCTTAACTTCACATAAACTTTGTCTCTTTTTTTTTTATGTGTGTGTGTGTGTGTAGGTCTGTGAGTTTTAATATATGTATAGATTCATGTGTCCACTATCATAATAGAAATAGGCTGTTAGGAGGTGCCATCGAGTTGACTACACTCATAGCGACCCTATGAACAATGGCTCTGAACCTTGCCCTATTCTGAGCCAGCTGCACCATCTCTGACACACTTGCCTCCCCTTGTTGGTAACTGTGTTAGTCCATCTCATTCAGGGTTTTCTTCTGTGCTGATCCTCTGCCCTTCCAGGCTTGATGTTCTTCTCCAAGGACTAGTCCCTCCTGACAACATGCCCAAAGTAAAGCTAGAAGACAGTTCTATAACCTTAAAATTCTCTTGGACAGGATAAGATGTAGTCATATCTTGCTAAGAATTCATCTCTAGTAACCAGCGATATTCTCCAGCTCTATGATTTTATCTTTTCTAGAATATTTTATAAATCATATAATAAAATATTATCTCAGCACAATCCCTTGGAGATTCATCCATGTTTTTATGTTTACTGGTGTAACTGGTTCTATTTTCCAATTGATTGACAGAGCGACTGCAGCAGAGGGCTCAGGTGTATCAGAGATGATAAGGGTGGCACAGGGGTCACTGTGAGTCATACATGACTTGATGGCACCTAACAACAATAGCAACAAATATTCCATTGGGTGGATGTATCACAGTTTATTTATCCATTAATCTGATGAAGTGTATATTGATTGTTTTAAGTTTTTGATGATCGTTGTCATCCCTAGTCATATTGTCCAGCTCTCTGATGCATAGCAAGTTATTGCAAAGACCATGGCATGTATCAGGTGCACCTTAGTCTCCAGACTGACATCGTTGCTCTTCAGTACTTCAAGTTTTTAAAAACTTTTTCTAATTTAAATACAGTAAAACTTGTCAAAGCTTAAACTCAAGACTACCTTATTTTTCCACATCTTACAGTAAATCACATGGGAAGAGATTGCCTTTGGGATTACAAAGCAGCTTCTTATAACCAGGCCACCAGAGCTCCCTTGATAGTATATAGTTTTACTAATTTTTAATCTCACTGGAATTGAAAACCCTTAGGTTTTTCTTTTCTGACAGGTTTCCACTTTACACGTGTTCTGGCTTTTGCAGATTTTTCAGTGCTTTGATTTAGGTTTGCTGAGGCATATAGTAATTTTTTTCCGCCTTAAAGAACTCTTTTTGAGAATGGCTGTGTCTTTTTTGCTACCCCCTCAACAGGGTATGGGAGTTCACTTGCGTCATATCCTTGTTTCATACCATTGAGTGAATATGACTCATAGCGATCCTATGCCCTACCCCGTGCCACCCTCATCATATCATCTCTGATATACTGGAGCCCATTGTTATAATCACTGTATCAATCCATCCTGTTGAAGGTCTTCCTCTTTCATTGGCCCACCACCTTTCCTGACATTGTCTTTTTCCAAGGAATGTTGTCTCCTAACAATATGCCCAAAGTATGTGAGACAAAGTTTTGCTGTTCTTGCCTCTAAGGAGTATCCAGGTTGCACTTTTTCCAAGACATACTTGTTAACATTCATTCTCGCACTTAAGTCCCACTGTTTCCAATATTCTCCCTCCATTACCCCAGTTACGGGGTCATTCTATCTCATCCAGCGTTTCCCTAGTAGTAATTAGTTGTTATTTAATTTGAATGTTTAAATAGCATATGATATTGACCTTTTTTTGGTGTGTGTGTGTGTTTATATTGACCTTTTCATATTGTTAACTTCTATCTCTTCATATTTGAGTGATAACATTTTTTGCACAATTTGCAAATTAGGTGACTTGTTGAGTTTTGAGAGTTCTTTATATACTTTACACTCAGATCTTTTGCTGAATCTGGTTGTGAGTGCGTTCTGTTCTGTAACTTCTTGTCTTTTCATTGTATTAACAGTATCATTACCTCTTTGAACATATTTTAAATAGCTGATTTAACGTCTTTGTCTAGTTTGTTGTGGTTGTTGTTGTTATGTGCCATCGAGTTGCCTGCAACCCCTAGGAACCCTACGTACAGCAGTTCTGAACGCTGCCCTGTCCGGAGCCAGTCTCACTAATTCTGACACACCATCCCCGACTGCCCCAGTCTCTAACAATTCATCTCACCTGGGGTTTTCCTCTCCTTCACTGTCCCTCCACCTTTCTGAGCATGATGTCCTTCTCCGTGACTGGTCTCTCCTGGCCATATGCCCATAGTATGTGAGATGGAGTGTCAAAATCCTAGTCTCCAGGAGAGACTTGGTTTCATCCTCTCCAAGGCAGACCTATTTGTTTTCTTGGCAGTCTGTGGTTCAAGACTCTTCGCCAGTACCACAATTTGAAGGCATCATTTCTTCTGTTATCCTTATAATTATCCAGCTCTCTGAAGTATAACAAACAAGTAATTGTGAAGACCATGGCCTGAATTAGACACACTTTAGCCTCTAGACTGACATCATTGCTTTTCAGTCCTCTGGAGAGGTCCCTGCCAGCAGATTTTCCCAATGCAATTAGTCTTTTGATATTCTGACTGCTGGTGTTAAAAGTGTTGATTGTGGAACTGAGCAAGCTGTAATTGTTAACAACCTCAGTCTCTTCTCCATCTGTCATGGTGCTGCCAGTTGGCCCAGTGGTGAGAATCTTTTGTCTTGATGTTAAAGCTTCAATCCATATTGAACACTACAGTCCTTGATCTTCAGTAGATGTACTTCTTTGAGGATGGGTTATGTGGCTTGCTTTCTTCCCTGGTCATACTTGTTTCTTTGTAAGGTTTGTGCTTTTTGGTTGAAAATTGTATCATTTGCTATTAAAATTCTGCAGTCCTAGAAGGAAATCATACTCTCACAAACTGGATTTGCTGTTATTGCTTGTTCTTGTTCTGTAGTCTGTATTCTTTGTTATGTTTGACTTCTTAAGTCTTTGTTAGCTTAGTGGTCAGCTAGTGATTGGATAGAGATTTCTTCAAATGCCTCTTGTTGTTGTTAAGTGCCATTGTGCTGAGTATGGCTCATAGCCACCCTATGAACAGTAGATGTGAATCTTAGCTTATCCTGTGTCATCCTCATCACTTCTGACACACTTGAGCCTGTTGCTGCTGTAACCGTGTCAGCCCGTCTGGTTGAGGGTCTTCTCTTTTTCTTTGACCCTCCATCTTTCCGTGTATATATAGCAGCTCTGAAGGCTGTCCTGTCATGAGCCAGTCTCACTAATTCCAACACACCAACCCCCACTTCCCCAGTTTCTGGATCAATCCATTTCATCCAGGGTCTTCTCCTGCACTCTGTCCACCCTTCTGAGAATGATGTCCTTCTCCAAGGACCAATCTGTTTGTTCAGTGCTTTTTCTACAATACTGTAGCTCAAAGTCATCAATTCTTTGGTCTTCCTAGGACACCCCCCAAAATGAAGTCTTCCATTCTTTACAAATAAATGCAGTATGATTATTGCAGCATACCCTCAACACTCAACCAGGCTATTTGCAGTCTACCTTTTTGCTTTACACTGATTTCACAGAATCTGAACATAATCTCTAGTGGCCTAGTAGATGAAGAATAGTGCTGCCAACCCAGAGGTAAGTGGTTTTACTCCATCAGCTGCTCTGGTGCCATTTACAGCCTCTGAAAACCTCTGGACGGTCAGCTATGTATCATTTCTGGTTTGAGGACCGTAAGTCTTATAACCATAGGCACCATAAAGGCAACTGTTTTGAGCCAGCCTTCCAAGAAGCTATCAGACAAGTTCAAACAAGTGATTATAATTATTTTGGAATGTGATCTGATCTGTTCCCTTTGGTACTGCTATGCTATGGCAGCCAACTATGTGGGCTGGCTGTTATATTCTAGTTTAACGCTGAGGTGGGGAGCAGAGACTAGAACCAGAATAAGTTAAACATCACAAAACTCTTCTCCCGCCCTCATGATGTGAACAGTTATTCTTGATTAAGTATTGCTGTAAGCATTTGATTAGTTTCTAGTGTTGCAGAAAATTTGGTTCTGACATTTTTGCAAGACTTTTGGTTGCTTTTTTATAGGGAGTAACTTTAGAAGTTTGTGTTCTTTTTTGGTTCTTGTTGACTGTTTTCAGTAATATCACTGTAGTAAGGAATTGTTCAGTGGTAAGGAGTTGTGCTGCCAATCCAAAGGCGTTGCTTTAAATCCACCAGCTGTTCTGTGGGAGAAGGATGGGCAGTCTCTCCTGTGATTAACCACCTCTGAAAACCTACTGGAGGGTCAGCTAAGAGTCCACCTTGAAAGGACATAACAACATGGAATTAGAGACAAATGAATCAGAGTTTTTATCCTTGTCCTAGAGCAACATTGTCAAGAGATGTCTGTGGAGAGGAGTCTGACTCAGGTGGTTACAGTTGTCTCAGAATCTCTTGTTCATTCTCAGTGCACACAATTTAACTTTTTTGTTTTAGGCTACAGACACCCCAGACTCCTTTGTTTTGCTTGTTTCTTTTAAAAAATTTCTAATGGGGATATAATTCACGTGTCATACAATTCATTTGGATGAAGTATACAATTTATTTTTTTATTAAATTTTATTAATTTTAATGAACATTTGCAGAGATTTTAGGTTTCCATTCATTCATTGTTGCACTAAATTTATATTTTTTAGTATATTCATAAGCTGTAAACACTTCTGTCACTTCATAGCACAAGGGCCTAAGATACTGCTGATGTGCTTTTTTTGTGTGTAGATTACCCTGATGTGGACTTTTCCTCATGAATGGAATCATGGACTTCTGTGACTGACTTCTTTCATTAGCATAGCATTTTCTGTGTTTATACATGCTGTAGTATGTATCATTATTTTAACCACTTTTGTTGCCAGACAATATTTTGTTGTATGGATATATCACATTTTATTTTTCAATAGTCTCAGGTTGAACCTTTAAGTTGTTCAGCTTTTTAAAAAATATATTTTCTACTAGGCACTTAACAAAAACAACAAACTAGTTTATTTAAAAAATTTGAATATATTGTTTTCAAGAACAAATTCTTTCCATTTTCCTCATCCCTCCACCCAACAAATTGTACAATCCCATGATTAATCCCGCCCTCCCAATGCACATTCTCATTCCTCCACTTCCCCCTCCCCCACCCATCTTGGCTCCTTGTTACTCATTCTTCGATAATGGTTTTATACAATATTTATCCTTGTGGGACTGAGTTCACTCAGAATAATGCTCTCCAGCTCCTCCCAAGTTAGGTAATAATTTATAAAATCATTGCTCCTGCCTGCTGCATAATATTCCATTGTGTGAATGTACCATAATTTCTCAATCCATTTGTTTGTGGTTGGACATTTGGGCTGTTTCCATGTTTGAATTGCAAATAGACACATGAAGGAATGCTCAAAATCACTGGCAATAAGAGAGATGCAAATTAAAACCACAATGAGGTACCATCTCACTCCAGTAACATGGCAAAGTTTAGCAGGGCAGCAAGTAATAAATGTTGGAGAGGATGTGGTGAGAAAGAAACTCTTATACATTGTTGGTGAGACTGTAAAATGGTGCAACCATTCTGGAAGGAAGTTTGGTGCTTCCTCAAAAAGCTGAACATAGAAATTCCATATGACCCAGCTATTCCACTACTTGGAATATACCCTGAGAAAATGAGAACTGAGGCCCAAACTGAGATTTGTACACCAATTTTCATAGCAGCATTATTATTCACCATCACAAGAACATGGAAACAGTGCAACTTTTAACTATTATGGATGATGCTATATTGAATAAAATGCTGTGAGAACTTTTTTTTTATTAACTTTTCTTGGTTGTTTTGGAAATGGAATTTCTGATTTGTATGACAGTTCTCTTTTTTGCATTGTGAAGAACTTGCAGACTATTTTTCAAGGTGGCTATATCATTTTACATTCCTTCTTGCAATGTAAGAGACTTGTATTTCTCGGTGCCCTGGTCAGCACTGTTAATATTTGAGTCTTTGATTTTAGATCTTTCCTGCTATGCCTCTGAAAGCTGGACAGTAAATAAGATGACAGAAAAATTGATACCTGTGAGTTGTTGTGCTGAAGAAGAGTACTGAATATTCCATGGACTGCCAAAAGAGCAGACACGTATGTCTTGGAGAAAGTGCAACCAGAGCGCTTCTTAAAGGCAAGGATAATGAAATTTCATCTCACATGCTTTGCACATATTGTTAAGAGCAACAATTCATTGGAAAAGCCCCTAAGAAGACGAATGTGGTATCAGGCTGGGAGGAAAACTTTTCAACAACCTACATTGTGCAGATGACACAACCTTCCTTGCTAAAAGTGAGGAAGACTTGAAATACTTGCTGAAGAAGATCAAAGACTGCACAGCCTTCAACATGGATTGCATCTCAACATCAAGAAAAAATTCTCACCACTGGACAAAAAAACAACATCGTGATAGATGGAGAAAACATTGAAATTGTCAACGGTCCTAACTGGATCCACAATCAACGTTTTTGGCACCAGCAGTCAAGAAATCAAAAGGTGTGTTGCAGTGGAAGAGCCTACTAGAGGAGAAATGATGCAAGTTTAAAGACGAAGGTGTGTCTGCATTCAGACAATGACTTTTTCCAGTCAGAATCAGATAATGACCTGGTAGCACATTACAATAACAGGAATGTTGGCAGGAACTCTGGAGCTTATCCATAATGAATTGTGAGTTATGCTGCTAACCCAAAACCCGAGCTTCTCCAGTGTCTCAGAATCCTAGGACTCCACAGGGCAAACGTTGAGCGGCCTTCTCTTATTTCAGTTTACAGCTCTGAAAACTGATGGAGAGTCACTATGAGTCGGAATCTAGTCAGTTGCAGAACATTTGAACAATGTTGAGCAGCTTTTCATGTCCTACATTGTATTTCTTCCTTGGAGAAATGGCTATTAAAATCTTTTGCCCACTTTTTAATTGGGGTATGCATCTTTTTTTTTTTTTTTTTAGGGGGTTGGGGGTGTTTTTTTTTTTTTTTTAAAAATTTTTTAATTTTATTTTTTTATTATTTGTGTGTGTGTACTGTCAAATCAGATCTGATTGGTATAGGAGGCAATTGTTCCTCCTTCTCCAGCAGAGTATCTGGTGAATTTGAACTGCGTACCTCTGGGGTTGCAGTGCAGCTTCTTGCCACTAAACCACCAGAGCTCGCCAAGTGTTCTTTATATATTCTAGATTTAAGTTCCTGACTTTTCAAATAACATCTCACATTCTGATCCTGTTCTGGTTCATAAGCACGGTGATTGGGTGTTGATGCTTCTGTAGGACGTGTGCCACCCTTTAAACCTTGTTGCAACATAGGTACACTACCTGTCTGATGTGAAAACCACAAAATCAAAAACAACCCCTCACCTACTATAAAATGCTTTTTACTTTCTTGATAATCTCCTTTGTGGAAGGATAGTTTTTTAAGTTCAATACATGTCTTTTTTGTTTTGTTGCTCATGCTTTTGTTATCGTGTGAAGAATTTTTGTTAAGTTTATAGTAATGAAGTTTTTATGTCTGTTTTCGTCTTAAAGATTTATAGTTTTAGCACTTACATTTAGATTTCTTGCTTTTTATTTTTTTAATTGTGGTTTTTATGAAAATTTACAGAAAAGTAGAATTTTTATTTATTAATTGTTGCACATTTCCTTCCCTACCTCCCCCATGTTTGCTTTTTTAAAAGAAAAATATGCATTCATTCCTGCATAATTTCCTCCCTTCTCCTCAGTCCACTTTGCTCTATACCTCTTATTCTGGACTGTTGTCGTGCAAATAATGCCTAATTACATATTCCTTTTAAACAGTTTCTTTCAACTGTTCCAATGCAGTGCTCGTTATTTATCCCGTTTTCTTCATTTCCTCCTAACCTCCAGGTCAATCCTGTTTTATAACAGTGTTATGTAGCTATTTGTCCTTTTGTGGACTGAGACATTTCACTTAACATAAATGTTCTCCAGTGTTATCCGTGTTGTGTATTTTATGAATTCCTTGTTTTTCAGTGCTGCATGGTATGCCATTGTGTGAATATACCACAGCTTCTCTATCCATTCATTTGTGAATAGGCACTTGGGTTGATCTCTTGCTTTTTTTTAAAAAATATTTTATTATTTTCTGTGTGTGTACTGTCAAATTGGATTTGACTGGTACAGAAGATTGTCCCTCCTTCTGCAGCAGAACATCTGGTGGATTCGAACCACTGTCGTCTGGGATTGCAGTGCAGCTTCCTGCCACTAGGCCACCAGAGCTCACCAGTCTCTTGCTTTTTAAACATGATTTTCAAGGGATGTCTGTCCAGGAGAATACTCTATCCATATTTTCCATTGTTCTTAACAGTAACACCATTGTGATTTAAGTTTGTGTTGTATGTGTTGTGTGTGATTGAGGCAGAACCGACGCCCAGCCCTTCCAGGGGGTTTTCACTGGAGGATGTTGCCTCCTCTTGCTTCCTCGGAGTAGCTGGCACATTTGAGTCCCTTTGAGTTAACAGCATAACTCCATAAGGAGTCTGATAAGGATCAGTAAAGCAAAACACAACGGGTGTGCCAATATTCCAGAGGAAGAGGCCACCTGTGTGTGAGGCAGGAGATGGGCCATTCCCAGCCTCGGAGCAGGAAGGGGAGGTCTGTCTAGGTGAGATTCCAGGACGACTGAGCACAACCTGGTTACCACTCTTAGAAGGATGCGGAGTGTGTCACTTTCTCTGTTGTACTGTTTGAGCTCCTGGCAAAGAATATTTATGACTTTTGCAATTAAAAGAAAGAAAACGGAATTAAAATAACATGAAGAATAATTGCTTTTTGGTTCTATGAATTTGCTGCTAATATTAAGGGATTTTTAAAAAACCTTATTTTTATCTCCCAAGATGAGTGACTGTAATGGTTATAGTAAATGCTGCCTTTTTGATAAAAAAAGCAAATGATAAACTGTTTAATAAAATGGTAGTCGGAATAAGAGGTATAATTGTTTCCTCTGAAGATCATTTTTCAAAATACTCATTTATCACTTTTTTACCTGTTAGGTCTTAGGATTTGCATTTGTTTTTATGAAAGGCATAATCACTTAAAAAAGCAAATTCTCCTTTATTACTAACCTACTGAAAACTTCTTCTCACAATCAATAGCAACTCTCAGTATTCTCTGCTTGCTTGTGCTCCTCCACACCCCCCTGCCCCTCACTAGCCGTGTATTTTATCTCTAGAATGTATCCCTGAAGCTCAGAAGCAGAAGGTCTGGTCTGTGAAGCTCCACCCCGCGTAAACCAGCTGTGTGACTCTGAGCAAATGCTCCGATCCCTTTAGGCCTCAGAGTCTTCATTGAGAGGGAAGATTTAGGCTACAGGCCAGTAAACTACGCATCTACTGGCCAAGTGTGACCCACTGCCTGTTTGTGTAAATGAAGTTTTATTGGGACATAGCCATACTTACTTGTTTACATATTATATCTGACTACTTTCACGCTAAAATGACAGAGTTGAGAAACCTTACTAGACTTTATAGCCTTCAAAGGCTAAATATACTTGCCTGGCCTTTATCTAGCAAGTGTGATGATTGTCTACTATTTATTTCCTTTTAGATTAAAAACCTTTGTTATTATTATAAATACTTTGGCCACTCCCCTTACCCCTTTTCATTCTTCCATTAATCCATTCATTCTTATTATTTTGTTGTGTTGTTGTATGATCTGACCCATGACTGACCCTCTGACAGATTTACAGAGACAGTAATTCACATGGGAGGAGACTGCCCATCTTTCTCCTACAGAGCAGCTGTTGGATTCGAACTGCTTGTGTTTGGGATTGCAGCATAGCTTATCACTAGGCCACTGGAGCTTGTTACACACTAGACAGTTTATTGGACAACTTCTGTTGTTTCTCTGTGACCACAAACAGCTCCTAAGCTCAGTATCTTATAAAAGTTGTAAGGGGAGCTCTGGTGGCCTAGTGGCAAGGAGCTGCAACTACAATCCCAGAGGCTAACGGTTCAAATCCAACAGATGCTCTGCCGGGGAAGGAGGGACAATCTCCTCCTATACCAGTCAGATCTGATTTGACGGTACACGCACACAAAAAGAATAAAATAAAATAAAAAAAATTAAAAAAAAGTTGTAGTCAACTGGTGACCTGCAACTCAGCATCAACCGTCTTAATTTTGAGATCCTGACTGAAGAAGTGATTCTTATCTGGGATAAAAGCAGGATGGACTAAGTGGGTGCATCAAGTCTGTTCACATTCATTGACCAGAGGAAGTCCCCTGGCCAATCTGATGCTAGCGGGAAGGACACTGTAGTCCTTCTGCTGGGAGGCCCCGAGAGTCCCTTGTCCCCTAAAGAGGCTGCATAATCCTTGCACAGGGAGAGCAGTGACTCGCTGAGAACAATATCAACTCCCTTGGCCTTTTGAAAAGATTTGCTAGTCTGAGCACACTGAAAGTAATGGTAAACTCTTGGTTTTAGAATTCTCCGTAGATTTTGCTTTTTCATGAACTCAAATGAAAATGTTGCTATTGTTGGTTGCCAGCTAGCAGTTAAAATTCATGGTTAACCCCACTTGTGCAGAATAGAATTGCACCAAGTGGCTCAAGTTCATGAGCAGATTGCCATGCTTGGCTTCTGAGGGTCCTTTGGATGGACTTGAACCACTAAACCTTTGGAGAGTAGTAAAGTGCTTAAAAGTTTGTGCTTCACATCCCAGAGAAACACGGTTCGAATCCACCAGATGCTCTGCCAGAGAAGGAGGCGCAATATCCTCCTGTACCAGTCAGATCTGATTTGACGGTACACGCACACAAAATAATTAAAAAAAAAAAAAAAGTTTGTGCTTCACAAGAACTTGGCAGCTAATATAAGTAACTAATACTTGGTCTGTCAAGCTTTTATAATATATTCGATGTCTTTAGATTATTCAGTGAATTATGCTGTTAACCTAAAGACCACACCTCTCTGGTATTTCACATCCCCCAGAAAGATGAATCGAGATCTCATCTCCCTAAAATTTACAGCCTTGAAAACCTGATGGAGGGGTTTTGGTTTGGTTTTGTTTTTTGTTTGGTGAGAAAAATTTGCATTTAAAATTAGCCAGCTGGACTCAGTTTAGATGATCCCAATTTTGTTGGCAACATCCAAAGCATCATAATCAGGAGCAAGTCGAACATAGTAGGCCTTCTTCTCTCCATCAGGCCTAATCAAAGTGTTGACCTTAGCCGCATCAATGTCCTCGAGCTTCTCTACAGCTTGTTTAATTTGGTGCTTGTTGGCCTTGACATCCACAATGAATATCCACAAGTGTGTTGTTATTTTCTGTCTTCTTCATGGCTGACTCAGTGGTCAGGGGAAACTTGATGATGGCATAGTGGTCAAGCTTGTTTCTTCTGGGGGCGCTTTTCCGGGGGTATTTGGTCAAACTTCGGAGTCTCAGCATCGTAGGCCGCCGGAAGGTGGGTGACATGTGGATCTTTACTTTCTTCTGTAGCTGTGGGTGCCCTTCAGGACTGCCTTCTTGGCCTTTAATGTCTTTGCTTTGGCTTGGGTTTTGGGAGGGGCGGGGCTTCGTCCTTTACTTAGACGCCATCTTTGTAGAAAGGTGATGAAGGGTTTTAATGAGTAGAATGAACTCAATGGCTGTTTTTTGCATGCCCAATTAATTAGTGCCACTGTAGTAAGTGACACTGGTTTTGACTAACACGGAGCATTACTCCATGTCCGATTTCCTCAAGACTGGGAGTTTTTGTGAGTGTGACTAATTCTGCTTTGTCTGCATGATCATCTTCGGAGTTACCTTGTACTCCAGCATATATTTTTCACAGTTTGGACTGTCTTAGAGGCTCGAGTTGATTAACTCCAGCGACTTTTTGTTATTGTCTTTGCTGTTAGCATCTTCCTGGCTTAGGTGAGGGATGGCCCCCAATCAAGAGCAGTCTAGTAGGAAAAGCAGACAAACAAACCAGTTAAAAATAATAAATGAGCATGGGTGGTGCTGAAGATAATAAATGCTATTAGAAAAGTAATTTGCTGCTGTTAGGTGTCAGCAGATCTGAACCTTGCTCTCTCCTGTGCCATCATACATGGGTTGATAGTTTAATGAGTTCACACAGCAAGAATGCCTAACCCGATACTGAGGCTGTGGACTTAGGTGAGTGGTGTCTGAGGAGACTGCTTCTCCCCTCCTCAATATTTTACTGTGATTGAGGTGAACATTTGCTTAGGAATTTGGTTCTCATTGAACAATTTTTGTATCTGTGGTTTTATGAGATTGGTTATACTTTTTGCAGTGATTTAGCTTTGTCATTTCCACTATGTTCTGTTTCCATCACTCTCCCTTTCCTGCTCCTTCCTGTCTTGTCATCTTTGCTCCTGTGTAAATATTGACGGTTTGGTTTCATAGCTGATTATTTGTTTAAGGGATCATATTTCTTATGGATGATAACATTTATAAACCAATCTGATTTTTGTAGATATGTGATTCAGTTACTTTAACTTCTTGATTTTTTTTTTTAAATTTAATGAAATTTTACAGAGACCTTGGGTTTCCATTCATTCATTGTTGCACTTTTCTCTCTGCTCACCCTTCTCCCCAATTTGCTCCTCTCTTTGAAATGTGAAAGAAAAATTCTTTCATTGTTATACAGTCCCTCCCCCCAAGTCCACTCCACTATGCAGCCTTCATTCTGGACTCCTGTCAATAATACCTAATCATATATCCCTTTTAAAGTGTTCTCTCCCTCATCTGTTTCAATGCAGTATACATTATTTATCCCCTCTTTCTCAGTCTACCCTCAACCCCATTGTCAGTCTCATTTTACAGCTGTGGCACTATACAATATTTGTCCTTTTGTGACTGAGATATTTTACTCAGCATAATGTCTTCCAGGGTCACCCATTTTGTATAGTGTTTCATGAATTCCTTGTTTTTCAATGCAGCATAGTATTCCATTGTGTAAATATACCAGAGCTTCTCTATCCATTCATTTATTGATGGGCACTTGGGTTGTTTCTACCTCTTTGCTATTGTGAACAAAGTTGCAGTAAACATGGGTGTGCCTGTATCTGTTTGGGTGGCGGTTATGGTTTCTTTAGGGTATATTCCCAGTAGTGGAATTGCTGCATCAAATGGTATCTCTACTTGCAACTTTATGAGAAAGCGCCATACAACCTTCCATAGTGGTTGCACCATTTTACACTCCTACCAACAGTGAATTGTTGTTATGTGCCATCAAGTCGTTTGCAACTCATAGTGACCCTATGTACAAGAGCCCTAAACTCCGTTCTATCCTGTGCCAAACTCGCTGTCTCAAACACACTCATTCCCACCACTCCACTCGCAGAATCGATCCATTTCATCGAGGTCTTCCTCTCCTGCGCCGCCCCTCCACTCTCCCAAACATGATGTCCCTCTCCAAGGACAAGTCCCTCCTTGCAACATGCCCAAAGTATGTCAGAAGAAGCTTCAGAATAAGGGTTCCAGTTTCTCCACAACCTCATTAGCACTTGATGTTTGCTCTTCTGTTAAATTTTGCTATTCTGACTGGGGTGAGATGATGTCTCGTAGTTGTTTTGATTTGTATCTCTCTTAGAGCCAGGGATTTTGAACATTTCTTCATGTGTTTGTTCGAATGTCTTCTTTAGTGAAGTGTCTGTTCATATTCTGTGCGCACTTTTCAGTTGGATTATTTACCTTTATCTTCCTGTGGTTCTCGAGTATTTTATAAATTCTGGATATAAGTCCCTTATCTGACATGTCATTACTGAATATTCCCAGTCTGTGGCTTCCCTTTTGACCCTGTTGGAGAAGTTTTTGGAAGTGTATAGGGATTTGATATTTAGAAGGTCCATTCATCTATTTTTATCCTTTCCTGATTGTAGGTTTTTCAGGATGCTTGGAAGACTGTTTATGTTGTGGATTAGGACTTCTAGAGTTCTTCCAAGTTTTTCTTTAATGAAATTTATAGTCTTTGGTTTTAGTCGTAGGTCCATGATCCACTTTGAGTTGGTTTTCTGTATGGAGTGAGATGTGGATCTTGCTTGAGTTTTCCGCAGGTAGTTTTCTAATTTTGCCAGCAACATTTGTTAAAAAGTCTGTCATTTCCCCACTTAACTGATTTCATCTCCTTGTCAAAAATAGCTTAACTTTTTTTTTAAAGCCTCTAACCTGTTTCTCCACCATTGAAGGATGTCACCTGGGTGTGGTGCAGTACTTTGTGTGTCACCAGGGTTACCTGTGTCTAATGAGCCAGTCTCCAGATTTTATTGAATTCCTATCTTATGTAGGTCTTGACTCTGTCCTCTTTATCTTCATTGTCACCATCCTGGTACAGCCTGCCATCCTTCACCCTTTACAACAACTTTATAACTGATTGTCTTGTCTCTTGAGTTACTTCTGTGTTACCACATTCAAGAAGGTGATTTTTAAAATTGCAAATGGTTCATATCATTCTGTTTCATGAAACTCATTTGATGACTTATACATTACCCCTTTAGCTAAAGCTCAAATTCTATATGTGGTCATGTATTTTCTTTCTTTTTTTAAAAAAATTATTTATTTTTCATTTCAATGAACATCTACAGAGATTTTGGAATTCCACTCATTCATTGTTGCACCCTTCTCCCCGCCGCCCCACCCCCCATTTGCTCCTCTCCTTCAAAAGCAAAAGAAAAACTCCCTCATTGGTACGCAGTCCCCCACACATATCCCCCAACCCCAAATATAATCCACTCTGCAACCCCTATTCTGTGCTCTTACGATAAACATAATGCCCTAAAATATAAAATATGTTCTCCCCCAAAGACTTCAATGCCGTAAACATATTTCATCCTGTTTTTCTCAGTCTTATCCCCATCCCGATGTCATTTCTAGATCTTCTCACTTCTGTCTTCTTGGAGTTGCTTTACTCTCATGGCTGGAAAAATACGATCTTCCTTCTAGATACTTTTTGTAGAGTGTACTTTATAAGTGCTCGGGTATTTAGTAGATGTTTTTAATCTGTAAAGACATCAGGTTAAAAAATGGTGGGAAACCATGTGCATTATCAAGCACGGTCAGATTCAGGGTGAGTGCTCCCTTCTGGAGCTGCATCGATTGGAGTGCTTGGTGCGGCTTAGCTTAGCCAGAGGCTACCCACTGGGCTGTAAGGAAGGAGAGCTGATACCAATTTTGTTTTACTTTCTTTGAGACCTATTTTAAGCATTTTAAATCTAGTCATTCCTTAGCCATCTTTAAGTAGGTTAATATTTTTTTCTTTCTTATATGATACTAACTTAGACTCTGCACCAAAAAAGACTATGAAACTTTAGTGTGCTTCCCTCTGAGTCCTGTCTCCTAGAGGCCTTTCATGTTAGCTCTCTGTTTCGGGAATAGAAATAGCTTCATTGAATTTGGAGGAGGGCAAGGGATTTCTCCTAAAACCCAAACACTTGCCTTTGAACATGCTTGAGTGATTTAATTTTTAAGACTAAATGCTTTCATTATTTAAAATTCATTGACACAAAATGTCTTTGATCAAACAACTACTATCCTTTCTTTTTATCTAATCTGGCGACATAGATTTCTTAATAAAATTAATCAAATGCTTTTCAACCCTAAAGCTTCAGAGTCGTAACCATAGTTTTCTTTCTATTAGCATAAACTAATTTTCAAAAGCAAAGCTAATAAATGAAAAAAATGGAAGGTTAAAACATGCCTCCCTGTATCTATCTATAGATAGAAATATCTATCTATAGAGGCATGTTTTATTCTTCCACTAAAAGTTGTTAACCTTGCTATTAACTCTCTCCATCTCTGTCTGGAGCTCTGGTGGCCTAGTGTGTAATAAGTTGTGTTGCCAACTCAAAGGCATAAAGTTTAAATTCACCAGCTGCCACTCATGAGAAAGCTGGGCAGTCTCCTCCTGTGATTTACAGCCTCTGAAAACCTGCTGGAGGATCAGCTGTGAGTCAGTTCTGACTTGAAGACACATAGCAACAACAACAATATATATGTCTATCTCTATAGATATCAATATGTTTTAATACATATGCTTAACGTACATATTAGAGCTCTGGTGGCCTAGTGGTAAGAAGCAGCGCTGCAATCCCAAAGACATGTGGATTGAATCCACCTGCTGCTCTGTGGAGAAGGATGGGCTGTTTGCTCCTGTGAGATTAACTGCCTTGTAATCCCACTGGCAGGCCAGCTATGGGTTGGTTCCAGCTCGATGGTATACAGCAGCAACAACAATGTGTGTGTGTGTGTGTGTACAGCTTCTTACCACTAGGACACCAGAGCTCCAGTGTGTGTGTGTGTGTGTGTGTGTGTGTGTGTGTGTGTGTGTGTTGAAGCTCAACATCAAGAAAACAAAGATTCTCACCACTGGGCCAATTGGCAGCATCATTATGGATGGCGAAGAGATTGAGATTGTTAACAGTTTTAGTTTGCTTGGCTCCACAATCAACAGTCTTGGTACCAGCAGCCAAGAAATCAAGAGACGAATTGCATTGGGGAAAGTTGGCTGTCAGGGACTTCTCCGTAGTACTGAAGAGCAATGATGTCAGTCTGGAGACTAAGGTGTGCCTGATCTAGACCATAGTATTTGCAATTTCTTGCTATGCATCAGAGAGCTGGATAATGTCTAGGGATGATAGAAGAACTGATGCCTTTGAGCTGTGGTGCTGTAGAAGAGTATTGAATATACCATGAAATGCTAGGAGAATTAACAGATTCATCCTAGAGAGGGTCAAACCGGGCTGTTCCTTGGAGAAAAGGATTCTGAAGCTTTGTCTGACATACTTTGGACATGTTACAAGGAAGGCCCAGTCCTTGGAGAGGCACATCATGTTTTGGGAGTGTTGAGGCACAACGTAGGAGAGGAAGACCATCCAGGAGATGAATTGATTCAGTCTCCGGGGTAACGGGGGTAGGTGTGTTGGAGACAGTGAGGTTGGCATGGGATAGAGCAGAGTTTAGGACTCTGGTACAATGGGTCACTGTGAGTCATAGGCGACTCGACAGCACAACAACAACAAATTATATATATGCATATATATATAAACATATATACATACAAACATATATACACTTTATATATATTTTGAGAGATACTTGATGTATATATTTGTCATTATTATGTGCTGTTATCTGCAACTCATATCTATACAGTAGCACTGAACCCTGCCCTGTCCTGTTCCAGTCTCACTGTCTCTGACACATTACCCACATTATTTCAGTTACTGTGTCAATTCATCTTTTCCTGGGTCTTCCTGTCTTGTGCTATCCTTCTACCCTTCCAAGCATGATGTCCTTCTCCAGAGTCTGGTCGTTTCTGGCAAGATGCACAAAGTATGTCAGATGGATCATCAACATCTTTGGCTCCAAGGAACTGCTTGGCTTCACCATCTCCAAGACAGACCTGTTTGTTCTTTGGGCAGTTCCTGGTATGTTCAGTATTCTTCTACAGCACCACATCTCAAAGGTCATCCTTATTCATTATCCAGCTTTCTAATGCTTAGCTGAAACTGCTAACAATTTCAACCTCTTCTCCATCTATCAGTTGCCCCAGTGGTAAGAACCTTTGTTTTCTTGATGTTGAGCTTCAATCCATATTAAAGATTGCATTCCTTGACATTTTGCAGCAAATGCTTTAAGTATGTTTGTGTCATCAGCATAAAGCAGGTTGTTGATGAGTCTTCTTGCAGTCCTCATGTCACATTCCTCCTCATAAAGTCCAGCCTCCCAGATAATCTATTCCACCTATAGATGAAAAAGTTACGGAGAAAAGATGCATCCCTGATGCACTCCTTTCTTGATTTTGAATCCTGCATGTTTCCTTGCTGTGCTATGATGAGTGCTTCCTGGGCCAGGTATACGTTTGCATGACACCATCAGAACCCTGCCTTACCCTGAATCAATTTCACTGTCTCTGACACACCTACCATCATTTCCCTAGTTACTCTGTCTCTCTCCTCCAAGGTTTTCTCTCTTACACTGTCCCCCCACCCTTCCAAGCATGATGTCTTTCTCCAAGTACTGGACCCTTCCTGACAATATGCCCAAAGTATGTGAGATGGACCTTCTACATCCTTTCCTCTTAAGGAGCAGCTTCGTTTCACCATCTCCAGGAAAGACCTCTGTGTTCTCTTAGCAGTCCATGGTATGTTCAGTACGCTTCCCTAGCACCACAACACAAAGACATAGACTCGATACTCCAAGGAAGTGAAAACTGAGACACAAATGGACATCTGTACCAATGTTTATAGGAGCATTATTGCAAGATTACAGGAACAGTCCAAATGTCCAAACACAATTTTTCTCTGGACTGACATTGTTGCTTTTCAGCACACTGGAGAGGTCCTTGGCAAATGTTCCTAATAAGGTGTGTGTGTGTGTGTGTGTATATATATATGTATATGTGTATATGTGTGTATATGTATATGTGTGTATATATATATATATATTTATATTTCTTGTTATGTACTGTTGAGTTGGAACCAGCCCATAGCTGATACATATACATTTTTACAAAAAGAAAGATGAAAGATAGAGATTGATAAGGTAGTATATTGTACTTTGAGTTTTTTTTTTAATTAAGTGTTTAACTTTCTTTTTTAAATCAGCAGAATTTGAAAAAATTATTTTCTTATTTCCCTATTTAGGAAGCATATAATATTACTGGGAGGAGAATAGGCAACTTTGTGATTACTTAAGTATATTGGGAGTTCTATGAATACAGGGATTGATCATCTTGAAATTACATGCAATAGTACTGTATGTGTGTCCATGATTGCTTTATTTGGGGAAGAGTGGAGTGACATGGGGAAGTGAGTCTGTAATTCATGCTGATTCTTCTGACTTTTTTCTCCATCTTGCTCTCTCCTGTGAGTGCTACACTGGTCATTCAGTATCTTTTTGGGTATTTTTTGTAAAAACAAAAACCCAAACCCATTGTTTGTTGAGTTGGCTTCAAGTCAAACCAGTCCTCCATAGGCTTTGGAGCTGTAAATCTGTGTGAGAGGAGACTGCCCATCTTTCTCCTAAGGAGTGGCTGCTGGATTTGATCTTCTCACCTTTCAGTTAGTAGCCAGGTGCTTTATGTACTGTGCTGCCATGGCTTTAAGAGACCTCTCAAATCTAAGAGGTCTGTATGTGTTTTCTACTGCTGCTGTGATAAACTACCATACATTCAGGGCTTTAAAATGCCACAAATTTGTTACCTTACAGTTCTGCATGGGAGAAGTCTGAGATCAGTTTTATTGGGTTAAAATCAAGGTGTCAGCAGAGTCATTTCCCTTCTGTAATCTCTGGACAGGAATTGTTTCTTTACCTTTTCTAGTTCCTAGAAATCACTATAGCCTTTATACATGGCCCCTTTTTTCTCCAACAGCACCTTCTCCTTGTCTCCTGTTTCTGACCTTGCATCTCTCAGTTTGATCATCCTCTGTGATTGGATTGGGTCTACCTGCATCCTTCAGAAGGGAGCTCTTGTGGTCTTATGATAAGGAGTTCACCAATTGCTCCATGAGAGGAAGATTGACAGTCTCAGTGTGAGTCAGTTCTTGAAGGCACACAACAACAGCAACAAGTCCTTGAGAACCTTTCTCCTTCTAAAGTCTTCTGCTTCATCAAATTTGCATAGTCTCTTTTAACGTGAAAGGTAACGTATTCACAGCACATGGGAATTGTTACTGTTGTTGTTAGGCGGTGTCGAGTCTAGTACGACCTTATGAAAGATCTGAACCCCGTCCTACCCTGTGCCATTCTCACACTTCCTCACACATTAGAGCCCATTTCAGCAGTCACTGTGCCAACCCTCCTGGTCAAGGGTCTTCCTCTCCTTCACTGACCCTCCACCTTTCCGAATATCATGTCCCTCTCCAAGGAATAGCCTTTTCTAGCCACATGCCCAAAGTATATGAAGCAAAGCCTCATTATCTCTGCGTCCAGAGAACACTCTGGCTACACCCTTTCTAAGACATATTTGTTTGGTTTTTTTGGGCCGTCCATGGTATGTTCAGTGTTTTTCTCCAATACCACAGCTCAAAAGTGTCAATTCTTCTGTCATCCCTATTTATTGTCCTGCTCTCAGATGCATAGCAAATAGTCCTCAAACTGACATCATTACTCCTCAATAATATGGAGAGGTCCCTAACTGCAGACTTTCCCAGCACAGTACATTTCCTGATTTCCTGACAGCGGGTACCATGGATGTTAATTGTGGATCCAAGTAAGATGAAATTGTTGACAGTTACAATCTTTTCTCCATCCATGCTGATGTTACCTATTAGTCTGGTGATAAGAATTTTTTTTCTTGACATTGAGATGCAGTCCATTTTGAAGTCTGTATTCTTTGATCCTCTGCAACAAGTGCTTAAAATCCTCCTCACTTTCAGCAGTCAAGGTTGTGTCATCTGCATAATGCAGAGTATTGATGAGTCTCCCTCCAATCCTCCTGCCACACTTCTCTTCATAGAGTCCAGCTCTATGGTGTGAAGAATCATTTACTACTAGAGTTACAAATTAAATTTTTAATTTGTTGTGTTTAGGAGAAGATTGTTCTAGTTGGAACAGCACTTGTCTGTCAGTTTCCTGTACTGAGATAACTTGTGGGTTGCAGTGATACTGAAAGCTATGCCAGAAATGAGGAAAAATAATGGAAAATGTCATTTAGTAATTGGAACATGGAATATTTGTAGCTTGAATGTGGGAAAATCAGAAATTATGAAAAATGAAAGCATGCATGAACATTGACATTCAAGGCATTGGTGAGATGTGATGGACCAGATTTGGTAACTTTGGATCAGATAATCATATAGCATACTATGCTGGGAATGAAAAGCAGAAGACTAGTGTTGCATTTTCTTAGAAATTAGAATATCTATTTAGGAATTGGACATCTTTGGGGATCACTATTCAGCCTTTGATGACTTGATTTCAGAATCTGTATAACAGAATATGCACTTCTACAGCTTACACGAACAAAGCAGTGGCATTGATGACATTCTTCAAGTTATATAACTATTCTCACTCTTCTGAGTTGTTCTTCCTCTATTAGGAAACTCACTGGCCCCTGTAGGTCCCTGTCTAATCTTTGGAGAGCCTTTTGTCCATTAGATCTGACAAGTAGCTCAATGCTCAAGGGAAATTCCTTACTACTATAACTGAAGTGTTATTTGGTTTTAAAAATACTTCAGGGGTATTTTTGGTATAATGTTTAAAGTTATGCCAAAGATAACAGTTTCTGGAGTTCATCCTAGAAGTCATTCTCAATTTCTCATCACTGTCTTCACCTTCCCATTTCATTCCTCCTTCTAGGCCACTTAACTCTTATCCAGCCCATCAAATACATCCAAGTCCAATCAAAATATTATCTCAGTTCTACCACCCAATTGTGTCCAAATCTTCCCTCTTCTTACTATTCCCACTAAAATTGTAATGTTTTCTTAGCATCTTGTAGTCTTAGACTTTCATCCTGTGCTGTCCCTTTCACTCCTCAGTGGTCGTAGCTAATTACAGGACCAGAGTCTGTGGCCTAAGTTTCATAAGAATGGAAGTGAATGTTTTAGGACTAGATCCCAGTGACTTTAGACAAACCTTGTGGAGACAGGAAGTGGAGATTTACACAGTATTGGAAGTTGTAGAGAGAATTTGGGTCAGCTGAGGATAATCAACCTGAAAGGCAATTAGAATTTCCCATTAAAGACTGCAGACTTTTTTTATTCTTATGACAGTGCACATTTCCTCTTATTTATTGACAGTAGGAAGTTAAATTAGTCTAATCTCTGGTTTTTATGAATGACTCCTTCCCCTTTCTCCTTTTGAGGAAGGAAGATGTTTAACCAAATTCTCAGAGAGCTGACTCCTAATACATAAATAAAGTATACATTTTAGATAATGTTTTGTGGGGAAAATATTAAAGCTTCAAAATGAAGTCAAACATCTGAAAGAGAAAATATCTACTATTAATGAAATATCAAAATGTCACTTCCAGACTTTATAATTGGAATTTTTAAATTGCCATGTCTTTTGGTGACTTATATGTGTGAGAGAAAGGAAAATAGAGAGAAAAGAATACTTGAAGTACTGTATCTCTTATATGACGAGGCGTTCTCAAATGTACAACTTTCCCCTCCTACCTTTAGAGGAAGACTTTGCTAGTTGGAATTTTAACAGCCAAAGTATATGCTTTTATTTGTTAAATATGACCTTAATACAAGTTACATTAATTAAATTCCTCTGGACAGGTTAAGTGGTTCTCCTGCCCTCCCCGCCCCTTTTATTTTCTTTTCGTGTACCATTGAATTGGTTCTGACTGGCACAGGAGGAGATTGCCTCTCTTTCTCGAGTGGAGCATCTGGTGGATTCAAACTTTGCGCCTTCGAGATTGCAACACATCTTCTTGCCACTACACCCCCAGAGCCCCCTGTTAAGTGGTTCAAAGAAGGTGGAGAAAGATGGGCAGTCTCTTCCTCTGTGATTTACAGCATCAGAAAATCCAATGGAGAGTCAGCTGTGAGTTGTTTCCAACTAGATGGCAGTCAGTTGTGTTTTGAGTGTTTTCTTTTTAAAAAAAAATGTTTTAATTGTGATTTTAACAAAAGTTTATAGAAAAGTTGGATTTTCATTCATTCATTTTTGCAGTTCCTCTATCCATCCTGCCCCAGTCCACTCCACTATGCACCTCTTATTCTGGACTGTTGTCATACCAATAATTCCTAATCGTATATTCCTTTTAAACAGCTCTTTCCTTCATTTATTCCAGTGCTGTGTTCATTATTATCCCCGTTTCCTAGTTTCCCCTATCCCCCTTGTCAGTCCTGTTTTATAACAGTGGTGTTAGGCAGTATTTGTCCTTTTTTTAAATTTTCATTTTTTTTTTTAGTATTTGTCCTTTTGTGATGGAGGTATTTCACCCAACATAATGTCCTCCGTGGTCACCCATCTTGTGTAATGTTTTACAGTGCTGCATAGTATTCCATTGTGTGACTATAACATAGATTTTCTATGCATTCATTTGTTGATGTGCACTTGGATTGCATCCATCTCTTTACTATTGTGAATAACGCAGCAATAAACATGAGTTTGAATATATCTGTTTGGGAGGCAGCTCTGGTTTCTTTATGGTATAATGAGCAGGTTGAGGAATACATGAGGAGGATGCTTGAGGTAGTAAAGACAGATAAAAGAAGGCCTAGAGGTGGGAACAGTGATCTGGTTAATAAAGAAAGCAAACAGAAAGAAACAGACAATAAACTAGTGTTGAATTATAAAGCAGATGATAAGAAACTTGGCTGTGTGCCATTCTTGCGTTATCTGGGTTAACAAAGCTTTATTGTATGAAAAGGAACAGGTGGTACAGATGGTTGCCTTGCTTGAATATTAATGGAAAGGTTGCAAGTTTGATTCCATACCAAGGTACTGCAAGGCCTGGCAGTTTACTTCTGAAAAGTCAGCCATTGAAAACTCACTGGAACAAGAGTAATTGGAAAGATTCCATGGGATACTTTAGGGGCAGTGAGTATGCTAATGAGGGAGGAAGGGCTTAAAATGGAGGTGAGCATGGATAGAGTCTAAGAATGTAATCATTGCCACTAATGTACAAACATGTACAAACAGTGGAGTTGGAGTGTACTTTGCTATGTTTATTTAAAAGAAAAAATAATAACAGAAGCAATCTTCGTGCAGCCCTGTTCTCCATGGCACACAGTGAACATGGGAAGTGGAGTTGACGTTTGACAGTGACTGGTCATCTTAATAGTGCACATGGGCCATTTTGACCTTCTTATTTTGAATTGTTATACAAGTAATGCCTAATCATATATTCCTTTTAAATATGCAGTCACTTGGTGTCCCTCTCAGACCATGCAATAAAGGCCTGTTCATTTCTTCGGGGGGTGGGGGGGGGGAGATAGTGCAGATGGGGAGTAGGGAGAGAGAAGAAAACTCAAACCTGTGTAACACAAACCCATCTCATTCATGTTCAGGATTCCTAGTGTTCTACCCTCGGGCCTATGTATGTGTCTAATTCTTTTTCCTCTGCTACTTGTTCTAATTCTGCTAACATCTCACTACCCACTCTACTACACTTGTGGCCTCAGCATATTCGCAGGGAAGTGGTGTTGGATTTTCTATATACTTATTACTCTCCCATTCTTTCTTCATTCTCTGCTCTCAGCCTTCCAGTGACTTCTCATCTCACTGGCATTGAACCTCAGAGTCTGTACTGAAGCCCTTGAAGCTCTCATGGCTCAGCCATGGCTCCCTGGTCAGTGGCTCTTCTGACCCCTTGCCCCCCCATGCTCCTGGTGCTCAGAATCTCTGCTTCTCTCAGAACCTTTGTACAGGCTGTTCTAACTGGAATGCTGTTTTCTTCCTTCCCTTCTGCATTCAGGCCTCTTTCAAGTGACACCAGACAACCCCAGGAAACTTTTCTTTCTCCCTTATCTAAAGTAGAATTACCCTCCCTGGTGATTCTGTCTCCTTTTATGGTTTTGTTGTTATCTAGAAACTTTTTCTACACAGTACTGTAACTGACGCTTTGTTTTCCTTTGACTATTTCTGCTCTCTCCCGCTAGAATGTAAACTTGAGGGTAGGGCTTGGTGTGTGGTACGCACTGCTTTAGCCTCAGAGTCTGCACGAGGGCCTGGAACATGGGGGACACTTACTGTTAATGAGAAGGGACCTGTTGGAATACCCATTGGTTCACCATGATGCTGGGCCAACTTTCCTACAACCCCTCGCCAGCTGTCAGGACACACAGCCGTCTCCAGGACATCCACCAGTCTGCACAGAGACTTCGTGGGACTCTTCTCTCTGTTCTCTTGTCCCACTTAGGTTAGGCTGATCTCTCCCAGTATTTTACATTTCTGTGGAACCATTCCTTCTTTATTTCAAGCTCTGGGTCTGGAGGAAAGGTAGGAAGTAGTATTTTGGCATTTTTTGACCGGTGCAATCAGAGTGCTCCTTGGAGCCAAGTATAGTGTGACTTTGTCTCACATCCTTTGCGCATCTTGTTAGGAGAGGCCAGTTCTTGGAGAAGGACATCTTACTTGGAAAGGTGGAGGGTTAGTGAAGGAGATGAAGACCCCTAACCAGATGAATTGGCACGGTGACTACGACAGTGGGCTACAGTTTGTCAGAGCTGGTCAGGACGGTACAGGAGAGGGCTGGGGTCAGAGCCATTGTTCATAATGCCTCTGTGATCTGCGATCAGCTCATTGGCACTTAACAGCATCAGTGTGCTCTTGTTTGTGTTACCCTGTTTCACACATTGTGTGCAGCCTCTCCTCTGTGTCTTGACCTCAGTCTGTCTTTTCCTTCCCTCTTGCCCATCTCTTATCTGTGTTTTAGCTTCACTGTCTGGGTCCTTTCAGACCCTTTCAGTTCATCTTCTTGTGCTCATTTTTCTGTCCTCTGTTCACTGTGGATGGAAACATGTGAGGAAAGGAACTGGACTAGACCATTCTTTCCTTCATCGTTAATACTTGAAAACTTAAGCTGTGTAAAGCCTCGTGCTGGGTGCTTGGCCTTCCTAAACAAGACTCAAGTGCTTTACTTACTGGCAAGGAGTACAGGGAGGGAGATAATTTAATCAAGTGTTTATTATTCATTAGCTCCTCAAGCCTGTGTTGAGACTGGGATACAGTAGTTAAGAGTGACAACAAAAATGTTTCTTATTTGTAGACATTAAAGTCGAATAAGAAAGGCATACATTAATTAGGCAGTGAATTACACAGGTAAATGCTCAGTTATAGCTATTTTAAGTCCTATAGAAGAAGGCTTTGTAGTGTTAGGAGAAGATATACTAGGGAGATTTGTTCTGGATGGAAGAGCTAGAGTGGCTTCCTTGAGGGAGTGAAGGGTGACCTGAGATATGAAGGCTGAGTAAGAGTTAATTAGACGTTGGCAGCTGGGAAGAGGGAATAGCTGAGCTGGAAAGATGCGGAGTGCAGTCAGTGACATGAACCAAAATGTGCGTGGTTGAATAGGAAGTAGATCTGTTTGTACCTGTTCATCCAGTCCACAATAAGAGCTTTTTAAAATGGTGCTGAGAGGGTCCTTGGAACATTTAAGGGAAGTGCAAGATTGGACAGTAGAGCAGAGTGCTTGAGAACGAGGGTAGGTAGGCTGGAGTCAGAGGGCACGGGACTTGGCAGGCCATCATAATGAAGACTTTAGTCTTTACCTTGTGAATAAGATGTAGGAGAAGAGGGGATGGTATAAAGGACATTGCCCTGAGTGCAGTGGAGAAAAAGTGGAGGTGGGTAGAGGTGTGAGGGGTCAGAAAGGAAGTGTGAAGCCTGGTTAGGAGACCCCAACAACAGTGCACATGAGAGAGAAGGTAGAAGGTTAGCAAGGATTTTAAACTTTCAAATCTATTCTGACATAATAAATGCATTTTTAAAAACTGACCTCCCAATCCCCCACAACAAATAGTTTTTGTTGTGGGCTTTTTTTTAAATTATTTTGCCATAAAAGACAGAATGAAAACTTGCTGGAGGGTCAGCTATGAGTTGGTTCCAGCCAACTCAGTGACACTTAACAACAACAACAATAACAACAACTATAAAAGACAAAGACTGAATATAAGTTGTTGTTAGGTGTGCTTGGGTTGCCTCCAGCACATAACAACTTTTTGTACACTGTAATGAAATTTCTACCTGGTTCTGTGGCAGTCCTCAAATGAGACTGAAATGAATGAAACTTTTCTAGAAAGAAAATCTGGGGTAAGGGAAATAAGTGCAACTGAGTCCAAGGTTAATGCTCAGGAGCTGAGGAATGAAAGGAAATAAGACAAATTGTGTAACTACTTAAGACAGATGGTAAATAAATGAGAGATGCAATCCTTTCATTATCCTAAATATTTAAAAAATCATCTTCTTATATATAGAAATGGCATTATCCACTTTGGATAGGTCCACACTGTTGAGACTTAAAACCGCAGCTCTTGACATTGTGATCTTAGTGCCCTTTTAGTAGTAAGCCAGATAGGTGTTTCTAAAAGGAAAATATTTTAAAAATACAGAGTTGAACTATCTGTATGCATTTATTATGAGCCCCTTTTGTGCTAAAGCTGGGCTAATAAGATGTCCATTGCCATGGACTCCAGTCTGACTTACAGTGGCCCCCTGTGTGCAAAGTAGAACTGCTGTATGGTGTTCTTAAGACTGTGACTTTTCAGAAGCAGATTATCAGACATACCTTCCCAGGTTCTGCTGGGTGGGTTTGAATCACTAATCTGTCATTTAGTAGGTAAGGACTCAAGCCTTTATATCACATGGGTATTCCCTTAAAGGAAGGAAAAAAACATGGATCAAGGAGGAAGCCCTTGATGCAGCCATGGGCACAAGTAAACCCTCAGTATACTTCTTTAAAAACCTTCTCTTTGTCTTCCAATATGCTTTTTTTCTTGACTCCCTAGAAGTTATTTAATGTGTGTGCACAATACTTACACATAAAGGGGGAAAGGGACACTGCATAAGCACACATTGCTTGACTCAGAAATACAAGTAGTGGTAAGACTTCTGGTAAGACGTCAGATTCAGTTGAGTGGTACCGACCGACTCTTATACAATGTTGACAATTCAAAGGCATTATTGTTTAGAAATGCATAGTTAAGAACAAAGAATGCTGTGCAATGACAGCTTTATTTCTTTGCTGTTCCCATTCCAACGCCTAGAAGACACTTTGAGGATCAAGAAAGTAAAAAAAAAATCTCAGATGCCTTTAGTGACATCATCCAGGGTTCTCAGTGACTCTCCTGTGAGCTCCCTGTCCCTGGCCTTGCTCTCCAAGCACTCCCTTTCTCAGCCTTGTCCTCAGCTGGAAGCTTCAGCTGTCCTGCCTGCTCTCCTGCCATCATTTTAGACCCACAAGGCACAGGAAGGCCTCAGGAGACCCAGAGAGATCAGTCCACTTAGGAACAGGAAGTCAGAGAAGTTAAAATACTTAGAACCCCAAACCTCGGCTTTTCAGATGGTATCATTAGTCTGCTTGTGGAAGTAGATCACACCAGTGTAGACTCCAGGAAGTTATTTACCACATTCTACCCTCTAGCTTATGATTCCTATTTGGATATACACATTGCCTCTGTAACATGCCGGAAGCCCTCCAGAAACACCATAAAGAACAGAGGAAGGTCATAAGGACAGAGAAAGGGGACCATGAAGAAGAGAGAGACAAGGGTCAGAAGGGAAGGAGAGTTGTTCCTTAGATCCAGCAGTGAAGCCCACTGAGATGCAAAATCCTATTTGGAGCTGGGTTGCCCCCTGCGATATGGAGAGTCCCTGGCAAATGTAAAATCATATTGAGATTCTAAAATCATAAACCTGAACTTAGCTGACTATACTAGTAGTTTAAAAATGGTCCTGAGCAATACAATTCTTTTTGCCCATATATACTGAAAAAAAAAATGGGCATCACACTTAGTGTTGGAAGTTGAAAGATATTATTCTTATTTATAGAAAGTGGATAGTTAACAAGAACAAATTACTTACAGAAAACAACAGAAACACTTGAAGGTGACTGGTCCTCTCTCCCCTTTCTGAGCACCCCGTTTAACATTGTAGAGGAGGTGCACTTTTATGTCTAAAAAGGAATCTTTTCACCCTTCCCAAATCACCACATTCTTGTACGTGTTAGGTGTTAAGGGAGCTTTGGCAGCTTAGAGGTAAGGAGCAGTGCTGCCATTCCAAAGGCATGTGGTTCGCATCCACCAGCTGGTCTGCAGGGAAAGAAAAGCAATCTCCTCCTTGGCTATTTACTGCCTCTGTAAACTTGCTGGAGGGTTATGTGTTAGGAAGCTCTAGTGGTCTAAGTCCGCAGGGAGTTGTGCTCCAAAGGCTGCATCTTTCTGGTGATTTGAATCTGCCAGCGGCTCTGTGAGAGCAAGATGGACAATCTCCTTTACAGCTTCTAAAATCTGATGGCAGGTCAGCCATGAGACTGCTCTTACTAAATGGCAATGAGAGGTGAAAGATTAAGTGCCGCGGGGCAGGCACACCACACACCAAGTGTCAGTAGGGGGTCTCCCTCTTTCTCTCTCTCTCTCTCTCAGAGCAAGCGTAGCATCATCTCAGGTAAAGGTGATGTAACTGTGCTTGTTTTTCCTCTGGCTTTTCTTGATGGGGCCCATTCCCTGTGCTTACATGTGCATGCCTTGGTGAACCGGACGACTCTGAGCCAATATTAGGTGTAGGCTGATAATACAGAGGCTTTCAAGGCACAGCTTTGATGGGCAGCCCATGTGCTGTATGTGCCCCTGCTTCAGGAAGCCCCTTCTGGGCCCCTCTGTTTACATTGGTAGCTGCTAACGCAGGCCACTTTGGCCTCCTTGCTGTCACTTTCTCTTTTCATGAGTCTGCCGCCATGGTGGACACTTGGCATTTCTCAAACGAAAAGATATTAAAAACCAATAAAGAGGAAACTATTCTAAGAAAAAGAGAAAAAATGTTACTGGTGAAAAGTATAACAATAGAAATTAAATAACTCATCTTTTGAAATTTGTAAATCAGAATTTTAAAACAGTGTTAGTACTGTATTCAACAAATGTAAATGAAATATATGCTTATAGAGCACAGATAGGGATCTTGGCATATATAGAAAAAATGTTTATATGAAACTAAATGGACATTTTAGAACTTAGAAAAAATTAACAATTAAAAAAAAATGAAAATGTATGGTAGAGGAACATAACAGCAAACAAAAAAACCACCCCAAACTCCACCTAACAGTGAGTTGATTCTGACCTATGTGATGTAATGGGCAGAATGGAACTACCCCATAGAGCGTTTCCAAGGCTGTAGTCTTTATGGACTTAAATGCCTTCTCTTTTTCCCATGAAGTGACTAGTGGATTCAATTAATTAGATTAATTCCATCTAATTAGCAGTCAGTTTTTTAACCACTGTGCCATCATAGGAAAGACATACTGGTTTGGAATCTTCTGTCATCAATTTAGAACCAATTCAGAGATGATCTTCTAACAGTTTTCTGAGGGTATAACTCTCATGAGAGGAGATTGCTCATTCTTCTCCCAAATTGCTGCTGGTGGATTTGAATTATCAGAGAAGGTGCTGCCTTTGGGTTCCTAGTGCAGTTCCCTCCTGTGCCATGAGAGCTCTTTCATTTGAATAGGGGAAAAGGCTTATTACAAAGGTTGTTGTTGTTGTTAATTGCCTTCGAGTTGAGCATGACTCGTAGTGACCCTGTGAACAAAAGGCTTGAAGCCCCTCTACAACTATCTACATTTATCAAAGTTCATAGGGTTTCTGGAGGCATGCAGTATAGAAAGTGGATGCCACAATATCAAAAAGGTATAGCTTATAAGTGTTTGCTTTTAATCATAAGGAGAGAAGAAAGATAGGAGGCAAAATAATATTTGAAGAAAATGTGATGCAAAATACATGGCTTTGACTCTGTGAGACAACACTCCCAAACAGCTGGGTGTCTTGTTGGTATCTGGTTCTCTGCTGAGGCTTCTGTTACTCTTGTGTAGATACTATTCTGAATGGTGCAAGAATCTTTGGTCCCAAGGGACGCATGCTGCTTCCTCTTCCTTGTTGGTGTTGAAATTTCCCATTTTCTTTTTGCTGAAACCATTCAATTTAATCCTACTAAAATGGTGAGAATCGCCAATCCCCTTGTGGATAGACTAACATGCCATATTTGTATCACCCCGCCCATCCATGTGGCAAAGTCAAAGTCAATGTCTAGGAAAGTCTTTTTGAATACTAAACCCTGATACAACGGCTGAAAATTAAAAGGTTCATGGTTCAAATCCACCAACTGCTTCTCAGGAGAAAGATGAGCTTTCCTCCTGTGCAGTTTATAGTCTCTGAAAACCTACTTGAGCATCAACTATTGAGAATCAATGTGAACTCTATGACACATAGCAACAATAATGGTTAAAATAGATACTTGAAGACAGATAAATTTAATAGGTTGAATTGATTTTAGTGCAAATACTTGCCGTGGTAGTGGTATGCCCCTAACCATGAAAGTTCTGAAGTAAATATATAATTGCAAAGTATAAAATATCCTTTCTCACTTGTATTTTTTTTTTGAGGAGGTGCACCTTAGTCTTTAAAGCACTTCCAAGTGGTCTTTCGTAGCAGATTTACTGAAAGCAATACATTATTTGGTGACTGTTGCCTCCATAGATGATGATTGTGTCTACAAGTAAAATTAAGTGATTGGTAATTCAATTGTATTACCATCTATTCTAGTATTGCATATTGGCCCAATGAAGCTTTTTGTTTTATGATAGATGTGATCCATAGTGAAAGCTGTATTTTTTTAAAATTTAATTTCATTTCATTGTTTTTTGTATGTGTATCATCAAATCAGATCTGACAGGTATAGGAGGAGATTGCCACTCCTTCTCCAGCAGAGCATCTGGTGGATTCAAACCACGTACCTCTGGGATTGCAGTGCAACTTCTTGCCACTAGGCCACGAGAGCTCCCCTTCCCACCTGTATTTTTATGTTTCCCTTCATCCAGTCACCCAATAAATTGGAATTGCCAAATCTATTCTGATATTGGGGAGCAGATGGTCCTGATAATGGACGTGAAGGTGACTCAAGAGTGCAGTTTCAACAAAGCAGTGTTGGCAGTTTTTCCTCTGGTTGGGATGGGATGATGATATAGTGCTATAAACCCTTCATTTGAATAATCTGCATCAACTGATCCCAGCCACATCGTGGATTTAAGGAAAGTCCAGGTCTTGAGTGGAAGAAAAGAAAGTAAAACGTGTTTGTGTGTTACAGCTGGATCAGAACAAGCTAGCAAGTCTTATAGTTTCTGTCGATCAAGATCAGATCTTGGCTGTTGCTTCTGACTCAGAGTCTGAGCAGGCTGTAGTCATGAACCTTATCTCATCTCAAGGCTTCACCAGGGATAATCTGTATCCAGAATCGCTGATGTGGCACTTTTTTTATTTTCTTATATAACTCTTTTTTTTCTTCTTGTGTCCTGTCAAGTTGGATCCAGCTGGCACAGAAGCAGATTGCCCCGCCTTCTCCAGTGGAGCATCAGGTGGATTCAAACCGTGCGCCTTTGGGATTGTAGCACAGATCTTTCTGTGACTCACTGGCTGTTGGCTGTTCCTTGCCGTGCAGGCCTTGTCATGGTGCTAACTTACCACAGGGCAGCAGTGACTGGGAGAGAGCCCCCGGGAGTGTTTATGACCTAGAGAAGCTTAGATCAAATCCTCTGAATAAACTTGCAGGTGATTTGATAAAAAAATGAGAAAAGCATTTAGCACAGTTCCTTCTCCATAATTTCTTAATTTTTTTTTTCTAATCTCTCTACCCTAGCCCTAAAAAAAACCTCCTAGTGGTAGAGTTAAAGATGACCTGGGGATGCTTTTGCTTTGCCTGTGTTACCCCTGTCATTTATCTGTTGTTTCATACACCGAGTCGTTATTGAGAACTGTCTTCACAGAATAGAACTTGATGCTTTTAAGCGATGTGCTGCCGTCAGTATCCCCCTCTAACTGACCAGGGAACCCCCACAGATCATAGCCCACACTTAGGCTGACCATCCAAGGCCAGTGTCCCTCAACCCCTGGCCACCCACATGTGATTTGTGTATACATGTCTCCCACACACTAGAGAAAAAGGAGAGAGGGCGAAATTTGGTAATCAGAGAGCTTTGGTCCCATCTTTCCAAACCCAAAAGTTCAATTCCTTGTGACATCGTGTGTTACAACAGAGTAGAACTGTGTCATAGGGGTTTTTTTAATCTATAATTTTAATGGAAGCAGATTGATAGGTCTTTGATCTGTTCGTTGTTGGATGTATTTGAACTAATAACCTTTTGATTAGTAGTCCAGTGCAAACCACTTGTGCCAGCAGGGACCTCCTATCTTCCAGTCCATTTCTTTGCATCCATTCCACATCCAGACCTTCCTTCCTTGCATTCGTACCCCATCCTGTTCCAAACCCAAGTATCCTCCTGGTCTCAAATTTAAACCACTCACCAGAGTGTAGATCGTTTTCTTTTGGAGAAGAGTGCCTTGAGGAAGATCCTAAGAAAGAAAGACTGGTTGTTATTACATAATAACAACAACACATCCTGTGTCTTCCCTGTACATTGAAGCTCCCTGTGCATTTGTTTTCTTCAGTGTGGTGGCAACATTAAAAAAATGTCAACACAGCAGAATGGACTTTGTTAATTATAGACTCACTAATTTCTTTTGTAACATGGATGGAACATAATTTATCTGTTGCTTTTTTGGGCCATGGTTGCCATCAGAAAAAAAGTATCAGGTCTGGTAGGGTATAAATAAAATGATGTCCTCGTTTGCTTTTGAAGTTTATAAGCCGGAGACTTTTGTGCTCTTCCTTTAGTTAAATTAGCATTTTACAAAATTTGTATTTTCTTCCTCTTTGTTACTTTTTTTTAAAACTCTCAGCCTTCTTTAAAAAGCTGCTCAGCTTTTTTTAAATCACTTTTGGGGTTGGAGGGGAAAGAACAGGTTTATATCTAAAAGGAATTAAGGAATGAATTGAGTTTTTACTTGTGTCCTTCTCTTCCTGGAATGTTTTTTCTGAATCTTAGCTAACTTACCTCCACCTTCTTCAATTGTTTGTTCATGTGACTCTTTAACTTCTTTAACTTTTGTATTTAAAATTATGTCTGTCGTGTCACCTGACCTTGCTACCCTGTACCTTCCTTCCTTTCAGGTGGCATGATGAGTAAGTGCTTGCCTGCAGACAGAAAAGGTGTTGATTTAGTTGGACCCAGGTGCTCAGTGGCAGAAAGACCTGGCAATCTGCTCTCATAGAAATTACAGCCCAGACCACCCTCTCTGAGTTCACTGTTAGCGGAAAATATCAACCTGATAGCACCTAATGATAATGTGTGTTAAAATGTATGTATTTATAGGTGCTTTGATTACTGTTTGTCTCTAATTTTTAAAATTAATACTAGATTCAGTCTAAAAGTAGGTACAGTGGGTAGAATGCTCTATTACTACCTCTAAGGACATCAGGGTGAACCCACCAGCTGCTCCACGGGAGAAAACACTTGGCAGTCTGCTCCCTTCAGGATAACAGTGTGGTTAGCACTGTGGACCAGTTCTCCTCAGTCCTGCAGAATTTCTGAGTCACAAACAACTTGACAGAATCAGAGTCAAAAACATATCCAGCCATGACCCTTGGAATGCTGCCTGGCTTATAGTGGTTCTCAAGACTATTTCAGGCCAACATACTCAGAAGTAACATTCAGTCAATGAAGTGTAATGTTATTCTGCAGATGCCTTCTTGCTTACTTATTTTTTTTCCATTTTTAATCTTTATTTTGGTAAAATCTATGTAACATAACATTTCCAAATTTTTTACTTGCAAAATCCAGTAACACTGATTACATTCATCCTGTTGTGCAATCTCTCTACTGTTCATTTCTAAATTCTTTTATGACATTGAACAAAACTCTGAACCCCTTAAGCAATGGCCTTTTCCACTTTTCCCTCCCACATAGCCCTGGTAATAACCACGAGTGAACACTGATCTCTAAGCATTTGTCCTGGGTGTCTCTTACAAGTGGGATCATGTAACTCTTATCCTTCTCAGCCTGACTTAGTTAACTCGCATGTTCTCAGTGTTCACATCTGCAACAAAACTTAATTCCTCTTCATGGCTGAGTAATATTCTATCCGATGCCTTATTGATACTTGGTGCTTTCTTGAACTAGAATCCACCTCTCCCCACCTCACCTGCTTCTTGGAATCAGGTTCCCGGGGAGGAGCAGATTAGAAAGCCCATGGAACCGGGAAGGAAGGGCTGGCTTCTCCTTCTAGTTGGATCCTCTTCTTTTTCACGGCTTCTCTCCTTCAGTCTTACTCAATCCGCTGCCAGATACTGAGAGACCAGATTCGAGAAGTCACTTAGCATCTGGGGAGAGTGCTGGGTCCTGAGGGCACCTCCTGCTGTTCTGAAAGAGCCTGGTATCTGGATGTCTTCTTGTGCATAAGGGATAAAGCTATACACAGTGGGAGAAGGTGGGTACAGAGTCCGCTGTCTCAGGCAGATATAAGAGGTGCAGGGAGACCAAAGCCCAATATCTAACAGGAGACTGAAAATGGGTGAGATCCTTCCAGGATAAAAAATGAATGGAACCTGTAGTAGTAGTTGTTATGTGCCTTCAAGTCTACTATAACTTACAGCAACCCGATGAACAATGGCTCCAAACCCTGCCCGGTCCTTAGCCAGTCTCACTGCCTCTGATATACTAGACGCATTGCCACAGTAACTGTGACAATCCATCTTATCTAGGATCTTCCCTCTCCTGCGCAGTCCCTCCACCCTTCCAAGCATGATCTCCTTCTCCAAGGACCGGTTCCTCCTGGCAGCACAACCAAAGTACATGAGACGGAACTTTAGCATCTTTGCCTCCAAGGAGCAGCTTCGTTTCACCCTCTCCAGGACAGACCATTTCTTTTGTTAGCAGTCTATGGAATGTTCAGTACTCTTCTCCAGCACCACAACTCAAAGGCATCGATTCTTCTTCTGTCATCCTTATTCATTGTCCAGCTTTCAAGTGCCTAGCAAGCAATTGAGAAGACCATGGTGTGGACCAGGCATACCTTAGTCTCTTGACTGACACCATTGCTCTTTAGTACTTTGGAGAGGTCACTGACAGCAGCTTTTCCCCATGCAACTCGTCTTTCTATTTTCTGACTGCTGGTGCCAAGATACTGCTTGTGGAGCTGAGCAAGATGAACTTGTTAGCAACTTCAGTCTTTTCTCCATCTGTCATTTTGCTGCCTATTGGTCCAGGGGTGAGGATTTTTGTCTTTTTGATGTTGAGATTCAGTCCATATTGAAGGCTGCAGTCCATGATTTTCTATGGCAAACACTTCAGGTCTTCCTCAGTTTGATGAGCAAGGTTGTATCATCAGCATAATGCAGACTGTTGATGAATCTTCCTTCACATTCTTCTTCATAAAGTACAGTCTCTCAAAAGATCTGTTTAGGATATAGATAGAAATGGTATGGAGAAAGATATATCCCTGACATCCTCCTTTCTTGGTTTTGAACCATGCAGTGTTCCCTTGCTCTCTTTGGACAACAGCTTCTTGGTGTAGGTATAGAATTCATATGAGTACAATTAAGTGCCCTGGGGTTCCCATTCTTCTCAATGTTAGCCATAAACTGTTGTCACCTACTGAGTCAAACACCTTTGCATAGTTGATAAAGCACAAATAGACAGACTTCTGGTACTCTCTGCTTTTGGCCAAAATCTATTTGACATGCCAGTGATATCACTAGTGCCATCCCTAAGCCCAGCTTGTATTTTTGGCAATTCTCTGTGTTTTAGTCTAATCTTCAGCAAGGTTTTTCTTGCATGTGGTATTAGTGATATTGTTCGATAATGGTCACATTTTGTTGGATCACCATTTTTGGGAATGGGAATAAATATATATCCCTTCCAGACAGTTGTCCAGGTAGCTGTCCTCCAGATTTCTTGGCAATAGCGCCTGATAATTTTCCCTGATAATTTTTGTTTGGTGTTTTGTTTTGTTCATCCCCCCCATTCCCATCATAATTGTTTTATTAGTGACAGAATACATTGTAAATCAGATTTCCTGAGAAAGGCTCTGTCATAGATTTTTTTTAAAATAAAATTTTTATTTAAACTGGTTTATTTACAAAGTTCATATACATTGTTTTTCACACCAGATCTTTCCCATTTCCCTGACTCACCCCTCCCTCCACCCATCAAATTGTGTGACCTTACGTCTATTATAGATGTTGAGTGCAGAAAGGAGGCGAGGTCAGTGGTCTCAGGATCTACACCTTGAAGAGAGAGAGGGAGATGGGAAATCAGGTTTGGACAGAAGGGGAGTTGAATTGCAATGAATTTGTAGCTGAGTCTCAGCCAACCCACAGATTGGCCATGAGCTGAGCCAGCCTTTCAGTGATATCTTGCAGTGAGGCAAGAAGATGGGCCCGTGGCTGTGCGTACAGTTGGATGCAGGCATTGCTGTGGTCCAGGAGAACTCTCAGCAGCTGAGAATCCCATCTGTTAAGGGACACAGCATTTCATTCTTAAAGGGGATCTTCTGGCACCCCACATTATCCATTAAATGATCCTTTTCTATCCCTTTTGTTTCTCTATACAAGTTGTCTATAGGCCACTCGATCTGTGGGGAAAGAGTCCTGGTAGGCAGTGTGTAAATACTTGGCTGCTAACAAAAATGTTGGTGGCCTGAACCGCCCAATGGCTTAAGGGAAAAAGACCTGGAGATCTTCTTCCAAAAAGATTCAATTCAGCAGCACAGTCCATTGCCATCGAGTCTGGGTTTTCAGAGGCTGTGCGTCACACAGGAGGAGACTGCCCATCTGTCTTCCGAGGAGCAGCCGTGCATTCGAACCACCAGAGAGGTACTACTTTGGGGTTAGTGCCTTTATGGACTGGTCCACTACAGCCCCCTTCCATACACATCACAGCAGCTTAGAAGGTCCTGTGGGGCAGCCCTCTGTCACATGGAATTGCAGTGAGTCCTAATCAGCTAAACAGCACCCAGCAACAACAGGCCTGTGGAGGTGGAATTCTGTGAGCTATTCAAGAACGTTATTATTCTCTTGTAGCTTAAAATGTTGGGAGGCTTGGAAGAAACACATGAATAGTTAAAAAGTTACAGCTGATCAGAAAACAAAGCTGTTTTGTTAAGGTTTATTTGCTCCAAATCAACAGAGATTCACTTAATGTAGCTGGAACAGATAGAGGATTATCTTAATGAAACTGATAGAATAGTAGGAGTCCCTGGGTGATACAAAATGGGAGATTTTTCTCCCAGGGGAACCTCTGAAGAAAAGTCTAGCACTCTTCTTCCAAAGCATGAGCTGTGAAAACTCTATGGAGCTGAGTTCAACTTTGCATGTGTAGGTCACCAGGTGCTGAAAATTGACTTGATGACAGTTTTGTGGAGCAATAAGGTGGACAAGGTAACAGACATTTGGGGCTGTCATAGATGCCACTTGGAGACCAGAGCTGGAAGGGAACCCTGCATCTGGGGAGGCTTGTGAGTGCTCATGGTGGAGTTCTTCCCTGTGATCCTCTGCCATGTTGATTTGGAATTGACTCATAGCTGACTCTAGAGTTTTCAGAGGCTGTAAACTGCATAATAGGAGATGGCACATCTGTCTTCAGCAGAGTGGCTGGATGATTTGAACTGCTTGCCTTTGGTTTGGCAGCACAACTCCTTACCACTAAACCACCTGTTTAAGGTTTTTTCCTATTTTCTATTCAAATTTCCAAGAAATCTTCATTTAGTACAGATAACCTTTTCTTGTAAAGCAGGCTTTGTGTCTTGTCACATAGCTTTGTGATTATAGTTTAATGACCTTTGCTTTATTAAGTGTCCTTGTGAAGGGAAGCCAGGATACAGAAATATGGCCATCTCTGCAGCAGGGAGGGAACTCTAGTGGTGCTTAATACCAGAAACTCTACAAGGGAAAAAGAAAGAAAAAGACCTGAGGTTCAGATCCATTGTTCATAGGGTCACTATGAGTCATAGTCAACTCCATGGCATCTCACAGCAACACTTTGTTTCTGTAAAGACTGTAGTCTAGAAAATCCCATGGTCCAGTTCTGCTCTGTCCAGTAGTGTCACTCTAGTGTCACATCAGTGCACACAACAATTAACAAGGACTGTGTGGCTGGACAAGGCGCTGGGTTTGAAGTATCTCATTATGTAATATAAGGATATCTACCTTTTAAAATACACACATGATTTTAAATGTGAAAGCTTGAGAAAAAATATTGATTCCTCTTTTGCTTGTTTACTGATTGCCACACTAGATTTTCTATCTTGCTTATGTTTTCTAAGTCCACTTGTCTTCATTTTTTTCCTTTTTGACGTGGATTAAAATATTTTTAACTTTTTATTTGAATGAAAGTTTAAAAACCAGATTAAATTTTTTAAATTACTTTTAATGAAAGTTTACAGAGACTTAGGGTTCCCAGTCATTCCAGCCTTTCTCTTCACTCTACCTAGTATGTTTCTATTGTATTTTTGGGGATTAAAATCTCATACTACTTGATGTACCTTAGATATCTCTATATCTGTATCTGTCTATCTCTATATCTCAATCTCATACTACTGTTAATGTACCTTAGATATATCTATATCTCTATATCTATTATGGTAAAATAGTAAAGACAGATTTATTAGAAAGTCACATTCCTAAACAGACGGATCTCTCCCCTTGAAAGGAAATATGGAGGAGAGGCCTTCGCTTATATTTGTAATGGTTCTTGTTTTATTTGTATATTTTAAGGTGCCCTAGTAGTTTAGTAGGCTAAACATTAATCAACATTTGAATCCGCAAGCGGTTTTGAGGGAGAAAGATGAGGCAGTGTATTCCAGCCAACTTTTCTGATCTCACTAAGGAACTGTTCTAAACTGCTCTCCACATAGGGTTGCTGTGAGTCGGAACCAGCTTGAAGGCAGTGGGGTTTTTTATTTGTATTTTTTTGTGTTTACACATTCACTTCTTGTTATGTAACTGTACTTTTAAAAAAAAATCATTGTAGAATAACTCTAGTATTTTCACTTATTCTTTTTGAAATGAATATTGCAACCTGTGTTTTTCTCTTCTTTCAATTGTATTGATGTCATAACCGTCCATGTGAATAGTTCATTTAATTTGTAGTATTCACGGGCAATTTAACTTTTTCAGAATTTTTTAAAGTGTGGTTTTTTTAAAAATACCAGCCTCTGTCAGAAATTTGTTTTCAAGACAAATTTAAAGTTCTTAGTGATTTTGCAAAGACTCCAGAGTCTCAGTCCATGTCTTTTTGTTGACTCAGCTCAGGAACAGAAATTTGACAGGACCCTTTCCCTCTGAGGAGATGTAACTGTCCCACGTATCTGGACTTGCAAACCCCTGAGCACATCTGAAGATCTGGATTTACATTCTTTAAATTTAACCTGCATGATTAGCAGGACTGCTACAGAACCATTCTTCATTCTATCACTAAAAGGTATCTTAGTTGTGATCATTGTTAAATTTAGTTGGAAATGAACTCTATTTGAAGTAGTCAAGGCACCAGCTCCCTTCTCTGAAAATAAGTAAATAAAAACAAAAATAGTTACCCTGTGTTTCCTACTGAAATGATCATTTCAGAGTATTATGACAAAATATACTTAATTGATGAGAGAATTCCAGTTTCTAAAGGTAGCTAAGCCGATAGAATAAGGAATTCATTGTTGGCAGCCTGTAATACAATCATTCAGGCACTGATTTTAAGTAGTTGAGAGCCTCAAGGAGAGGTCCATGGAGGGACCAGGCTTTTACTGTCTAATCCCTCTGATCAGTCTTTGCATTACTAAAAGTGGGGAAAGCCAGATCTTACTTAGCGTGTCGCGGTTGTGACATAGTGTGAAGTCTGCAGTACTTCCTGGCAGCTATTGTGTCAGGCTGAATCTTGTAAATTGTAGCCCAACCTGAATCTCCAAAATCATTTGGAAATAAGAATATCTAGCAGTCTGGCAGCAAATAGCTAAGCTGGAGAACATTGCTTTGTAAATTGGATGACAATGTTGCTCCTTATGTTAAGAGGGACTATTTTTGTCACTTTAACTCTGCACCATGGATTCTGAAGTTACTGATAAGTTGATTCTTATTTTTCTTTCCAGGCAGCTCTCTGCAAAAAAAAGTACTATGCAGATGCCATAGGACTCTCTATGTCATTCTCTGCAGAGTAACCCTTTTGGGTAGGGCTCCCATGCCTGTTTAACTTTGAGGCATATGACAAGTATATACCTAGCTACCTGTCAAACCTTCTTGCCCTGTCTACTGTACAGATGGCAGATCTTGTACTCACATGACTACTGGCCTGGCTTAGGGAGATCTTGTGGGCATAGGACTGCTTTGAGATTTCTCAAAATTCGAAAAGGTAAAATTGATCAAAGGACAGTTGTGTTTCCATGATAGAATTTGTGCCCTTCAAATGCTGCCGTCGTTCATCTGTCAGTGGAAGCTCATTTGTTATGGTCTTGTTGAGTATTTTGCAGAGCTGCCAGACTACAATAAACTAGAAAGAAAAATCCTAGAGCTAATTTCCAAAATTAGGGAGCTCTGGTGGCCTAACTGGTAAGGAGCTGGGCTGCAGTCCCAAAGACACGCAGTTTAAATCCATCAACTGGTCTGCCAGAGAAACCCACTGGAGGGTCACCTACGGGTCAGTTCTGACTCAGTAGTACACCACAACAACAATTTCCAAAAAACACCCAATTAAAACTCTACTGATAATGTTTCAATAAAATGTGCAAGGAGCTGGAGTTGGAAAATCAAAAGGGCTGAACCCATTCAGCATTTCTTAAGCTCAAGGAACTGAAGAACAAATTCAAACCTCGAGTTGCTATATAATCAAGGATGCTTTAGGCAGAATACTAAGTGATCCAGGAAATACTAAAAGAAAATGGAAAGAATTTACCAAGTCACTGTATCAAAAGGAATTGGCAGACACAGAAGAATTTCATGAAATAACATATGAGCAAAAGCCTATGGTGAGGAAGGAAGATGTTCAAGCTGCTTTAAAGGAAATAGCAAAAAATAAGGCCCCAGGAACACATGGGATACCAGTTGACATATTTCAGCTAACAGATGTGCCCTGGACGTGCTCACCAAGTTCTGCCAAGAAATCTGGAGAACAACCACTTGGCCAACTGACTGGAAGAGATCTATATTTGTTCCCATTCCAAAGAAAGGTGACCCAACAGAGTGTGGAAACTACAGAACAATCTCATTGATTTCACATGCAAGCAAGATTCTACTGAAGATTATCCAGAAATGACTGGAACAGCACATCAGTAGAGAACTGCCAGAAGTCCAGGCTGGGTTTCGAAGGGTTCGTGGTACTAGGGATATTGTAGCTGATGTTAGATGTATCTTAGCTGAAAGCAGGGAATACCAGAAAAATGTCTATCTGTGTTTCATTGATTATGCAAAGGTTTTTGACTATGTGATCATACCAAACTGTGGCTGACTCTGAGAAGAATGGGAATCCCAGAACACTTGATCGTTCTAAAGTGAAACCTATACTTGGACCAAGAGGCAGTCGTCAGAACAGAGCAGGGAAAACTGCATGGTTCAAAACTGGGAAAGGTGTACGCCAGGGATGTGTCCTGTCTCCATTCCTTTTCAACCTGTATGCAGAACAGATTATCCGAGAGGTTGGGCTCTATGAGGAGAAGTGTGGTGTCAGGATTGGTGGAAGATCTATTCACAATCTGCGTTTTGCAGATGACACAACCCTGCTTGCTGAAACTGAGGAGGACCTGAAATGCTTGCTTCAGAAGGTCAAGGACTGCAGCCTTTAATATGGATTGAGGCTCAATCTCAAGAAGACAAAAATTCTCACCCCTGGACCAGTTGGCAGCATCAGGATGGATGGTGAAGAGATTGAGATTGTTAACAACTTTAGTCTGCTTGGCTCCACGGTCAACACTCTCATCACCAGCAGCCAGAAAATTTAAAAAAAGTGTATTGCGATGGGAAAGTCTGCTGTTAGGGACCTCTCCAGGGTACTGAAGAGCAATGGTGTCACTCTGGAGACTAATGTGTGTCTGATACAGGCTATGGTCTTTGCAATCACTTGTTATGCATCAGAGAGTTGGACAAGGACTAGGGAGGATAAAATAAGAATTGATGCCTTTGAGCTATGGTGCTGGAGAAGAGTATTGAATGTACCATGGACTGTCAAGAAAACAAACAGATTCATCCTGGAGAGGGTTAAACCAGGCTGCTCCTTGGAGGCAAGGATTCTGGGGCTTCGTCTGACATTGTTTGGACATGTTGTAAGGAGGGACAGGTCCTTGGAAAGGAACATCATTCTTGGGAGGGTGGAGGGACAGCACAAGAGGGGAAGACCCTCTATGAGGTGGATTGATACGGTGACTGGGATAATCGGGATGGGTGTGTCAGAGGCAGTGCGATGGCACAGGATAGAGCAGGGTTTAGGGCTGTTGTACATAGGGTCACTATGAGTTGCAAGCGACTCGACGGCACATAACAACAACAACATGAATTTTAGTATATGTATAGATTCATGTAACCACTGTATTAATGATACGGAATAGTTCTATCTTAAAAATGATTTTGGGGGGAAAAATTTTCTTATTTTGGAAAATTTCTATTCCCAACGCCCTTATACCCATCACCTTTGGCAACCACTGATATGTTCTCAGTATCTATAATTTTTTCCTTTTTTGAGTATTTTCTAAATAGACTCATAAAATATGTAATTCAACACAGTTCCTTGTAGATTCACTGATATTGTTACATTTATCATCAACTGGGATCTTTTTTCCATTTGAGTAGTATTCCATTGTATGGATATACTATAGTTTGTTCATTGAAATATATTTAGATTGTTATGGTTCAGAGTAATTATGAATACAGCTGCTGCAAATATCCATGTACAGATTTCTAGGTAAACATAAATGGGGTTTCTGCCTCCTCTTTGTTTAAATGTACCAAACTGTTGCAGTCGGAACTTCATGCCATAATTTGTTTTCAGCTTTTGATAGAGTACATTGTTACTACTGTTACATCTTTCATTTTAGTGGAATAAAATTGTGTTTTCCTTCTGTGATAAATTTCTGCCTTACTAGATTCTCAGTTTCATAGATCTTATTAGATCTGTATTTAGGTTTGCTGAGGCCTAGTGTATGTTTAACTTTTAGACTAAACTGCTTCCCAGAGTGTCCCTTTTTACTTCCCCCTCAGCAGAGTAGGAGAATTTCACTTGGCCCACGTCCTCATTAGCACTTAATGTTGCCAGATTGTTTTGCTTCTGTATATTTTGTAGATAGTCTAATAGATAAGCAGTAAACTTCATTGCTGTCTGATTTTAATTTCTTTAATTGATAATGATATTCAGGGAGCACTGGTTGTCTAATAGGTAGAAAGTTGTGTGGTTAACTCAAAGGTGGTACTTTATACAAATTAATGGTTTTTAATATATTCACAGATAGGTGCAACCTGAATCTCAGTTTTAGAACATTCTCATCAACTCAGAATACACTCAGTACTGTTGAGCAAAAACCACTGTTTCAATCACTCCTCAACATTCAGGTCTAAGCAACATGTTGTTGTTGTTAAGTGTCATCGAGTCGTAGGCAATTCATAGCAACCCTGTGAATGAAAGACCTGAACACTTGTATAACTTTCATCGTTTCTCCAAGTTCATAGTGTTTCTGGAGGCAAGATATTTCAGAAGTGGATGCCACTTCTGTTTCAAAGCTTGTTTTAATGAGACAGCTCCACAGATAGCTCCACCAAACACTGTCCACCATGGATAACCATTATCACATTTGACACTTAAGTGTCACAGTGTTTAGCATCACAGCAACCATGAGTTACCTCTGTACAGCAAGTGGACAGACCAGTGCTATACCACTTAGAAGAATGTTTGACCAAAAACAATTAAAACCAGACCTGAGGGCTGCAGATTAAAATCACCCAACTACTCACATAATTTTTGTCTTTATAGATTTCTCTTATTCTGGACTTTGATGTTAATAGAATCTTGCATCTTTCCATGATTGGGCCTCAGTGACTGGCTTCTTTCTCTTAGCATAATATTTTTAGTACTTTACTTTTTTGTTGCCATTTTTTTTAATTTTCCATCCACCCACTATTTATTTATTTATTTTACAATTTTTGGGTTTCCATTCCTTCACTGTTGTAGAGCATTTAATTTATTTCCACCTTTCAGCTATTATTAATGATGCTGCAGTGAACATTTGTGAGGGTATTTTGTGAGCATGTGTTTTTGTTTGTCTCAATTTTTCTAGGAATGGAATTGCTGAGCCATATGAGTTTTGCCTAAATTTAGCATCTTGAGGAACATGTAGACTGTTTTCCAAAGTGCCATTTCATTTTACATTCCCACCAGCAATGTGTGAGTTTGTAATTTCTCCATATCCCCATTGCCACTTGTTGTTATCTGAGTCTTCGATGCTATGATGTGCTACCTAATCATGGTTTCTATTTGTATTTAATGACTAATAATATTAATGTTGTCTTTAATGTGCTTAATGGACATTTATATATCTTCCTTGAAGAAATATTTACTTAGATCCTTTGCTCACTTCTTAATGGGATTATTTATCGTTTTATTATTGAATTGCAAACATTCATTATATATCCTACATAAAAGTTTCTGCTTATGCATATCATTTGCAAGTTATTTCTCCTATTCTGTGAGCTATTGATATTTTTCCTCACATTCTTGTTGGTATCCTTTGGAGCCCCCCAATTTTTTTCTCTCATTTTTGTTTTATTTATTAATTTTTTTGGGTTTTTTGTGTGTGTACCATCAAATCAGATCTGACTGGTACAGGAGGAGATTGCTCCTCCTTCAGCAGAGCATCTGATGGATTCGAACTGCGTGCCTCTGGGGTTGTAGTGCAGCTTCTTGCCACTAGGCCACCACAGCTCCCCAACCCCAAAATTTTTTAATCTTGAGAGTCCACTATACTTGTTCTTTGCTTTGTTTCTCATGCTTTTGCTGTCATACAAAGAATCTTTTGCCATATTCCGCATTATGGATTTTTTTTGCCTCTGTATTTTCTTCTGTGAGCCTCATAGTTTAGGCACTTAAATTTATGTCTCTGTTTCTTTTAAGAATAATTATATCTGAAGGTTTATACTTCTTTAGTTCTTAAGAGTGGCAACCCTATGAAGAGTAGAGGAACACAGATATAAGAATGGCAAAGAGAAAGTAATTTTATTGCACTATTTTTCTCATGCTCGCTCTGGTGGCCTCGTGGCAAGTAGCTGCACTACAATCTCGAAGACATGCAGTTCAATTCCACCAGAAGCTCTGTGAAGGAAGGATGGGCAATCTCCTCCTGTGAGGTTAACTGCCTCAGAAAACCCGCTGGATGGTCAGCTATGGGTTGATTCTGACTCTATAGTACTCAACAACAACAATATTCTGATATAAGTTAGTCATGTACAAAAGTCATGGTTAAAAGGCTGGGAAATGGAATTTAGAAGAAAATGAAGTATGCCCCTTTGTATAGTACTGTTTGAGTTTTTGTAAGGAATATTTATTATTTTTGTAATATAAAGAAATAAATCTAAATGAAAAATAATGATAAATAATTGCTTGCTGGTATAGTGTATTTGTTTATTTGATGAGATTAAAAAAACCCATACAACACAACACTATTTTTCCCAAGATGAGTGACTTTAATGATTATAGTAAATGTTGTCCTTTGGATAAAAGAAATGACTGCTAAATTGTTTGATAAAATGATAGTAGGAAGACGATGCATAATTGCATCCTCTGAAGATTGTTTTTCAAAATTCTCGGTAATTTATCATTTTTGTTCACCTGGTAAGTCTTATGACTTCCATTTGTTTTTTGGAAAGGCACAATCACTTGATAAGAATATTCTCATTTATTACCAAACTGCTGAAAGTTACTTTATAAAATCAAAAGCAACCTTTGCCCTGGTTTCTTCTTGTTTTCTCTCTCATGTTGTATCTCCATCATTTGTAAAAGGAGTTTGTAAACACAGCCATGCTCATTTGTTTAAATGTATCTCTATCTCTATCTCTATCTCTATCTCTATCTCTATCTCTATCTCTATCTCTATCTCTATCTATCTATACCTATACCCATACCCATACCTATATCTCTGTCTCTATCTCTATATCTATCTCTATCTCTATCTATATCTATAACTGAATTAATACTGAAATGACAGGATAATCACGTTAGAGACTTCATGGCCTTCAGATCCTAAAAAGTGTACTGTCTGACCCTTTACATGGAAAGTTTGCTGATTGCCAACTGTCAGTTTTAAGCAAAGACTCAAAATCTTTTGTTCTCATTTGAGAGTATTCTGACTTACTATATATATATACCTTTTCCTTCTTTTTTCCCACATGAGTCTGCTTCTCAGCAGATGTTGTTCTTTGTTAGACTTCTGTATCCATAATATTTTGTTATTTCGCAGTGACCACAAACACCTCCTTGAGCCCAGTGTCTTATAAGAGTGGTAGTCAACTGGTGACTTCGAATTCAGCATCACCCATATTCATTTTGAGATCCTGAATGGAGGAGCGTCCCCTGTCTAGGATAAAGGAGGGATAACAAAGCCCGCTACAGCAGTTAAAGCTTCTGCTCAGAAGTGGTGGATATCACTTCTGTTCACATTTCACTGGCCAGAGGAAATCTCCTGGCTAACTGATTGCCAGTGGCCAGGAAAGTGTAATCTTTCTGCAGGGAGGGCCTGAAAGTCTCTTGCCGCCTTGAGAGGCTGAATAATCCTTGGTTCCTGTCACCTAGAGAGGCTGAGTAATCTTAGGGAGAGCAGTGAGCCACTGAGAGCAATAATGCCACTTTGCTCACGCTCTTTGGAAAGAATTGTTAGATTGTGAAGGCTGAAACTAATGGTTAAAGACTTGATTGTAGGTTTCTTTGTGTATTTTACTTGTTGATGAATTCTCTGTAACTTTTGTTACTGAGTGCCATCAAGTGACTTGTGGCTCACAGCAGTCCTATAAGCCCTTGCCCTAGCTTGCTCCATTGCCACTATCTCTACCATGTCGAGGCTCATTGTTGTAGTCTCTGTGTCATTTTATCTTGACAGAGTCAAGAGCTACCTACACACGAGGTGAATTTTAGAAAACCTGGTGATTGGCTAATTAGAAAGAAGTAGTCATGGTGCAGTGGAAAGTCCTGCACCACATCCAAGTGTTTGACTTGGACCACTTGGTGATGCCATTCAGTGAGATACAAAACCTTGGATGAAACAGGTTGGTATTAAAATCAGTAAGCTAAAGAAATCAAGGCTCTTGTGTAGCTCTTAACTCTGTTCTCTCCATCCTCATTGCCACCACATGAAGTAGGCTGCCATCCTTCACCCTTCATGACAGCTTTATAACTGAATTCCTGTTTTCTGATTTCTCTGCGATTGCATCCAAGAAAGTGATTTTTTTAATATGCAAACTGATGATATTATTCCCCTTCACTAAACTCAGGTGAGTAGTGAGAGGATATCAAGATTATTATCCATGAAGAATTCAGAGATCATTACAAGACCATTGACTTGGTCTTTGAAAGAGAAGAGGAGGACTGAGAAGGATGTCGGAAAAGACTCTGAATGTTGCAGTAGAACGCCGAGAAACTAAAGCAAAGAAATGAGGAAGTTAAGGTGCTGAACAGAAAATTTCAAAGGGCAGCATGGGAAGACAAAGCAAAGTACTATTTAAAATGTGCAGAGAGCTGAAATTGGAAAATCTAAAGGGATGGTAGCATTACTTAAGCTGAAGGAACTGAAAAACAGATTCAAGCCTCAAGTAGCAATAGTTAAGGATGCTATGGGCAGAATATTGAGTGACCCAGAAACATCAAAAAGAAGATAGGAGTATACAGAGTCACTATAATGAAAAGAATTGGCTGACACAGAAGTTTCATGAAACAATATATGATCAAGAGGCAGTGGTGATGAAGGAGGAAGTTCAAGCTGCTCTGAAGGAATTGGCAAAAAACAAGGTGCCAGGAATTGACAGAATACCAGCTGACATATTTCAGCAAACAGATGCTGCTCTAGATGTGCTCAGCTGGTTGTGCCAAGAAATCTGGAGGACAACCACCTGGCCAACTGACCATTCATAAAAAAAGGTGATCTGACAGAGTGTAGAAATTATTGAAAAATTCCACTAATACCACATATAAGCAAAATCCTACTGAAGATCATTAAAAATGATTGGAACATAAGGAACTCTGGTGGCTAATAGCAAGAAGCAGCACTGCAATCCCGAAGGTGCGTGGTTAGAATACACCAGATGCTCCACTGGAGAAGGAGGGACAGTCTCTTCCTTTGCAGGCTGGGAACAGTACATTGACAGGGAACTACCAGAAGTACAAGCTGGGTGTAGAAGAGACCATGACACCAGGGATATTATGTTCAGGTGGATCTTGGCTGAAAACAGAGTGTACCAGAGGAATGTCTGTCTCTGTTACATTGACTTTGCAAAGACATTTTGCAAGACATTTGATTGTGTAGATCACAAAAAATTGTGGCTAACCTTTAGAAGAATGGGAATCCTGGACACTTGATTGTGCTTATGCGAAACCTATACTTAGACAAGGACGCAGTAATTGGTATAGTGAAGGAAACATTTAATGTTTCAAAGGTAGGAAAGGAGTACATCAAGAATGCATCTTATCTGCATACCTTTTCAATCTATATGCAAAACAGAACATCCAGGCGGTTGGGCTCAATGAAGAGGGCATGTGGCATCAGGATTGGATGAAGACTCATGAACATCCTGCATTATGCAGACGATACTACCTTGCTTGCTTAAGCTGAGGAGGATCTGAAGCATTTGCTGCAGAAAGCCAATAGCTACAATCTTCAGCCCTGTAATCCCAGAGGTGAGTGGTTTGAATCCACCAAAATCTCTGCTGGAAACAGAGGGGCAGTCTCCTCCTGTACCAATCAGATCTGATTTGACGGTACACACACCTAATAATAATAATAATAATCCCCCCAAAAAACCAAACTGCAATCTTCAGTATGGATTGAAGCTTAACACCAGCAAAACAAAGATTTGTATCACTGGGCAAATTGACAGCATCATATTGATGGAGACTAGATTGAGATTGTTAATAATTTCTGCTTGCTTGGCTCCACAATCAGTACTCTAGGCACCAGAAGTCAGGAAGTAAAGACGAGTTGCATTAGGAAAATCTGCTGTCAGAGATCTCACAAGAGTGCTAAAGAGTAGTGATGTCAGTCTAGAGACTAAGGGGTACTTGATTCACAAGTTTTTGCTCTGTATGAGAGAGCTGGACAGTGACTAAAGATGACAGAAGAAGAATTGATGCCTTTGAGTTGTAATGTTAGAGAAGAGTATTGAACACACCATGGGCCACCAAGAAAACAGGTCTCTCTTGTAGAGGGTGATACTAAGTTGCTCTTTAGAGGCAAGGATTTAGAATGTCTATCTCACATACTTTGGGCATGTTGTCAGAAGGTACCAGTCTCTAGAGAAGGACATCATGCTTGGAAAGGTGGAGAGACAGTGCAGGAGAGATGGATTGATACAGTAACTGGGGTCATGGGAGTAGGTATGTTGGAGACAGTGAGATTGGCTGAGTATAGAGCAGAGTTCAGAACTCTTGTACACAGGGTTGCTGTGAGTCATAGTAGACTAGGTGGCACATAAACAACATCATCAACAACAAAATCATTTGATGGCATTTACATTCTACCCTCACCTTAAAGCTACTGTTTCTATACATAACCTTTCATCTTTTCTTGCTTCCCCTCCCCACCCCTTTGCTCCATTTCCATCCTTTTGTTATTCGTTTACTTCTATGGCTGTAAAAATCTAATCTTTGTTTTAGAATAATTCCTTTTCTAGAGTTCTACTTTATGAACTTATACAGTATTTAGGAGAACTTTCTCAGTTGTAGGGACTTAATATTTGATTAAAAATATTTTGGGAAGCTGACTGCATACATGATCAAGTATAGACGGGGCAGGGTGCTTGCTCTCCGCCGGGAGCTGGATGGATTCTACCGCTTGTGAGGCTTTGGCTTAGCCGGAGGCTGCCCACTGGGCTCAGAGGGAAGCTAGTTGACATTAATTTTGTTTTACTTTCCTTGTGACCTGTTTTTAACATTTTTTAAATGCACCCAGTTTGAGACTAGTCACTTATTGGACACCTTTAAGTAGGTTAACATATCTTTTCTAATCTTATACCAACTTAGCAGCCTTTGCACCAAAAATAAGAAACAGTAGTGCATTTCCCTCTGAGTACTTTGTCCTGGAGGCCTTTCATGTTAGTTCTGTTTCAGGAGTAGAAATAACTTCATTGAAGTCGGAGGGGGAGAGGAGATTTCTCCTAAAATCTGGACACTTGCTTTTGAAGATGCTCCAGTGATTTAATTTTTAACACCAGAATGTTTTCATTATTTAAAATTCATTGACACACAATTTCTTTAATCAACCAATTGATATCCTTTTAATCTTGAAGAGCAATATAGAATTCTTAATAAAGTCTCTTTCTTTCAAATATATTTCAACTCTAAAGCTGTACAGTTGTCATCAGAGCTTTCTCTTTGCAAAAACTAATTTTAAAAAGCAAGGTTAATTTAAAAAAAGTATTAAAAGCAAAACCAAAACAATTGAGTACGTACTTTGTAAAATCAGTGTGTGAGGAGAGAAGGTAGAGGTGGGTAGGGTGATTACACTGGAATTAGGTCAAGGAGCCATGGTAAGAAGCTGCTCTGCAATCCCAAAGGTGTGTGGTTCAAATCTATCAGCTGCTCTGAGGGAGAAGTATAGGCAGTCTCCTTCTATGCAATTTATTACTTCTGTAAACCTGCTGGAGGTTCATCTGTGGGTTGGGACTGACTCTGTGGCACTCAACACAACTTGTTAGATCACAGTAATTGTCACCAAGTCAGAACTGGCGTATAGCTGACCTTTCATAAAATTTCCAAGGTTGTAATACTTGCTGGAAGAGATTGCTTATCTTTCTCTCTTAGAGCTCAGGTAGAGTCCAACTTCGAGGGAGGCTCTGCTTTTCAGCTAGCAGTGCAGCTTTCCGTGGACTGTGCCACAAGACCTTACCTTGTTGTTATGTGCTGTGGAGTCACCTGCGACTCATAGCGACCCGAACAGCCCTGAAACCTGCTCTATCCTGTGCCAACCTTATTGTCTCTGACACACCTACCCCCATTACCCCAGTCACTGAATCAATCCATCTCATCGAGGGTCTCCCTTTCTCTGTCTCTCCACCCTTCCAAGCATCATGTCCCTCTCCAAGGACCGGTTCCTCCTTGCAACATACTCAGAGTATATCAGGTGAAGCCTCAGAATCCTTGCCTTCAAGGAGCAGCCTGGGTTCACCCTCTCTAGGATGAACCTATTTGTTCTCTTGACAGTCCATGGTATTAGGTCCACCTAAATTATCCAGAAAATCTCCATATCTCAAGATTCGTACTTAATTATATCTGTGTAGTCCTTTTCCCCCGCCCCATTTTTTCCAAACTTTTAAAAATTTAAATAAAATTTTTATTTTAGACTGGTTTACTTAAAAAGTTTATATACATTGTTTTCCATACTGGATCTTTCCCATTTCCTTTACACACCACTTCCTACACCCATCAATTGTGCAGTCCTATGATTAACCCCTTTCCCCACTCCTGCCTATCCTCACCCCTCTATTCCTACCCTCTCCCCCCCTTGGATCTTGATGAAAATTCTACAATAATGGTCTTATATTGTATTTGTCCTTATAGGACTGATTTATTTCACTCAGCATAATGCTCTCCAGTCCCTTCCAAGTTAGATAATAATTTACAAAATCATTGCTCCTGCATGCTGCATAGTATTCCATTGTGTGAATGTACCATAATTTCTCAATCAATTCTTATGCTTAAACATTGGGATGTTTCCATGTTCTTGTGATGATGGGGAATAATACTGCTATGAACATTGATGTACAAGTCTCCATTTGTACCTCAGTTCTCATTTTCTCAGGGTATATTCCAAGCTTTGGATCATGTGGAATTTCTATGTTCAGCTTTCTGAGGAAACACCAAACTGCCTTCTAGAGTGGTTGTACCATTTTACAATCCCACCAAGAATTTAAAAGAGTTCCTTTCTTGCCACATCCTCTCCAAAATTTATTACTTGTTTTCCTGTTAAACTTTGTCCCTGTTACAGGGGTGAGATGGTATCTCATTGTGGATTTGATTTGCATTTTTCTTATTACCAGTGATTTTGAGCATTTCTTCATTTGTCTATTGGCCATTTAAATATCTTCCTCTGTGAAACTTTTTTCCATGTCTTTTGTCCATTTTGTAATGTGTTAGCAGTCTTTTTCTTGTGGAGGCCCTGTAAGATTCTGTAAACTTTTAATATGAGACCATTGTCTGAGATGGTATTGCCAAAGTGTTTTTCCCCAGTCAGTAGGTTTTCTTTTCACTTTGCTGGAAAATGCTTTTGATGTGCACAGGGATTCAATCTTTAGAAGGTGCCATTCATCAATTTTATCCTCTTCAGAGTGTACATTTCTGCCTGTATTTGGCAGTCTCTTTATTCTGGACACTAGGGCTTCTAAGCTTGATCCTAGTTTGTCTCTCATGAACTTTATGGTTTTTAGTTTTACTCCCAAGTCTCTGATATACCTTGAGTTGATTTTTTTGTGTATGGTGTGAGGTATGGATCCTGTTTCAGCTTTCTGCAGGTAGCAGTCCAGTTTTGCCAGCACTATTTGTTGAAGAGGTTATCATTTCCCCATTTGATAGGTTTTACTTCCTTGTTGTATATCAGTTGGCCATAGATAGTCACACCTATTTCTGAGTTCTCAATTCTGTCCCATTAGTCTATGTGCCTGTCATTGTACCAGTACCATGCTGTTTTGGTGAGTACTGCTATGTAGTAGGTTTTGAGGTCAGAGAGTACTATGCCTCCCACTTCATTTTTGTTTTTCAGAAATGCTTTGCTTATTTGGGGTCTCTTTCCTCTCCAACTTGACAGTTTATCTTTTGATCTCTTTGAAAAATGAATTTACTATCTGTATTGGGATTGCATTGAACATGTAAATTGCTTTTGGTAGGGTTATCATTTTCACAATATTGAATCTTCGTGTCTATGAACAGGGAACATTTTCCCATTTCTTTAGGTCTTTTATTGTGCCTCTCAGAAATATTCTATAGTTTTCTTTGTACAGGTCTTTTGTATCTCTAGTTACATTCATTCCCAAGTATCTCAATTTGTGGTGGCTATTGTAACTTGTATTGCTTTCTTGGTTTTCTTCTCTGAGTTCTCTTTGTTGCTTTAGAGAAATCCTACTGATTTTTGCATATTGATCTTACATCCTGCCGCTCTACTAAACTGGCCTACTAGCTCTAACTGTTTTTTTGTTGAGTCCTTGGGGCTTTCTGTGTCCATGCATAGTCTCTTTTAACATGAAAGCAAATATATTTGCAGAGTTTAAGAATTGGGATGTAGGGTTCTTAGGGGACCATTATTCAGTCTTTGATTTAGTTTGATAATCTGGCAAACATGCTGCTCTTTCAGTTTTCCTCATTTAAGTCATTGATGCTACTGCTCTCACTTAAGATAATTGATTGGCCCTGGCTGGAACAGTCTGCTCAAACACAACAACAGTGTCTCCACATTGCATGGATTGCACTGAACAGACAGACACATGTAAAGGCTTGTTGGCCAAGCTCTCTAGATCTTTGTAGACTCTGGATCCTGCATCTGACTCTTGTCATCTAACTTCAGTTCTTGGTGCTAGAACCATATTGGGTTGTTGGGAATTTTGGGACTCATCAACTTCTGCAGTCAATGAGACAGCAGCCTTCAGTTTGGTCTGCCCATTGGGGTTCTATGACCCCTGAAGCAATATGAGCCAAGAGACGGCTCCAGTCAATTTACGCAGCAAGGACTTGGGACATGCCTATCTCCACAACTGTATGCTGTTTCCTTTAACTTCATTCCCTGTGTGTAGGTTTCTTGTCTCCCCTCCGCTCCCCTCCACTCCTTCCCCTCCCCTCCCCTCTTTCAACATACGCACACACACACACACACACACACACACACACATGCCATGAGTTTTCCTTCTCTGGAGAACCCAACCTAAAGTAAATGTCTTTCAGAAATTTAACTAATGTGGGATTTGTAAAGGTCAAGTTTTACAAATAAAAGCACACACTTAGGCTGCTAAAATTCCAGCCAGCAATTTTTCACCCCTAAGAATGGGGGGAAATAGTTATACATTGAATTAGTCGCAGATCTCCTCTTCATGTGACAGATAGATTATTTCAAGTAATTACTCATTTTCCTTTATTTCACCAAATTGTAAAGTCACCAAAATACATGCAAAAAATGAAATTACTAAAATTTGGAAGCTATATTTTGATATATTATTAATAGTATTCTCTTTCCTCAACCAG
>NW_006399784.1:21478277-21481887 GCF_000299155.1 Elephantulus edwardii
ACAACAACAACAACAACAACATTCTCTTTCAGCTGTTTAACCCCATTTTGAAGCTATAACTTTCTCTCCTTACCTAAAATGTATAGTTTATTTATGTACTGGAATTCTGGTGGCCAAGTTCGTGGTGAGTTTTGCTACTAATTCAAAGACCACACCTATCTGGCCATTCAAATCCACCAGTTATTACCAGGAGCAAAGTGAGCAGTCTCCTCCTGTGTGATTTACAGCCTCAGAAATCCATAGGAGGGTCAGCTATGAGATCCTTCCAACTCAATGGCATTAAGTTTGATTTTTGCATTTTGTTTATGTACTAGGAATCAACTACCTGAGAATTCTGTTACATCTTCCCTCTTCAAGAAGAGAACGGAGTCAATCAAAATAATCAGATTAATTTTATTTCCTACTATCAATAATTAAGAGGAAATGTGCATTGTCACAAAAATAAAAACTTTTAAAATCTTTAGTGGGAAATTTTAATTGCCTTTCAGGAAATTATCCTCAACTAACCCATATTCTCTCCACAGCTTTTAATACTGTGTAAGCCTTCAGTTCCTTTCAGCATGAGGTTGGAATGAAGTGACTAGAATCCAGTACTGTGACACTTGGTATCACTCTTAGGACACTCAATCCTTACTGTCTTATCCGGTAATTAACTATGAAGACCAAGGTGTGAAAGGGTTAGCATAGGATAGATGTCTGTGTAAGGCTTCAGCATGCTAAAAGCACTATAATTTTAGTAGAAATGGTGAAGAGAGATTGAGCTATGATTGTGTGACAGGTTTAAGATAGTGTACTTATGTGGTATAGCTGTTGTTATTGTTGAGTACCATCAAGTCAGAACCAACCCATAGCTGACTGACCCTCCAGTGGATTTCCAGAGGCAGTTATGAGAGGAGATGACCCATCCTTCTTCCATTAGGAGACACTGATAAATTGAATCAGACTGTAACTGGATTAAAGGTGTTATATGAAGCAAGGGTATTGCATCCCAACTTAGTCCTTGTATATATGGTATCAGATTATATCATGAGACTTCCGGCATCATTACATAACTGCCAAACCAGATGATTATGAACAAATTGACGTGCAACTTTAATTATAACAACACAGTAAAATGAAATTTGGGGCATATTAAAATTTAGATAGTTTAAGGAAGAAAGAATCCCACAAACTAAAATTTATGTTTAAATGCTACTTTTGAGTCTCCAGTAGAGTATAAATAGACTTCTGTCAATACCCATGGTAGCAACAGTCAAGAAATCAAAAAATGTGTTCCATTAAGGAAAAAAAGATGCTATCAAAGACCTCTTTAACATGCTGAAGAGTATGAATATCTAATTATAGACTAAAATGTGCCTGATTCAAGCCATGATATTTTCAGTTACTTCATATGTAGGTGAAAGTTGGACAATGAATAAGGAAGATCAAAGAATCATTGCCTCTTACTTGTGGTGTTTGTTGTTGTTATGTGTCATAGAGTCGCTTGCGACTCGTAGCGACCCTATGTACAGGAGCCCTAAACACCGTTCTGTCCTGTGCCAACCTAGCCATCTCAAATGCACTCATTCCCGCCTCTCCAGTCACAGAATCGATCCATGTCATGGAGGGTCTTCCTCTCCTGCGCCATCCCTCCACTCTGCCAAACATGATGTCCCTCTCCAAGGACCAGTCCCTCCTTGCAGCATGCCCAAAGTATGTCAGATGAAGCTTCAGAATCCCTGACTCCAAGGAGCATTCTGACTTCACCTTCTCCAGGACAAACCTGTTTGTTCTCCTAGCAGTCTGTGGTATATTCAACACTCTTCTCCAACACCACAACTCAAAGGCATCAGTTCTCCTTCTGTCATCCCTATTCACTATCCAACTCTCTGAAGCATAGCACGTAATTGTGAAGACTACAGCCTGGATCTGACACACCTTAGTCTCCATCCTGATGTCATTGCTCTTCAGTACTCTTGAGAGGTCCCTTACAGCTAACTTTCCCAATGCAATTTGTCTCTTGATTTCCTGGCTGCTGAATTGTGGTGTTAAGAGGAGAGTGTATTGAGTTTTCTGTGGTTGCCAAAGAACGATGGAGTCTGCTATAGAGGAAGTAAAACCAGAGTGTTCATTAGAGGCAAGGATGGTAAAACTGCATGTCTCGGATCCTTTGAGCATGCTGTCAGGATGGGCTAGTCCTTGGAAAAAGTCATCTTACTGGGAAATGTAGAAGGCCAGCGAAAGACAGGAAGACCTTCTGTGTGATGGATTGATGCCGTGACTGTAATAATGGGTGTTAGCATTGCAGAGATCATGGGGTTGGTGTAGGATAGGCAAGGCTCAGGTCTCTTCACAGACTCACTATGAGTCATGATTGACTTGGTGACACCTAACAACAGCATTCTCTCCTCACTTGGCTAGTGACCAGTAAGTAGTATGTGACATTTTAGCTCCGTGAGTATGAATATTTATTGTTTTTCTCCCAGTAATGTTTGATGAGGTTCTTTATCTCATAAACATCACAAATTGTATTTTAACCAGCTATAACAGAAACAATCTATGTAGTTTGTTTGAACCTCTTTTTGTAATGCCATCACAAGAGAGCCTGAAATATATCACAAACTTCATCACTTGTGAAAATTATGCACACAAAACACCTCACTCACTTTTAAACCATTCCCAGTTCTATATACCCTTCAGGTTACTACCTACTTTCTAACCAGTGCTCAGAAATAAGTAGGGTGAGGTATACAAGAGAAGGGTTCTCTATGTATAATGACATTGGGGAACAGAGAAAAAATTAAACCATAAGATCCCACTGTCATCACATAGATTCCTACACATAGTGACTCTGTAGGGCAGCGTAGATCTGCCCTGTGGGATTTTCAAGGCTGTCTGTTTTTGTAGAAGCCAAATACTTCAACTTTCTTCACTCGAGCAGCTAGTGGGTTTGAACCACCAGCCTTTTGGTTAGCAGCCAAATGTCTTAACAACTACACCAGCATAGCTCCTTCAAAAGTAAAATGATGAATTACGAAGCAGATGGTAAAAAACCTTGACCTTTATCTTTCTTGAGTTGTCTGGGTTAATGAGATCTTATTGCAAGGACGAAAGTCCTTAATGGTGCAAATTGTTTCAAGGTGCTTTTAACAGCCAAGTAAATGCGAGAGCCAGAAAGACAGATTGGTTTGTTTTTGCCAGTGTATACGGTATGCAACACTCTTAGCTGACACTACATTTCAGAGGCGTTGATTCTTATTTTGTCATCCTTTATTCATTGTCTGACTTTCGTCATGTGTTCAAAGTAGTTGAAAATATCATGGTTTGGGTCTTTGATCTTCAATGTTGTTGTTGTTGTTATGTGCCATCGAGTCACTTGCGACTCATAGCGACCCTGTGTACAACGGCTCTAAACTCTGCTCTGTCCTGTACCAATCTCATGTTTCTGACACACTCATCCTGATTGCCCAAGTCACGAAATCAATCCACCTCCCAGAGGGCCTTCCCCTCCTGCGCCTGCTCTCCACCCTCCCACGCATGATGTCCTTCTCCAATAACCAGTCCCTCCTTACAACATGACCAAAGTATGTCAGATGAAGTTTCAGAGTCCTTGCCTCCAAGGAGCAGCCCG
>NW_006399784.1:21482707-21500327 GCF_000299155.1 Elephantulus edwardii
CTAAGATCCGTCTAACATTAGCTACAATATCCCTAGTACCACGACCCCTTCTAAACCAGCCTGGACTTCTGGTAGTTCTCTGCTGATGTGCTGTTCCAGTCATTTTTGGGTAATCTTCAGCAGAATCTTGCTTGCAATGTGAAATAAATGATATTGTTCTATAGTTTCCACACTCTGTTGGGTCACCTTTCTTTGGAATGGGAACAAATATAGATCTCTTCTAGTCAGTTGGCTAAGTGGTTGTTCTCCAGATTTCTTGACACAACTTGGTGAGCACGTCCAGGGCAGCATCTGTTAGCTGAAATATGTCAATTGGTATCCCATCTGTTCCTGGGGCCTTATTTTTTGCTATTTCCTTCAAAGCAGCTTCAGCTTCTTCCTTCATCACCATACGCTCTTGCTCATATGTTGTTTCATTAAATTCTTCTGTGTCTGCAAATTCCTTTCGATATAATGACTCAGTATATTCTTCCCAACTTCTTTTGATACTTCCTGGATCGTTTAATACTCTTCCTAAAGCATCCTTGATAATAGCAACTCGAGGTTTGAATTTGTTCTTCAGTTCCTTGAGCTTAAGAAATGCTGAGCGAGTTCAGCCCTTTTGGTTTTCTGACTCCAGCTCCTTGCACATAGGTCTTTTAAATGTTCATGTCTTCAGGCAAGATGTCACCTGCGTAACACAGGTTATTGATAAGACTTTCTTCTGATGCCCATTCTATTTAACATAATCCAACTTCTCAAATTATTTACTCAGCATACAGACTGGATAATATGGAGGAAAGATACAACCCTGACACAAACTTAACCTGATTTTTAAACTGTGAACTTTGCTCATATTTACTTCTTAGTCTACATACAGATTTCACATGTACAAAGTTAAATGTTCTGACGTTATCATTTTTCTCACAAATTATTATTAGTCACATAATCAAATGCCTTGTTGTGGTGAAGTAAACATCTCTCTGGTATTGTCCGCTTTCAGCCAAGACCCATCTCATATCAGCAGTGATAGCCCTCATTTCATGACCTCTTCTAAATTCAACTTGAATTTCTGGCAACTCTCTGTAGATAGATTGTTTCGCTTTTTAAAAATAGTCTTGAGCTGAATTTTACTTATGTGTGATGTTAATAATGTTGCTTGAGAATTCTTTTAGAATGCACGCAGATATGGATCTTTTCAAATCAGTTGGCCAGGTAGCTAGCTGTCTTCCAGCTTTCTTGGCATAGACTAGTAAGCACATTCAAGGATGCATCTATTTGCTGCAACATGTGGTGTCCCACTACTTCCTGTGGCCTTATTTTTGGCCAGTGCTTTCGGTGCAGCTTTCTTCAGTACTACTATTGGTTCTTATTGATGCTTCTTAAAATTGTTTAGTATCAAGGACTAGCACAGTGACTCTATTCCTTCTGTTTTCTTTCGATGCTTCCTGTATCATTTTGTCCATAGAATCCCTCAGTATTGCAACTCGTGGCTTGAATTTGTTTTAAGTGCTTTCAATTTGAGAAATGCCAAGAGTGTTCTTCATTGTTAGTTTTCTAACTCCAGCTCGTTTTGCACATTTCTGTTTACTACTTTGCTGTCCTTTTGAACAGCCCTTTGAAATCGTCTGTTCATTTCTCTTATTTCATCATTTCTGCCTTTACTTTCCTTAGCTTCTCTACGTTCTAAAGCAAGTTTCTTTAGATTCTTTTCTGACATCCACTTGGGTATTCTCTTTCTTTCCTGTCTTTGTAATGGCATTTTGCTTTCTTTATGGGTGATGCCTTGATATTATCCCACAACTCATCTTGTCTTCAGTCATTTGTGTTCAGTGCATTAAGTCTATTCTTGAGGTGAGTTTTAAATTCAGATGAGATAAATTCAAAATTGTGTTTTAGTTCTTGCAGACGTATTTTCATTTTCTTCAGTTTCTAGAATGATATGTATTCCTTTCTTATTAGCCCATTATGATGGAATGATCTGTGGAGGCAGAAGCGTAGGCTAAGATCCTTTGCCATGGAGTTAAGTCAGTTTTGACTCCAGGTATGTAAATTAACTCTGCTCCAGAGTTAAAGACTGTGATTTTTCAGAAGCAGATTGCCAGACATTTCTTCTGAGGTACCTTTAAGTGCATTTGAACTACTAAACTTTAAGTGATTAGTCAAGGGTTCAACTTCTTGTACCACCTTGGGACTTCCACAAAAGCAGCAAAAATGTGGATCAGGTTGGGAGCCCATGATGTAACCTTGGCTACTAAGTGTATGTTTAATATACTTTTTAAAAGGGATTTCTCTTTTGTCATTCAAGACTTTTATCCTTGTCTCTCTTAAAAATCATTTGTATTCACAGTACTTACCAGCTTTGCATAAGCATACACCAATTATCCCAACCTGACAATATCTCAACATGACAAGAAGTGATATAACATCTAGTGATATACCATCAGATTCCACTGGGTTATACAGACAGACCCTTATAAAGTGTTGGCAGTTGAAAAGCATTTTAAAAACTCTCAAGAAAACCCTTAACTCTGTCAAGTTGGAACTCATAGCTGACACTCTACTAGGCTTTTGGAGGCTTTGAATTGCAGGCAGGAGGTGTCCCATCTTTCTGTCTAGGAGCCTGTGGTGGATTTAAACCACCAGAGAGATGCCGTCTTTGGTTAGCGGCACAAGTCCTTCCAGAATACAAATATAGTCTTGTTCATATAGTTAGGGGCAAAACATGTTATGCACGAGAGTGATAGCTTTCTTTACTTGCTATTCCCATGCCATCTCAATTTATACAACAGATCACTGGGGAGGCTCGGCTCTGTGAGGAGGAATGTGGCATCAGGGTTGATGGAAGACTCATCAACAGCTTGCATTATGCAGATGACACAATCTTGCTTGCCGAAACTGAGGAGGACCTGAAGCATCTGCTGCAGAAGGGCAAGGACTGCAGCCTTCACTATGAGTTGAAGCTCAACATCAATAAAAAAAAACAAAGATTCTCACCACAGGGCTGATTGGCAACATCACGATAGATAGTAAAGAGATTGAAATTATTAACAATGTCAATTTACTTGGCTCCACAGTAATGCTCTTGCTACCAGCAGCCAGGAAATCAAAAGATGAATTAAATTGGGAAAATCTGCTATCAGGGACCTTGCCAGAGTACTGAAGAGCAATGCTGTCAGGCTGGAGACTAAGGTATGCCTGATCCAGGCTATAGTCTTTGCAGTTACTTGCTATGCATAAGAAAGCTGGACAAGGACTAGGGATGATAGAAGAACTGATACCTCTGAGCTATGGTGCTGGAGAAAAGTGTAAAATATACCATGGAGTGCTAGAAGAACAAACAGGTTCATCCTAGAGAGGGTGAAACCAGGCTGCTCCTTAGAGGCAAGGATTCTGAAGCTCTGTCTGACATACTTTGAGGGACCACTCCTTGGAGAGGGGTATCATATTTGGGAGGGTGGAGGAACAGCGCAAGAGAGGAAGACCCTCAATGAGATGGATTGATTTAGTGTCTGTGATAACGGGGGGTGAGTGTGTCAGAGGCCATGAAGTTGGCTCAGCATAGAGCAGGATTCAGAGCTGTTGTATATAGGGTCACTATAAGTTGCAAGCAGCTCGATGGTACTCAACAACAACAACCACCTTCCAACCCCTAAAAGACACTCAGTTTCAAGAAAATAAAAAAAATTTTTTTTCCAAATTATTTTAATGACATCATCTAGGATTGTCAGTGACTCTTGTGAGCTCTCTCATTTGGGGCTTGTTCTCTGAACACCCTTTTCTAAGGCTTTAGCTGAGCTGGGTCACTTCAGCTGTCCTGTCTGCTCTCTTGCTGCCAAGTTAGGCTCATAGGACACAGTAGGGCCCCAAGAGAGCCAGATAGAGCAGTCCGCTTAGGAGCAGGAAGTCAGATAAATTCAGATACTTAGGACCGAAAACTTGCGCTTTTGAGATGGTTTCATTAATCCACCTTTGGTAGTAGAGTACACTAGAGTAGACTCCAGGAAGAGACCTAGCACAGTCTGATCCCCAGCTTACCACTCCTATTTGGATCCACACATGGTCTATATAACATGCCAGAGGTCCTCCAGAATCACCCTAAGGAAGAGAGAAATACCTTGAGTATAATGAAAAGGGACCGTGAAGAAGATAGAGACGGGTCAGAAGGGAAGGAGAGTTCCTTAGAACCAGCAGTGAAGCTCACGGAGATAAAAAACTCTAGATAATCCTTGTCTGCGCACTGCAGTGTGGGGAGTCCGTGACAAGTATAAAATCATAGTTTGAAATTCTAAAATGATAAATTCTTTTATCTGAACTTAGCTAAATATATCAGTACTTGGGATTTATGTATGAGGGTTTCAGAACACTTAATTGTACTCATATAGGAATCTATATGTAAACTAAGAAGTCATTGGAACAGAACCAGGGGATACTGCAAAAAGGTCTATGTCCCTAAAGGAAAAAAGTTAATAAATGGAAATTTACTAAAATTATAAACACCTGTTCTTAAAAAGGCTCCATTAGGAATATGAAAATAAAAGTTATTGACTGGGAAGGGGAAAAAAGTATATGTCAGCGTGGTAGCCTTTCAGTAGACCTTTTCAGTCGATGTGCTGAACAATTTATTGGGAAAATATGGACTTTATGAAGGATAATGTAACAGCAGGATTAGAGGAAGACTTATTAACAACCTGTGTGCCATAAACAGATGACACAACCTTGCATGCAGAAAACAAATAAAACTTGATGCACTCATTGATGAAGCTTGAAGACTATAGCCTTCCTGATGATTTTACTGACATGTTAAAAAACATTCTTACAACTGGATTTATAAACTATATCATGATAAATGAGAAAAGATTGAAACTTGCATTTCATTTTACGTGAATCCATCATCAATGCCCATGGAAACAGCAGTTATGGAATCAAGCAATATAAGAAATGATAATAGACAGTTCTGATGCAAAGGACCTGTTTACAGAGCAGGACTGTCATTTTGACAGTTAAGCACATTATTTTCAGTTGCCTAATGCCCCAGAGGAATGTCTATGTATGTTTCCTTGACTATGCAAAAACATTTGACTGTGTGGATCACAACAACTGTCACTGACTCTGAGAAGAATGGGAATCCCAGGACACTTGATTTTCTTATCCGAAACCTATATTTGGCAGTTGTCCGAACAGAGGAAGAGAACACTGCATCGTTCAAAATTGGGAAGGGTATACACCAAGGATGTGTCCAGTCTCCGTAACTTTTCAATCTATATGCAGAACAGTTTATCCGGGAAGCTGGGATCTATGAAGAGAAATGTGAACTCTCACCACTGAGGCGAATGGCAACATCATGATAGGTGGTGAAGAGATTGAGATTGTTAACAGCTTTAGTTTGTTTGGCTCTACACTCAACGCTCTTGGTACCAGTGGCCAGGAAATAAAAAGACATATTGCATTGGGAAAGTCTGCTGTCTGAGACCTCTCCAAAATAATGAAGAGCAATGATGTCAGTCTGGAGACTAATGTGCACCTGATACAGACTATGGTCTTTTTAATTACTTTGCATCAGAATGCTGGACGACGACTAGGAATGAAAGAAGGAGAATTGATTCCTTTGTGCTGGAGAAGAGTATTGAATATACCATGGAGAGGGTGAAGCCAGGCTGCTCTTTGAAGGCAAAGATTCTGAAGCTTAATCTGACATGACTTTGGACATGTTGCAAGTTGGGATCAGTCCTTGGAGAAGGATGTCATGCTTGGGAGGGTAGAGGGACAGCACAGGAGAGGAAGACCCTCGATGAGATTTATTGATTCATTGACTGGGGTAATGGGGGTAGGTGTATAAAAGACAGTAAGATTGGCACAGGATAGAGCACAGTTTAGGACTGTTGTACATAGGGTCTCTTACGAGTTACAGGTGACTTGACAGCACATAACAATAACAGTGCTTGTAAACTTTGAGAAAAGCTGATAGTTGTAGAAAGGCTTTAGGTCTATCTTAGTGTCACTGTGAGTTGTGCTTGACTTGATGGCAATCAGCAACAAGAACAACAATGCGTATGTAGGGAGCTTTGATTGCCTACTGGGTAGAGAGTTGAACTGCCAACCCAAAGTTACACAGTCTGAATCCACTAACTTCTCTAAGGGAGAAAATAGGCAATATCCTCGTGTGATTTGCAGCCTGTTGGAGAGTCGTTTATGAGTCCATTTTGACTAGATGGCATGTAACAACAATAGTACATATGAACGTTGGACAAAGACTTAGACCAAAGGAGTTTTGAAGCCTTTGATTCTGAAGAACATGTGAAGAATATGGTGTATACCATAGAGTGCTAAACAACAAACATTTTTCTTATAGGAAGTGCAGCGAGAAGGGTGTTAAACTTTGTCAAATGTCTTATGTATCAATTGAGAAGAACATGTGATTATTTTCCTTTGTCTTATTGATGTGATTGATTACAGTATTTTTTCTTAATGTTGAATCATCCTTGTGTAGGTATGGTATCCACTTGACCATGATGCATTATTTTTAAATATGATGTTGGATTCTATTGGCCAGGATATTGTTGAGTGTATTTTCACCTATATTTTTGAAGATATTTGTCTATATTATAATAGATGGAGAAGAGATTGAGATTGGTAACAATTTACGTTTTCTCTGTTCCACGATCAGCATTCTTGGCACCAGCAACCAGGAAATAAAAAGACAACTTGCATTAGGAAAATCTGTTGTCAAGGACCTTTCTGGAGTCCTGAAGAACAAGGATGTCAGTCTAGAGATTAAGGTGCAACTCATCCAGGCCATGATCTTTACAATTACTCTCTTTGCATCAGAGAGCTAGCCAATGACCAAGGATAACAGAAGAAGAGTTGATGCCTGTGAGTTGTGATGCTGAAGAAGAGTATTGAACATACTGTAACTGCCAAGAGAATTAATACTCTCCTGGAGAGAGTGAAACCAAGCTGCTCTTTGAAGGCAGGGGTTTTAAGACTTCATCTCACATACTTTGGGCATGTATTCACAAAAGACTAGTCTTTGGAGAAGTATATCATACTTGGAATGGTCAGAGGACAACACAGGAGAGGAAGACCCTGGACAAGTTGGATTGTCACAGTAATTGGGGTAATAAGGGTAGGTGTGTTAGAGACAGTGAGATTGGCGCAGGATAAAACAGAGTTCAGAGCTATTGTGAAAAGGGTTGCTATGAGTCATAGTTGACTTGATGGCACATAATAATAACAGCAACGATGTTTTTACCTGGTTTCGAGTTATTCTTGCTTCATAGAGTGAATCTGGAAATGTTCCATTTTAAAAATATTTTTAAATAGTTCATGTAGAATTGATGGTAGTTCTTCTGAGTATTTGGTAGGTAGTATTTGCCAATGAAACTGGGCTGAGAGTGTTCTTTTATAATGTGTTTGTTCAACTGATGTCTGTTTTTCTGTGAACTTTGATAAATGCTAATAATTGTAGAGGGGTTTCAGGCCTTTTGTTCATAGGGTCACTATGAGTCATGCTCGACTCGAAGGCAATCAACAACAACAACAATGTTAGTTTAGATAGGGTGAGAGTGTCTAAAAATTTGTCTCTTTCCTCTAGATTGGAAAATTTGTTGTAGTTCTTTACAGGATTCTGTTACTATTTTTAAATCTCATTTGGTTTTATTGTGGCATCATACATTTTATTTCTTATTCGTATTATTTATGTCTTCATTTGCTTTTCCTCTTGTTAGATTTGCCAGTGGCTTGTTGATATTATTAATCCATTCAATGAACCAACTCCTGCTCTTGTTGATACTATTGATTCTTTTTATCAATTGTTTTTCTGTTTTCTATTTTATATCTTTATCTTTATTATTTCCGTTCTTCTAGAAGTTACGGGGCTTGCTTACTAGTCTTCTTTCTAATTATTAGAGATATTAGGTTAATATGTTAGTTTCTTTTTGATATGTCTGTTTATTGCTATAAATTAGCCTTAGTGTACTATTTTTGTGTGTCCCAAAGCTTTTGGTATATTGTGTTTTCTCATTTGTTTCAAGAATTTTTTTTCACTTTTATTTATTACTCAGTAGTGTTCTGTTGTTGTTGTTTTTGTGCCATCGAGTCACCTGTGACTCATAGTGACCCTATGTACAACAGCCCTAAAACCTGCTCTATCCTGTACCAATCTCACGGTCTCCGACAACCTACCCTGATTACCCCAGTCACTGAATCAATCCACCTCATAGAGAGTCTTCCACTCCTGTACTGTCCCTCCACTTTCCCAAGCATGACGTCCCTCTCCAAAGATTGGTCCCTCCTTGCAACATGTCCAAAGTATGTCTGACGAAACTTCAGAATCCTGGCCTCTAAGGAACAGCCTGATTTAAACCTCTCTAGAACGAACCTGTTCATTTTCTTAGCTGTCCATGGTAGATTCAATATTCTTCTTCGACACCACAGCTCAAAGGCATCAATTCTCCTTTTATCCTCCCTAGTCATGGTCCAGCTCTCTGATGAATAACAAGTAATTGCAAAGACCATGGCCTGGATCAGACGCACCTTAGTCTCCAGACTGACATCACTGTTCTTCAGTACTGTGGAGTGCTGTCCCTAACAGCAGACTTTCCCATTGCGATATATTTCTGGATTTCCTGGCTGCTGGTACCAAGAGTGTTGACTGTGGAGCCAAGCAAACTAAAGCTGGTAACAGTCTCAATTTCTTCACTATCCATCATGATGCTGCCAGTTGGCCCAGTGATGAAAATCTTTGTTTTCTTGATATTGAGCCTCAATCCATATTGAAGGCTGATTTTCTTGACCTTTTGCAGCAAGTGCTTCAGGTCCTACTCAGTTTCAGCAAGAAGGGTTGTGTCATCTGCATAACGCAGATAGTTGATGAGTCTTCCTCCAATCCTGATGGCACATTTCTCCTCATACAGCCCAGCTTCCTGGATAATCTGTTCTGCATATAGATTGAAAAGGTATGGAGACAGGACACATCCCTGGTGTACATCCTTTCTAATTTTGAATCATGCAGTGTTTACTTGCTCTATTCTGACAACTGCTTCCTGGTCCCAGGATAGGTTTCACAGTAGCACAATCAAGTGTTCTAGGATTCCCATTCTTCTCAGAGTCAGGCATAGTTTGTTGTGATCCACACAGTCAAAAGCCTTTGCATAATCAATGAAACACAAACATTCCTCTGGTACTCCCTGCTTTCAGCCAAGATCCATCTAACATTAGCTACAATATCGCTAGTACCACAATCCCTTCTAAACCCAGCCTGGACTTCTGGCAGTTCTCTGCTGATGTTCCACTCGTTTTGGGATAATCTTGTACAGAATCTTGCTTGCGTGTGAAGTCAATGATATTGTTCGATAATTTACACACTCTGTTGGGTCATCTTTCTTTGCAGCATGTTCTTAATTTTCAAGTACATGATTCTTTCCTTTTTTCTTTCTGTTGCTGATTTCTCATCTTATGGTATATAATATGCTTTGTAATATTTCTTTGTTTTTCAATTTATCGAAAATTGCTTTATCACCTAATATATAGTCTGTTCCAGGGAATGTTCTGTGTATACTAGAGAATAATGTTGAGTGAAGTGTTCTGAATATGTCTGTGAGGTCAGCTTTGTTAATCATATAGTTTAGTTCTTGTGCATGTTTGTTGATTTTCTCTCAAGTCATTCTGTCCTTTTAGAGAGGGTGATTTATTGAAGGCTCCCACTGTTGTGATATTGTATACATCTTCTTCAAATTTGTGGAAGTTTGGTTTGTATGTTAGCTCAGTCATTTGCCGAGTCATTTAATTACAGTAATGTAAAGAGATAGACACAACCGAAATACCCATCAAAAAAAAAACAAATGGATGGAGGAACTATTATACATTCGCGCAATGGAGTACTGTGCTACCGTGATTCATGAACTGCTCCATGAGCGAAGGGTGGACAGTCTCCCTCCATGTGATTAACTGCCTCTGAAAACCCTCCAGAGTTTCACCTCTGGGTCCGTTCCGACTCAGGTATAAAACAACAACAACAACAACACGCTGCATTGAAATTTAGTCACAAAAATACAAACGCTGTGGAAGGCTATTGTTATAAAAGGCTAGAGAATCAATCTGGTATGACTAACAGGGATGGGCAGGGGAGTGGAGAGTGGAAAATTATAGGGTGGATGAAAGGAAGGACAGTGTGGAATGAAAGGATGATCAAACATTGTGTGTATTGTAATCTGTGTTGTGACTGGAATATGCAAGAATGGCTGACAGGAGGAAAAAACTAATATGCTTTGTAAACTTTCATTCAAATCACAATTAAAAAAATAAGAGCTGCAACATGAATAGATTGATGCACACCCATGTTTATGGCATCATTATTCATAATATAATAGCAAAGAGATGGAAGCAACTCAAGTACCTCAACAAAAGTAGTTACGTGCACTGTAGTTCATTTACAATTGAGTACTGCACCACATTGAAAAACACTGAAGGGTAAATCTATACGATATTAAGTGAGGTGGGATAAATCAGTCATAAAAGGAGAAATATTATTTTAAGACCACTATTCTAAAAAGCTAAAAAGAGGTTTACACACATAGAGAATCATTCTTGTTTGGTTGTCAGCGAGGGAAGAGGATAGGGAGAGAAGTAGAAAATGAATAGATAATAAACACTTATGTGGGTGAAAGGAAGGACAGTATGGAATGAGTGGATCATTAGACATTGTGGATATTGTAATTAATGTTATGGAACAAAATGTGCATGCATGATTAATGGAAAAGTCAATATACTTTGTAAACTTTCACTTAAATCAGAAATTTTTAAAAAGAGACAAAATAACCTTTAAAAAAAAAGTAGCTCAGCTAAAATGCTCCACAGAGGAAGCAAGGATGAGAGACTTGGTCTCACACACTTTAAACATGCCATCAGGAGAGCCGGAATGTTTGGTCAAGGGAAGGATTAGGGGAGGAAAAGGAAGTCCCTCAATGACACTGATTGACAGATCCCTGCAACGCTGGGTGTGGGCACAGCACTGATTGTAAGGGGGCACAGGCTCGGCAATGTTCCATTCTCTTGTTGCGAAGTTATTGTAGTTGTTGTTGTTATGTGCCATCAAGTGAAAACTGACTCATAGCTAACCTTCCAGCAGGTTTTCAGAGGCTTTAAATTGCCGGAGAGGAGATGGTGAATTTTTCTTGGGAGAAACGGCTGGCAGGTTTGGACTACTTGCCTTTGCATTGAAAGCACAAAATTTACTGGAAGGTCAGTTTCAAAAACTTACTAGACACGACAGGGCAGCAATGAATCAGTGAAGTGAGGAGATATTTATAGTCTGTAATTTTGTTTTCTTTATGTCTTTTTCTGAGTAGTAGTAGTTTCATAAGATAAGTTGGAAAGCATTTCTTCTGTTTTAGAGGAGCTTATAAAGAGTGTTTACTCTTGAAATATTTGATGGGATTTACCAGTGAAGCCACATAGTCCCAGACTTTTATTCACAGGTAAATGGTTTGGTAGGGTTTTTAATTTTTTTTTTTAATCACTGATGTAATCTCTTTACGTGTAATATAGGTATTGACATTTTCCAATTTGTGGCCAACATATAAAAGCCAATTATGTGACAGTGCTATAAAATAACCACAAACAGGAAGAAGCTGGAGAGCAGTCAATTCTTGGAGGAATAAATGGCATTGGCTTTTTCTTTTTGTTATTTTTGCCACACTCACCCCTTCTCTCACCACTGTCCCCCCTTTACACACCCAGAGCAGGTCCTGTCATCACCATACATGGTAACTGGACATTGAATAGAAAGCCTTAACCACAGTGGTTTGAGGAGTCAGAGGACAGAATATACGGTTAATATAACAGAAAGTGAAGAAAAAAAAGTATTCATTCATTGTTGCATAATTTCTTCTTCCTGCCCACCCTTCCTCTACTTTGCTATGCACCTCTTATTCTGGACTGTTGCTGTATAAATAATGCCTAATCATATATTCCTTTTAAACAATTCTTTTTTTCATTTGTTCCAGTGCAGTGTTGCCTCTTTTCTTAGTTTCCCCTCAACCCCCATGTCAGTCCTGTTTTATAACAGTGATGTTATACAGTAAAAAAAAAGTGAACTGGGTGAGGGGTTAGGGAGGAAAATGTGTAACAATGAATGAATGAAAATCTATCTTTTCTGTAAACTTTTCTTAAGACCACAATTTAAAAAAGAACAAACAGGAAGAATCTGTGGCAACAGAAATATCATTGCTGATGTCACATTGATCCTGGCTGAAAGGAAAGAATAACAAAAAATTAAAAAGTGAAATAATAGTTTCAAAAAAAGAAAAAAATCCCAAGGTGACAAAAGAAAGCCCACAAAGGAAAGATCCACAGGGTATGAACCCCAGTTTCTCTGTCCAAACTCTGTCCAAATGTCTGGTGAATGAATGTGCTTCATGGATGTGTAGGTTAGACTCCAAGCAGCCCAGCTAAAGCTAAAAGAAAGGAACAGAGCTTGCAGCTACTGCCTGCTGCCTCAGAGACCTATTTGGGATGTGTACTAAGCCGATTTGCCTGCCTGTTAAAGTGGAAAATCAGCATTCAGAGAACACAATTCATATTCTTCAGAATATATAATTATAGAATCCATGATAGAATATAACATTAGTACACGGTAAAAGAGAGAAACAAGGAAAATATTGTCTACCCCCTCCCCTAAAAGAAAGGAAAAAATGGTACTTGAGTAAAAGAAATCAATGGAAATTAACTCTGAGACAATTAAAAATTTGAAATTAGCTGATAAGAATTTTAAAGCAACTCACATTTTTGTTTTGTTTTGTTTTTAATTAATTAATTAATCTATCTATCTATCTATTTATTTATTTTTCATTTCAATGAACATCTACAGAGATTTTGGAATTCTATTCATTCATTGTTGCACCCTTCTCCCAGCCCACCCCCCTCCCCCCACCCCACAACTGTCACATTTTTCAACAAATGTAAAGGAAAATAGAATGAATGCTCAGAGAAGAAATCTTGACTTATATAAAAGACTGTATGTGTACAAAACCATTAAGGACATGCTGAAGTGAAAAAATAAAGTATTGGATATTAAAAACAATAGTACAGTAGAGAAATTAAGAAGATAAAAATAGCAACATACTGCTTTCAATGAATTCTAATTCAGAGTGAGCATTTAGGCTAGACTACACCTATCCCATGAACTATATATAATCTTTACAGAAACAGACTGTCTAATCTCTCTCAGATTGTCCCTCCTTCTCCAGCAGAGCATCTGGTGGATTCGAACTACACAACTCTGGGATTGCAGTGCAGTGATCTTTAATCTAGAACAAGAAATGTATCCAATTTGAAAAAATGAGAGGAAAAGAACAGAAAGATTTATTAGGAAGATGTGATAATATTAAAAAAGATCTGTTATTATGTACTGTTGGATCTGACACATGCCCTTCACTAAGTTTTCAGAGGCAGTAAATTACACAGTAGGAGATTGCCTGTCTTTCTCCCATGGAGCAACTGGTGGATTTGAACCACACATCTTTGGGTTGGCAGCACCCTTCTATGAGTATGTTGTTGTGTATTGCTGAATTCGACCTGATTCATAGCTGATCATCCAGTGAGTTTTCTATGAGGCAGTAAATCGCATGGGAGTAGTTTTTTTGGTCTTAATCATAAGGAGAGATGAAGCAAATATAGTATTTGAATTAAATGTTACTGAAAATGCGTCAGATTTCAATGAATGACATAAATGTACATATTTTAAAATGTACATCCACACCCTGCCCTCAGGATTCTTGAAATAGGATAAATACATAGAAAATTGTTCCCAGCACAACAGAAGCTACTGGCAATCAAAGACAAGAAGAAAAAGTATCAAAAGCAGCAGGGTAAAAACAGTGCACCATAAAACAAAGATAGAGAAGGTGGATGCTTTTCATTATGCAGTTACAACTACAAGACAAGGGAGATGTGTGTGTGTGAATGCAAAATGAAATGTTTTTATTTTAAACTAAAATAACAACTATAGGTGAACCTCTCTATGTCCTTATGAAATCTTGTAGTTCTGTGAAAATTTAGTGACCATGTTCAACACTGGTGTAGGTAGTCCTATAGTTGAAGAATTAAATTCGCAGATACAGGTCAAGAAAGGAATGCGTCAGGCATATGTCCTTTATCCATACCTATTCAATCTATATGTGGAACAGATCATTAATGAGGCTGATTTTATGAGGAGGAAGGTGGCATCAAGATTGGAGGAAGACTCACCAATGGCTTGTGTTATACAGGTGACAACTTTGCTTGCTCAAACTCAGGAGGGCCTGAAACATTTGCTGCAGAAGGTCAAGAACTACAATCCTCAATATAGATTGAAGTGCAACATCAGAAACAAAGATTTTCACCACTGGGCCTATTGGCAGCACCATGATAGATGGAAAAGAGAATTGTTAACAATTTCAGCTTGCTTGGTTCCACAATCAATACTCTTGGCACCAGCAGCCGGAAATAAAGACTAGTTACATTAAGAAAACCCGCTGTCAGGGACTTCTCCAGAGTACTGAATTGCAAAGATGTCAGTCTAGAGACAAGATGTGCCTGATCTAGGCCATGGTCATTGCAATTATTTGCTATGCATCAGAGCGCTTGACCGTGACTAAGGATGAGAGAAGAATTGATGCCTGTGAGTTGTGGTGCTGGAAAAGAATGTTGAATATACACACCATGGACTACCAAGAGAACAAAGAGCTCTGACCTGGAGAGAGTGAAACCAAGTTTCTCCTTGGCAAGGATTTTGAAGCTGCATCTCACATAGTTTTGTGTGTGTTTCCGGGAGAGATCTGTCCTCCGAGAATGATATTAGGCTTGAATGCACACTAGAGGAAAACTCTGGACGAGACGGATTGACACAGTAACTGGGGAAATAGAAGTAAGTGTGTAGGAAACAGTGTGACTGGATCAGGATAGAGCAGGATTCAGAGCTATTGTGTATAGGGTCTCCATGAATCATAGTCGACTTGACAGCAAATAACAACAGGATAAATATCCAGCATCACATTAAGACTTAATTATCAGGACTTCTGACTTCTTACTCTTAATCCACTGATACTTACAGATAGGAAAATCTAATAGGATCCAAATGAAAATAGTCTGTTTTTAAGTAATAAAACTGAAAAAAACCAAAAAAAACCCAACAAAATCAAAACACACAAACAAAACAATGACCCCAAACAAAAGAAAATTCTGACCTTGCAACTGTCCTTCATTCCTTTGATACCTCCAGCACAAATCATGTCATTTTTGATGACTGGTTCCACCCCTGGTAAAAAGGTTCCAACTGGGTTGTAGAGTTGTTCACAAACTTTGCGTTCAATAATGGCTACTTCTAATTCCTGGAGAGTGGGAGAGACATCGATATCTGCAGAAATAGGAATGAGAGGTTAAAATAAGCTGGACAACATTCAGTCATGTTTGGGAACCCAAAACCCACATATAGCCATTTTCCAATCACCTTTACTAAATGTAAGGATTTTTTGGTACAGTTCATTTTAAACAGTATTTTTGGTGGTGTTAGGTGCCGTTGAGTCTAGTACGATTCGTAGTGCCCCTGTGAACAACAGGTCTGAAGCCTATCCTATCCTATTCCATCCTCACCGTCCCTGGTAACACGTGAGCCCATTGCTATAGTCTTCATGTCAGTACATCTTGTTGGTGGTCTTCCTCTCCTTTGCTGACCCTCCACCTCTCCAAGCATAATACCCCCTTCCAAGGAATAGCCTCTGCTAGCAACATGTCCAAAGCATGAGAGATGAAGCCTTGCCATCCTTGGCTCTGAAGTGCACTCTCTGGCTGCACCTTCTCTAAGACATACCTGTTCATGCTTTTGACAGCCCATGGGGCATTGAGTATTCTTTTCCAACAGATAACTTAAAATTATTTGTTTGAAATATTCCTCATGTACAAAGATAGGGATGTTTCTAATGTTCTCGATAAATTCTAATTCTAATGAATTCTGACTTAATGGCAACAAGCTGTGCTGCAATGCCAAGGGCACACAGTTCAAATCCACCAGCTGCTCTGTGGGAGAAAGATGAGCAGTCTCCTCCCACGTAATTAACTGCCTCTGAAAACCCACCGGAGAGTCAGCTATGGCAACAAGTAAACAAATAATGCTTCTAAAAGAATTCATTTTTCTACTTTTAGTTCTTATTCCCCCCCCCCCACTCTAACCTGGGATAGAGTTGATGCAACACTTTAAAACACCTAAGAAATAATAGATTACCACCAGACTTGATATCAAGTGTGTTAACTCCTACTTAAGATAAATAAGCATTTAGTGTCAATAACAGTTTTAGTTTACTTGGTTCCACAGTCAACTCTCTTGGTAACAACAGACAGGAAATCGGGAGACAAATTGCATTGGGAAAGTCAGTTGTGAGGGACCTCTCAAGAGTACTGAAGAGCAACGACGTCAGGCTGGAGACTAAGGTGTGCATGATCCAGGCTATAGTCTTAGCAATTAGGTTCTATGCATCGGAGAGTTGGACAGTGAATAGGGATGATAGAAAGATAATTGATACCTTTGAGTTGTGGTGCTGGAGAAGAGTGTTGAATATACCATGAATTCCTAGGAGAACAAACAGGTTTGTCCTGGAAAAGGTGAAACCAGAATGCTCCATGGAGTCAAGGATTCTGAAGCTTCGTCTGACATACTTTGGACATGTTGCAAGGAGGGACTGGTTCTTGGAGAGGGACATCATGTTTGGGAGAATGGAGGGACGGCGCAGGAGAGGAAGACCCTCGATGAGATGGATCGATTCTGTGAGTGGAGTGGTGGGAATGAGTGTGTTTGAGACGGGGAGGTTGGCATAGGATAGAATGGCGTTTAGGGCTCTTGTACATAGGGTCACTATGAGTTGCAAGCAACTCGATGGCACATGCCAATAAACAACATTTGTTCCTTATCCCACAGCTATATACGAGACAGATTTTAAAAGTAAATAAAATAAACATGTAAAGTATATGTATATATATTTTTAAAAATATTGGTACATTCAATAGATTGCTATGATTTTATTGCAAAATATTTACAATAGAACCGGTCTTCCCCAGAATCTGAAAGTTCTGGAGTAAATATGTAATTGCAAAGTATAAAGTAACTTTCTTACCTGAATATTCATCTGTTTTCCCCCATCCAGTCACCCAACAAGACTTTGGAATTGTCACTTGATTACTGATAGTGGGCAAGCAGATGGGCCTGATAAGTGAAGTGAAAGTGACTCGAGAGTACAATTTCAACAAAGCGATGTCAGCAGTCTTGTCCTTGTGGTTGGGGTGGATGACGATTTGGGATACATAGTGCTGTAAACCTTGACTTAAATAATCTGCATCAGTTGTTCCCAGCCACACAGTGTATGTAAGAAAAGTCCAGGTCCTAAAGGGAAGAGCAGAAAAGGTGGAGTATGCTTGTATGCTATAGCTGGCTCAGAGCAAAACAACTAGCTGTATCTCACAGTTCCTGAGGATCAGCATCAGGGTAACTTGGCTGGCACCTTTCTCTCAGAGTCTCTCATGAGGTTGCAATCAAGGTATGGGTTGTGGTTTTACCACAGGGATTGACTGGGGATGATAGGCATTCAGAATCCCTTCTATAACTTTTTTTTTT
>NW_006399784.1:21511793-21513670 GCF_000299155.1 Elephantulus edwardii
TGTCAGGACTTCTCCAGACTACTGAAAAGCAAGTGTCAGTCTGGAGACTAAGGTGTACCTGATCCAGGCCATGGTCCAGAGTTGGACAGTGACTAAGGATGACAGAAGAAGAATTGATGCCTTTGAGTTATGGTGCTGGAGAAGAGTTTTGAACATACGTGCATCACCAAGAAAACAAATAAGTCTATCTTTGAGAGGGTGAAATCAAGTTTCTCATAGGAAGCTAGGGTTTTGAAGCTCTTGGTATGTGGCCAAGAGAAACTGGTCCCTGGAGAAGGACATCATGCTTGGAAGGGTGAAGAGACAGTGCAGGAGAGGAAGATCCCAGATGAGATGGATTAATACAGTATTTGGGGCAATAGGGTTGGTGTGTCGGAATTAGTGAGTCTGGCTCAAAACAGGGCAGGGTTCAGAGCTGCTGTACATAGGGTCGCTATGGGTTGCAGACAACACAACGACACATAACAACAACATGTTTTTGAAAATTAAAAGGGCCAACTCCATCCATTCATCTGTTGATGGGCACTTGGATTATTTCCAACTCTTTGCTATTGTAATCAAAGCAACAATAAACATGGGGGTGCATATATCTGCTTGGGTGGCAGTTCTGGTTTCTTTAGGGTATATTCCCAGTAGTGGGATTCCTGGGTCAAATGGTATTTCTATTTCCTTCTTTTTGAGAAAGCGCCATAATGCCACTGTTATAAAACAGGACTGACATGGTGGTTGGGAGAAACTAAGAAAAGAGGGGATAAATAATAAATAATGTATGTGACATTGAAACAAACGAGGGACTGTATAAAAGGAATATATGATTATATATTATTGACATGACAAGAGTCCAGAGTAAGAGGTACGTAGTGAAGTGGACTTGAGACGACTGTATAACAATAAAAGAATTTTATTTTTTCCAAAGGAAAAAGTGAGCTGGGTAGGGAGGGAGGAAAATGTGCAATAATGAATGAATGGAAATCCAAGTTCTTTATAAACTGTCATTAAAATATCAATTAAAAAAAGGGGGGTGGGGGCCAAACTCACTCAGATTTCTTAAACTGAAGGAACAGAAGAACAAATTCAAGCCTTGAGTCGCAATTCTTAAGGATGGTTTGGACAGAAGAGTAAATGATCAAGGAAGCATTAAAAGAAGATGAAAGGAGTATACAGAGTCACTGTACCAAAAAGAATTTGACACAGAAGAATTTCATGAAATAATGTATGAACAAGAGCTTGTGGTGAAGAAGTTCAAGCTGCTCTGAAGAAAGTGGCAAAAATCAAGGCCCAAGGAATTGACGGCATACCAATTGACATATTTCAACAAATAGATGCTGCCCTGAATGCGCTCACCAAGTTGTGCCATGAAATCTGGAGGACAACCACTAGGCTAGCTGACTGGAAGAGATTCATATTTATTTCAGTTTCAAAGAAATATGACCCAACAGAGTGTGGAAATGATAGAACAATATCATTAATATCACGTGCAAGCAAGATTCTGCTGAAAATGATCCAAAAAATGACTTAAATAGGACATCAGCAGAGAACTGCCAGAAGTGCAGGCTGGGTTTAGAAGAAGCCAAGGTACGAGCTATATTATAACTAATGTTAGAGAGTATCAGCAGAATGTCTATCTGTGTTTCATTGACTATGCAAAGGCATTTGACTGTGTGGATCATGTGGATTATGGCTAATTGTGAAAAGAATGAGAATCCCAGAACACTTGATGGTGCTTATTTGAAACCTATACCTTTTTTTTTTTACACAGGAGGAAAATAATTTATTATATATGAGACAAATGATTTAAACATATGTAATAGACCTCTGATCAAATTATTTAAATTGATATAGCTTTAGTTTTTAAATACACTTTATAAAGCTGTTAC
>NW_006399784.1:21514655-21517180 GCF_000299155.1 Elephantulus edwardii
CATGTCCTCTACCAGGCGCCCGATGTTGGCTATGTGTGGGGAGGAGTCACTCACAGTTTCATCTTTCTCCATCTGTCTGGTAAGGCTGCTGCCGAGGTTCATGGTGCCAGAGCCAGATTTGTTGGTTTGTAGCCACAGCATCACTGTGGAGCTTAATTTGTAATGGGCAGTACGTCCACTGGATTTCTCCTGTACTTCCACCACGTGGATGGAATCCCAGCAGCCTTTGATCTTCTTTGATCCATCCCCAGCCTTCTTTATGAGGATCACTCCAGCAAAGCCATGATCCAGATCCCAGAGGTAGACAGATGAGACGCCACCTTCAAAATACAGGTCTCGATACTGGTCAAAGGCATTGTTGGCTTCCACTTCCAGCTTCCTGAGCTGAGCAGATAGCATGGCTCCATCTTCCAGTGGAGGGTCATACTTATTACTCCATGGTGACCTATAGGAGTCCCCATCTCTGTTGTAGTCGCACAAAAGATAATCCTTTCCCACCACTTTGTCTCTGGCAATTTTCAGTGGCTGGTCAACAGAAGAGAGAAGATCTTCACATAGGGCTGGGGACCAGGTCAATCAGGTCGCTGAGGTTTTTCTCGATTTGCTGTGGAGGCAGGCGCCTCATTAAATCCAAGGCATAATCCAGCTGCTGATCACTCATGGTGGCAGCGGCGGCGGCAGTCCCGGTCCCGGTGTCTGTGGTTCTCCCCCCCGCAGCAGGGCCCAGCTTCCACTTCCCCGGGTGCCCAGGAGTGAACCTAATTTTTAACATTTTCTCTTTCCATCTTTAGAATCTTGTTTTGGTCTAGCAGAGCGAGCAAATTGAATCACCATTGGTTTTCCTAAAAGAACATATCCATTTGCTTCCTTTAAAGCTTTGGCTGCTGCCTTTTCATTTGGAAGCCCAATAAAAGCTTGTCCTTTCATGCGGCCTTCTTTCATCAAGCGAATATCAAACATAATCCGTTCTGTTTCTGATGAAAAGTCAACGTATCTTCCAAAAATATATTTAAGGTCCTTTTCTTGTACATGTTTAGCTAAATTCTTTACATATAATCTACAGTTTGGTTCACCAGGTTCATAACTTCTGAAAATTGAAAGTGTTTCCATTTCTTCTTTAGAGATTTTGCCCTTTTCCAACTCTTTCCTAGAAATAAATTCTGAAGGCATTTCATCAGAGTCTTCTTTAACATCTTCTGTGATGTTCAAATTAGGTGTTGGGAAGATTTTTCCAAATCCTGTATTAGTTGTATCAACTTCATTATCAGGCAAATCATGATTTTCTTCCTCACAATTTTCTTCCTTTTCTAAATCTTTCTTAGTTGCTCCAGGCATGCCAGTAGATATATGGAATTCAATTTTTTTATTACCTACAGGTTGTGGTTGGTCAAATACGTCTGAAGGTAACAGCACCGGATGTAAATTACTGTGTAAAACAGATGAAGGTGTCTTTAACATATCTTTTACTTTTCGTTTTTTCCTCACATGGCGTTGCTTTACTGGTTTTGGTCTTTTAGGCTGAAGATTTGCTAGTTCCACCAGTTTTGTCACTCTTTGTCGGTCCTCATCATCACTGCTTTCATATTCTGACTCTTGACTTGATAATTCCTCATCCTCATCTGGCAGAGGAGGCTTCTCAGGTGGTTGAGGAGATGTAGGCGGAAGAGGTGCATGCAATGGCATATAATCTTCATACAGGGGAGGTCGTGCAGTAATTGGTCCAAAAGGTGCGGGCAAATTCATTTTATTCATAAGATGAAGCACCTGAACATAGAACTTAGGCACGCTTGCCATGGCATTCACTATATTTGCTAAGATTGTGCTTGAAGGTGGTGGATACGTATATTTCAGGCATGGATTAAGAGGAAAGGTCAGTCCGTGATTTGGTGCAATTCCATTTTCTACTGTTAAAAACCCAACTTCTTTCTTTTCTTTATCATCTTCAATAGGGTCATCGGACCTTTTCCTTTTTTCAGTGTTTGAAGGAGATAAAGAATGACTTTGACCTTGGTCTTTTGCAAATTCAACAACTAAAGTATGCCCTAAAAGTTTCAGCTGATGAAGTCTTGTGAGTGCCTTTAGAGCTGTGCCTTCATTGGGGAAAGTAGCAAAAGCTGTATGTTTCAGTCGCCCCTTATCTGACAGAACGCGGACCGACTGTGCGCCGAAGTACTTGAGCAAGTCCTCTTTCTCCTCTGCGGTCAGCTCTGCGGGAAGGTGCCGCACCAGAAGGGTTCGGCCTCCGCGCGGCGGCGAAGGTGAAGAGCTCTGGTAACCTCTTGAGTTGGGCAGGGGCTGCTCGGGGGCCGCCATTTTCCTAGGAGAAAACGCAACCGGGACACCAAGGGAAGCTGCAGGGGAAACGGCGGCAACAACTGTAACTCAGATTAAGAGTGTTTTGGTTTGGCGCGAAGCATTCTGGGAACAAGGAAATGGCGCAAGCAGAGATTTCGTCTTCTCGCGAGAATTGAGCCGTGGGTGCCAGACGCTTGTTCGGAAACAGTTTCTTTTTTATTTATTTATTT
>NW_006399784.1:21518450-21520114 GCF_000299155.1 Elephantulus edwardii
CTCGATTAGATTTATTGATTTAGTGATTGGGGTGATTGGGGTAATGGAGGTATGTGTGTCAGGGACAATAAGGTTGGCTCAGGATAGAGCAGCATTCAGAGCTGTTGTACATAGGGTGGCTATGGTTCGCAGGTGACTTGACACATGTAACACAACAGCAACTGTGTTGTTATGTGCTGTGAAGTTGGAATTAACTAATAGCTGACCCTTCAATGGGTTTTCAGAAGAAGTGTATCACATGGGAGATTACCCCTCTTCTATGGAGCACCTGGCAGATTGAGACCACATGCCTTTGAGTTGTTAGTGCAACTCCTTACTATTAGGCCACTACCACACTCATTTGTTAATTCATCCATGAAGCCATTTGGACATTTTTGAAGAATTGTCTGCATGCTACACACTGGCCACAACTTACGCCGTTAAGCAGTGTGCTGCTGTCAGTATCCACCTCTCACTGATCAGGGAACCCCCACAGATGTGTTCGGAGCCCATTCGTACGCTGACCATCCAAGGCCAGTGCCCCTCAGCAGCATCCATGCCACCTACAATGCGGCTTGTGTATGTAGGTCTTCCACATACTAAAGAGGAAAGAGAGAAATGTGACAGTATTTGAGTTCTGGTCCTCGGGTCCTACCTTGCCTAAACAAAAATCTGTTGTCATCCAGTCTGTTGTAACTGCTGGTGACCTCCTGCGTTAGTGCAAAATAGAACTGCATGTTGAGTTTTCCTAACTATCAATATTGTGGAAACAGATCATATGACCTTTCCCTCCTGCCACTGTTGTGTGGATTTGAATTGCCAATTTTTAGCCTAGTACTTGAGTGCAAACTGTCTTTGCTATCCAGTAACCTCCTACCATCCCCAAACCACCCCCTGCTTCCATCCCCATCCAGTTCCAAACCCAGGTGTTTGGGGCCCAAATTCAAACCACTCACTTTGCTCTTGACGATTTTCATTAAGGGGAGAGAACGTTTGGGCCGATCCTAAGAAAGATACACTGAATTATTACTATATAATAGCACATTTTATATCTGCATGAATTGAGCCTGAGTCTTCTCAAGCATACCCCAGATTGAAGTTAAAGATCAAATTTTGACAATTATCTGCCAGGTAATGTTGTTGTTAAGTGCTGTCGACTCGACAGGCAACTCATAGTGACCCTATGAAGGAGAGTTCTCAATGTTTGGGTGCCTTTCATCCTCTCTCCACGTTCATAGGATTTCCGGAGGCAAGCTGTTATGGAAGTGGAGCCAGGTAATGGGGCTTTTATAATTACATACTCACCTGCCACTTTAGCAACAAGCATAGAACATGATTTAACTGTTATGGCTTGATCCCAAGTTGTCATGTTGTTGTTAGAAGCCATCTAGCCAAATATGACTCATAATAACCCTATGAACAACTGGTCTGAACATTGTCCAGTCCTGTGCCATCCTCACAATCTCTGACACCCTTGAAGCGCATTGGTGCAGTCACTGTGTCAATCTACTTGGTCAAGGGTCTTCCTCTCTTTTGCCTATGAAAGTTGTCATAGAGAATAGCAAGGATTGTGGCCTGTAAGTCAAATCATATCCTCATTTGCTTGTGAAGTTTATAAACTGGTGACTTTTCTGCTGCTTTTGAAGCTGAATTTGTATTTTGCTTATAGCAAAATATAACAATAT
>NW_006399784.1:21520825-21555084 GCF_000299155.1 Elephantulus edwardii
AAAAAAATGATGATGATCAGGGTTATGGCTTAAAGCATTGAAGTGAATTTGTACTTGGGGCTTCTTCCTGGAATGCTCATTTCCTAGTTCCTCTTCTCTAACACTCACACCTTCTTCCCCTCCTTATTCAAAGGACTCTTTGAGATAAGCCTTTCTTGATTTTTTAATTTTAAATCACAGCATGTCCACTGTTCTTGTACTCTGTATGTTCCTTCCCTTTCACAGTGTTTATCACCTAATATAGTTTAAAAGTATATGTTGGTGTGCAAGTGCTAATGTAGTGGGTTGCTAATACCTGTGTTACTATGTGCTGTGGAGTTGGATTTTACTCATAATTGATGCTCCAGTAAATTTTCAGAGGCTGTAAATTGTAAGGGACAAGATTCCATATATATATTTTTTTAAATCTATCTTTGAAGCGGTATGCCTTTGGGTTGGCAGCATAACTTCTTACCTCCCAGGCCATAATCTACCAGCTGCTCTGAGGTTGGAACATGGAGAAAGCCCCCTTCCAATAAGATTTACAGCCTCAGAGGCCCAGTGAAGGATGACTGTATCTCAGAGCCAACTCAACAGCATTGGGTTACCATGGTAGCAAAACACCTAAGGGCTTGTCTGGTAACTGAAAATTTGATAGTTCACTTGCACTCACTGGTTTAGAGGGACAAATATCTTGAAATCTGCTCTCATAAAAATTAAAGGTTAGGAAATCCTATGGCACAACAGAGTGTGGAAATTATCGAACGGTATCATTAATATCACACACAAGCAAATTCCTGCTGAAGATTATCCAAAAACAAGTGGAACAGTACATTAACAGAGAACTACCAGAAATACAAGCTGGATTTAGAAGAGGCCATGACACTAGGGTCATTATCGCCAATGTCAGATGGATCTTGGCTGAAAGCAGAGAATACCAGAGGAATGTCTATCTGTGTTTCATTGACTATGCAAAAGTGTTTTACTGTGTGGGTCCCAACAAACTGTGGCTAATTTGATAATAATAGGAATCCCAGAACACTTGATTATGCTCATGTGAAACCTATACTTGGACCAGGAGGCAGTTGTCAGAATAGAGCAAGGAAACAGTACATGGTTCAATATTAGGAAAGAAGTGCATCAGGAATGCATCTTGTCTCTATACCTTTTCAATCTATTTGTGGAAAAAATCATTTGAGAGGCTGGGTTTGATGAGGAGAAGTGTGACCTCAGGATTGGAGAAAGACTTGTTAACAGCCTGCATCATGCAGATGATACAACTTTGCTTGCTGAAATTGAGGAAGACCTGAAGCATTTGCTGCAGAAGGTCAAGGAATGTAGTCCTCAATAAGCTAAAACATCCAGAAAACAGATTCTCACCACTGGGCTTTATGCTGGATGGTGAAGAGATTGAGGTTGTTAATAATTATAGCTTGCTCAGCTCCACAATGAACACTCTTGGCACCAGCAGTCAGGAAACCAAAAGACTAATTGTATTATATTGGGGAAGTCTACTGTCAAGAACCTCTCCAGAGTGCTGAGGAGCAATGATGCCAGTCCAGAGGTATGCCTGATCTAGGCTTTGGTCTTCACAGTTAATTATTATACCTCAGAAAGCTGGACGATGACTAAGGACGACAGAAGAAAAATTGATGCATATGAGTTGTGGTGCTGGAGAACAGTATTGAACATACACTATGGACTGCCAAGAAAACAAATACTTCTGCCTTATAGAGGGTGAAATCAAGTTTCTCCTTGGAGGCTAGGATTTTGAAGCTCTGTCTCACATACTTTTTACACATGGCCAAGTGGGACCTCTCCTTGGACTAGGAAATCATGCTTGTATGAGTCGGGGACAACGCAGGAGAGGAAAACCCTGGATGAGATGAATTAACATAACTGGGGCGATAGGATCAGCTGTGTTGGAGTCAGTGAGACTGGCTCAGGATTGGTAGGGCAAGCTTCAGAGCTGTTGTATATACAGAGGGTCGCTGTGAGTTGTAGGTGATGCAGCGGCACATAAGAGCAACAACATGGAACAATTCTACTTTGTCACGTGGGATTGTTATAATAATGCCACTTGACATCAGTGTCATAATTAGCTACATAAATGTGCTTTGCTTACTGCTTATTTCTAAAGGTTTGATTATGGCTAACTCCAACCAAAAGTAGCTCCAGTCGTGAAATGGTTTGACTACTAATGAACAGGTTGGCAGATCAAATCTAGCTGTCACTCAGCAGAAGATATTTGGCATTTTTTTCCTGTAATGATTAAAGCCTAGAAAAACATATGGAAGAATTGTACTCTATCCTGTGTGGTCTCTGTGAGTCAAAACAATAACATATCTAATCCTGAGCCTTGAAATGCTGGCATATAAAAGCTCTCAAGAGTACCTTAGGTCACTGTGTTCATAAACCTTAAACAATCAGTGAAGTGTGATTTTATTCTACATGGTACTTTCTTCTTGTTCTTCCTTTTATAATTTTCAATCTTTATTGTCATGAAATGATCACAAAATGTTTTGAGCATTTTTCTATGTAAAATCCAGTTATATTATTTATATTCACTGTGTTGTGTCACAGCCACCCCTGTCCGTTTCAAAATTATTTTATCTCTTTGAACAAATGTCTGTGTCTTACACATCCCTAATAACCACAGGTGAACAGTTTGGTGTCTTAAACATTTGTTCTGGATGTCTCTTGCAAGTGAGATCATGTAATATTTGTCCTCTTGTGTCTCTTTTAGTTCCCTGTATATGTTTTCAGTGCTCATCCCTGTGGTCACCTGCACCAGAACGTCAGTCTTCTTGATGGCTGAGTAATACTCCACTGGACACCTTACAGATACCCAGGGCTTCCTGGAGCCACAATCCTCTGCCTGTCCCCACCTCCCCCAGGGGCTACCTGAGGTCCCCAGCAGCAGGAACAGCAGGAAGGCCAGCACAGTAGGGCTCATGTCTGTGTCCTCAGGGCCCTGCTGACTGTGGAGCCCAGGAGAAGGGTCAGGGCTGGCTTCTCCTTCCAGATGGGTCCTCTTCTATCTCACAGCTTCTCTCCTTCAGTCTTACTCACTCCCCTGCCAGATACTGAGAGACCAGATGCTAGAAGTCACCCAGAGCCTGGAGGGAGTGCTGGGTCAGGAGGGCGCCCCCTGCTGTCCTGGAGGAGCCTAGTTTTGGGGCATCTTCCTGTGGGGGTGGTGGGTGGGGGGAATGAGCAGTGAGAGTACTTGGGCGTTGGCTCTCGTGCCTAGGGCAAGTGTGAGATGTGCTGGGGGAGCAGGCAGGATCCAGGTCTCTAACCAGGCCAGTGATGAACAGGATTTTTTTTAGGACAAGAAATGAAACAGAAGAAAAGCTAATTTTCCCTAATTATTTATGCTTTTTCATCATTGCTATAATATTAGCCACAGAGTACACGGCAAATTGAGCTTCTTTAGAAATATTCTTTAAGATAGAGGTGTGGGTCGAAAGTCCTTAGGAAGTGTGTGATCAGTGTCCTCAGGATTAGCATGGTTTGGCCTTTCCATTTCAGAGAGAGAGTGGAAAAGCAGATGTGGGCAGGAGAGGTTGAACTGCAGTGCGTTGTAATAGAGCCCTCAACCAGGGAGCTGGGCTGACCCTTCAGAGATGTTCTGAACTGAGCCAGAAGATAAGTGGTTGGACTTGTGCATCGTTGGATGTGGTCGTTATCTTGTGTAAGGTGTCTCAGCCTGCAGTAGACTGAGAGAGCTGTCAGCGGCCACCACTCCTATAGGCGGAGGCAATTAGTGCTACTTGCATGGAAAGAATCCTGGTAGAACCACCCTATATGTCCAACACAGTGTCTCTCCTAACTTCTGTAGTAATTGAAGGGTATTAGACTTGTGAAGGAGGAAGTGGTGGTAACCTCACAAGTAAGAAGTTTTGCTGCTAATCAGAGGCCCCATCTCTCTGGCAGTTGGAATCCACTCTCCTCCCATTGGATTTACAGGAGGAAGGATGAGTAGTTTCTTCTTGTTGGATATATAGCCTTGGAAAGACATGGGATTGCCAGAGTTGGTTCTGATTCAATGACAGTGAGAGAGCACAAGTGAGTCCTGTAGAGATTGAGTTCCGGCAATGTAATGGTTAAGTGTTTGACAGGTGATTGCAAAAGCTAGTGATTCAAACCCATCCACTGGCTATTTTGGAATAAAAATCTGGTGATTTGCTTCAGTAAAAATCACAGAAAACTCTATGGGGCAGGTTTTTTTTGTCACATGTGGTTGCTATGACTTAAAATTGACTAAACACCACCAAACAGTAGGCCTGGGGAGGCAGAATTCTGTGAGTTATTAAAGGATGTTATTGTTCTCTTTTGCCTTAAAATGTTGGGAAGCTTGAAAGAAATACATGAATGGTTTAAAAATAACAGCAGACCTGAGAGTGAAGCTGATTTGGTAAGATTTCGTTGGAAACAAGTAAAGCCTATTAAAGTCAGTTTGGGCAACAGATAAGGATTGTTTTAAAGATACATAATGGTAGGAGTTCCTGGGGAGTGCAAATGTCTGATGCCCTCAACTCGGAGGCCTCAAGGTGTGAGATTTGGGTTTACCTGAGGAACCTCAGAAGAAAGGGCTGGCAGTCTACATCCAGAAAGTCAGTGTTGAAAAATTCTACAGAGCACAGTTCTGGTTTGATGCACATGGTGTTGCCATGAGTCAGAATTGACTTGACAGCAATAATCTGAGGACCCTTAAGGATAACAAGGTAACAAGGACATTTGGAGCTTTCTTAGTGAGACCCAGCGAACTGAGCTCAAAGTTAGCCTGGAAGTCATGGTTCCTCAGTGGGAGCTGAGACTTTCACTGTGGTCCTCTGCCATTATTATGGCTCCAGCACACTCCCTTGTCCTTTTCTTCTGTCTCACTACTAACAATCCAAGTTTTTTCAGTTCAAATTACCAAAATTTTGAAGACATCTTAATTGGTGTAAGTAAGCTTTTCTTATTAGAATGCTATATAGGTCTGTGAAACATCTACGTGTGTGGAGCAGGGAAGATGGAGAATGGAGGAGGGAACTCTGGTGGCTTAGTGATAAGGAGTTGTGCCTCCAACCCAAAAGCATGCAGTCCTAATTCAACAGCTAAAGACTACATCTGATACATCTGATTCAAGCCAGTCTTTCCAATCACCTGCTTTGCATCTGAGAGCTGGACAGTGAATACAGCTGACAGGAAAAGAATCAATGGATTTGTGTTGTGTTGGAGAAGAGTGCTGAATGTCCCATGCACTGCCCAAAAACCAAACAGATATGTCTTGGAGAAAGTGCAGCCAGAGTATTTCCTGGAGGCAAAGATGGTGAAGCTTCATCTCACATATTTTGGACATGTTGTTAAAAGAGGCTGTTCCTTGGAAAAGGGCATCATGCTTGGATAGGTGGAGGGTCAGCAAAGGAAAGGAAGGCCCTTAGAGAGATGGATCGATAGTGTCTGAGGCAGTGAATTGAAATGAGGGGAAGATGATAAGGATGGTGCAGTATAGGATACAGTTCAGATCTGTTGTTCACAGGGCTGCCATGAGTCATAGTCGATGACATGGAACAACTCCAAGTGAGAAAGGTGGGTCATCTCCTCCCTTGTGACTTAATGCCTTTGAAAACTCACTGGAGGGTTGACAATAAGTGGGTTCCTACTCAACAGTACATACCAACACAAGCAGTAGAGAAGGAGCCCTAGTGGGGAGGTGGTTAAAGAGTTAGCTGCCAACAGAAAGGTTGGCATTTTAAACCCACCAGCAGCTCCATGTGCAAAAAGACTTGGCAGTCTGCTTCCACAAAGATTGTTGCTGGCTCCCGCCAAGTTGACTATGACTGATAGCAACCCTACGAACAGTAGATGAAGACGTTGCCCTATTCCACGTCATCGCTGCCTTGCTCAGACCCGTCACTGCAGTCACTGCAGCTCATCACATTGAGGGTTGTTGTCTCTTTTGTCACCCCTCCCACCTTTCCCAGCATGTCTCTTTCCAAGCACTGGCTTCTCCTGACAACACACCCAAAGTATATGACAAAGTTTCACCATCCTTGCCTCTTGGGAACATGCTGGTTGTACTTACTCCAAGACAAAATTTTTGTTCTTTTGACCAAACCTGGGGTATTCAGCACTCTTCTCCCACACAGCAAGTCAAAGACATTGATTCATATTCTGTCTTCCTTACTCATTATCCAACTTTCAGATGCTTAGGAAACAATTGAAAATATGATGCCTTGGAATAGACACACCTTGGTCTTTACACACCTTGGTCTTTGGCACTTTAAAGAGGTCCTTGACAGCAAATTTTTGCAATGTAGTACAGCTTAGAATGCTTTTCGAGGGCAGTTCTATTCTATTTTATAGGTTTACCGTGAATCTGAAATAGCTGTAAGGCACACAATAGCCATACAAGCATCAAGAACTATGTTACCAGAGAAGCTGCCAGGTTTGATGTGTCTCAGTACAGTTGTTGTTGTTGTTATGTGCCGTCGAGTCGTTTGCGACTCATAGCGACCCTATGTACAGTAGCATAAGAATTTTTTTTCATCTTTAAATACACTGAAATTTTAGATGTAGATACTTGTAAAAAAAAGAGTATGTTTTCCACTTACTTGTTTACTGACTGCCACATAGAATTTTTACTTTGCGTATGTTTTTCAGATCCACTAGCTTTCTTCTGTGTCTACTTGATTGGATTAAAATCTCCCACTACTATTGCATCCATATTTTTCCACACATCTTTAATGGTTCTCATTTTATATGTCTTATTAGTAAATTTTTGTATTTGCATATTTACTCTTACATTCCTGTCACTAACTGTGTTTGTTTTCTTGTTATTATTATGTAATAATAAGAGATTAAGAGTGTTACAGCTTCAGTTTATTTGGCTACACAATCAATATTCTTGGAGTATTTTTTTGTCTGACATACTTTGGACATGTTTCAAGGAGGGACCAGTCCTTAGAGAGGGACGTCATGCTTGGGAGGGTGGAGTGACAGGGCAAGAGAGGAAGACCCTAAATGAGATGGATTGATTCAGTGATTGGGGTAATGGGGGTAGGTGTGTTGGAGACAATAAGATTGGCACAAAATAGGGCTGTTGTACATAGGGTCGCTGAGTCACAGGCAACTCAACGGCACATAACAACAACAACAATAGTACTTTTTAGTATTATTCTTAATTTTAATTTGTTATTATCATTTTATAAGACAAAGATTCTCACCACTGGACCAATCGGTAGCATCAGGATAGATGGCGAAGAGATTAAGATTGTTCACAGCTTCAGTTTGCTTGGCTCCACGGTCAGCACTCTTGGCACCAGCAGCCAGGAAATAAAAAAATGTATTGCGATGGGAAAGTCTGCTGTTAGGGACCTTTCTAAAGTACTCAAGAGCAACGGTGTCTCTCTGGAGACTAGGGTCCACCTGATACAGGCCATGGTCTTTGCAATCACTTGTTATGCGTCAGAGAGTTGGACAATGACTAGGGAGGATAGAAGGAGAATTGACGCCTTTGAGCTGTGGTGCTGGAGAAGAGTACTGAATGTTCCATGGACTGCCAAGAAAACAAACAGATCCATCCTGGAGAGGGTTAAACCAGGCTACTCCTTAGAGGCAAGGATTCTGGGGCTCTGTCTTACATACTTTGAACACGTTGTAAGGAGAGATAGGTCCTTGGAGAGGGACATCATGCTTGGGAGGGTAGAGGGACAGCGCAGGAGGGGAAGACCCTTTATGAGGTGGATTGATTCAGTGACTGGGGTAATTGGGATGGGTGTGTCAGAGGCAATGAGATTGGCACAGAACAGAGCAGGGTTTAGGGCTATTGTACATAGGGTCGCTATGAGTCACAAACGACTCGACGGCACATAACAACAACTTTTCACCTTAATTCTTTTTGAAATGAATGCTATAATTGTGATTTTTCTTATTTAACTAGGGAAAGATTGTTACTCAGATCCCAGCCATCCATATGGTTATTGTAGTAGACATGTACTACTTAGTAAACGTAACTATTTAATTTATTTAAGGGAGCTCTGGTGGCATAGTCCATTGGTAGTTGTGCTGCTAACATAAAGATAACACATTCCAGACCGCACCACTCCCAATGCAGTCAGTTTGATTCCTGTGTATTCCATCAAGTGAAGTCAATGCATGCTTTTAAAAAGATATGTGTGATTAATAAAGCATTGGTCATATTTAAAAAAAAAAACAAACCACAGAAAATGAGTTACCATGTGATCTCCTGAATAGTTTCTGTCACTAAAGTCATATTTTCCAACCCTGATTTTTAATCTTCCAATTTTTCCCATTCTAATCACCAGTTATTATCAATACAACTTGATTGTGGTTTCACAATGTTGTATTTGGTAGAAGTCTTCAATTGTTTATCTTTGACTTTTGTTGCTGGTGCATAAATTTGAATAGCCTCCACCTTAATAGGTCCTCCTTATATGCATATAGATATTATTACTTTCTGGCTTAGAGTCCAGGGTAGATCTTGATTTTGAAGTGTTCTTTCTGGTGATAAATCCTTTTCAATCTGTCATTACCAGCGTAGTCTCTACATTCATTCCATTCAGAAAGGCTAATACTAATTTGTTTGAGCTCACTAGTACCTAAAACAATGACCTTTATGCATTACATTTCATTTTTTTTACAATTCTCACTATTCCTAGATTCCTATTTTGTACATTTCACGTTCTCATTAGTAAGGGATGTTTGCAGCAGTTTCTTGTTTGAGTTTGGCAACACCAGCAAATGAAGATCATGAGAACGTTACTAAATCCAGGTAAGTACGTCGTCTTGACTTTGGGGCGGCTGCTGTTCCTTAGTGGTAACTTGAGTGCCTTCCAATGTGAGGGTCTCATCTTCTGGGACGATATTGAATAATATTGTGCTCCTATTCCTAAGGTTTTCATTGGCAAATCATTTGTGAATTTCCTGTTTTGTAGTCTTAGTCTGCAAGTTCCACTGAAACCTCTTTACCATAGGTGGCCTGCTGGTATTTGAAATGCCACTGATACAGTTTCCAGCATCACAGCAACACGTAGGACAGGTAAGCCATCGCAGTGCTACAAACTGGTAGAGAAATGATGCTAGAAAATCTAGGAAAGGGCAATAACTGTAATGTTATTATGTGCCATCAAGTCAGAAGCTGGCTTATAGCTGATCTTCCAAAGGGAATAAGATAGGTCATGTGATGGTCCTTTCACAAAAGGGCACATGTAATTAAGTAACGGATACCACCTTTTCAGGGAGCTCTAGTGGCCTGGTGGCAAGAAGCTGCACTGCAATCTTAAAGGCATGTGGTTCAAGGCCACCAGCTGCTCTGTGGGAGAAGGATGGGCAGTCTCCTCTCATGTGATTACTGCCTCTAAAAACCCGCTGGAGGGTCAGCTATGGGTTGGTTCTGACTCAGTGATACACAACAACAAGAAAAGTATAATATCTGTGAAATGACAGAGCAGAATGACATATGCATTTCTTGTTAGACCTCTTGTTAACATTGGCATGGCATGGCATGGTATGGAACAGAGAGGAACCATAGGTTCCTACTGATTGATCTGGCGTCAAGGGTGAATTATGGCAGCCGCATGAGTATAAGGCAGAACTTCTCCAGAGAGTTTTCAGTGTTGTGACTTTTCAGAAGCAGATTACCGAGCTGGCTTCTGATGTACCTCAGAGGGCTTTTGTACTTCTGATCTTTCATTTAGGAATTGGCTCAACCCTTAAAGCCATCTGTGGACTTCCACTGTTGTTGTTAAGTGCCGTCGAGTGTGACTCATAGCGACACTGCAAACAACAGATCTGAACCCTGTCCTATCCTGTGCCATCATCGCCTCTGACGTACTTGAGCCCATTGATGCAGTTACTGTGTCAGTCCATCTTGTTGAAGGTCTTCCTCTCCTTTGCTGACTCTTATAAATACGTGGATCAGGTCAGAAGCCAATGATAGAGCCACTGGCACTACGTAATCCTTTAATATATTTTTTGAGGACTTTCTCTTTTAGTTAAGACACTTTTCTCTCACTCCATACACAAAACCCAACTCAAGGTGGATGAAGAATCTAGGACTAAAACCAACGACTATAAACTTCATTAGAGAAAAGCTTGGAAGAACTCTAGAAGCTCTAATCCACAACATAAACAGTCTTCCAAGCATCCTGAAAAACCTATAACCAGGAGAGGGTTAAATAGATTAATGGAACCTTTAAGAATCAAATCCCTGTGCACATCCAAAAGTTTTTCCAACAGAGTGAAAAGAGAAGCCACATACTGGGGAAAAAATATTTGGTAATGACATATCTGATAAGGGACTTATATCTAGATAAAGATAAAGGTAAATAATCCAATAGAAAAATGGGCACAGGATATGAACAGACACTTCACCAAAGAAGGCATTCAGATGACGAACAAACACATGAAGAAATGTTCAAAATCCCTAGCTCTAAGAGAGATGCAAATTAAAACAACTATGAGATATCATCTCACCCCAGTAAGAATAGCAAAATTTAACAGAACAGAAAGCAACAAATGCTGGCAAGGTTGGGGAGAAACTGGACCCTTATTCACTGTTGGTGGGAGTGTAAAATTGTACCACCGCTATGGAAGGCAGTATGGTGCTTTCTCACAAAAATTGGAAGTACAGAAATACCATTTGACCAAGCAATTCCACTACTGGGAATATATTCTAAAGAAACTAGAGCTGCCACCCAGGCAGATATTTGTACACCCATGTTTATTGCTGCTTTGTTCACAATAGCAAAGAGTTGGAAACAACCGAAGTTCCCCTCAACAAATGAATGGATAGAGAAGCTATGGTATATTCACACAATGGAATACCATGCTGTATTGCAAAACAAGGAACTCATGAAATATTATATAAAATGCGTGACCTTGGAGGACATTATGCTGAGTGAAATATCTTAGTCACAAAAGAACAAATACTGCATAGTGCCACTGTTGTAAAGTGAGACTGACTTGGGGGGGCGGGACTAAGAGAGAATAAATAATGTATGTTGTTGTTGTTAAGTTCAGTCGAGTTGTAGATGACTCATAGCGACCCTATAAACAAAAGATCTGAGCACTTGTATAACTTTCATCGTACCTCCAGGTTCATAAGGTTTTCAGGGACAAGCTGTTTCAGAAGTGGAGGCCACTCCTGCTTCCAAGCTTGTTTTAATGGGGGAGCTCCACCAAACACTGTCCACCATGGGCAACCATTATCGTATTTGACGCATCAGTGTCCCAGTTTTTAGCACCACAGCAACCAGTAGTTACCTTTCTACAGAAAATGGACAGACCAGTGCTATACCACTTAGAAGAATGTTTGACAAAATCAATTAAAACCAGACCTGAGGGCTTCAGGTAGCATCACTTTCTGTCCACTAGGCCACCTGAGCTCTCTCTATGAATAATGCATACTGCATTGAAATAGATGAGGGAGAGAGCTGTTTAGGAGGAATATATGATTAGGTATTATTTTCATGACAAGAGTACAGAATGAAAGCTGTAGAGTGGAGTGGCCTGGGGTGGGGAAGATTGTATAACAATGAAAGAACTATTTTTTTTTTTTTAATTTTTTGAAGAGAAAAGCGAACTGGAGGGGAGGTGTGGGCAGGGATGAAAGTGTGCAACAATGAATGAACGGAAATCCAAAGTCTCTGTAAACTTTCATTAAAATAAAATAAAATAAAATGGTAAAAAAAAAGAGAGAGAAATGGCGTTATCTCTAGGCATTATCTCCCAGAAGTCAGTTAATTTGCATCCATAATACTTATCTATAGATAGGAAAGGGAGATAGCGTTTAACCTGTATATAATCCTTGCCTCAAAAAAGTTAAACATCAGTTAAGACTTCTGGTTGTGGACTGTACCATTTGACCAACAGTGTTGGCAATTGTAAGGTGTTTTTATGGATACATAACTAGGAACAAAGAATGCTATGTACAGAATACAAAGATTTCTTTTTCTGTTTCTCCGTTTTTTTTCTTTCTCTTTCTGTTGTTCATGTTTCAAGCACTAATACACACTTTTAGAATCAGAAACTTTAAATAGAAATCACATCAGATTATTTTAATGGCATTATCCAGAGTTCAAGGTTTGCTGTGAGTTTCAGGTGAGCTCCCTGTCCCCAGAGTCTGTTCTCTGAGTACTCCCTAGATTTGTAGCCAGCTTCTACTTCAGCTCTCCTGGTGGTGCCCCTGCCATCATGTTAGACCCACAGGGTACAAAAGGACCCCAGGAGAGCCAGAGACAGCAATCCACTTCGGAGCAGGAAGTCAGAAAAAATCACGTTCTTGAAACCCAGACCTTCAGCCCTTGAGATGGTTTTATTAATCCATGTTTGATAGTACATCACATTTGTGTAGATTCCAGGAAAACGATTTTTACATCCCACTTTCCTGCTTGCCACTCCTATCTGGATCCACATGTCTTCAAAATAACATACCATAGGCCCACCGAGAAAGCCCTGAGGAAGAAAGCAAGCTCATGAGTTTGGTGAAAAGGGATCTCAAAGCAGAAGCAGATCATAAAGGATAGAGATTTCTTTGGAACCAGGACATGAAGCTCGTGAAGATAAGAAACTCTCATAGAAGCTGGACTGCCCATTGCATTATGGGGCAAATATAAAATCATACCTTAAAGTGGGGAGATAACTTACTAGTGATTTCAGAATATTCTCCATGATAAAACTTTTGCTGGTACATGGTAATAATAATAATAATAATAATATGATGACTTTCTAATTAAAGCTAAGTCTATTCAGTTGGATAAAAAATTATTCTGTTGAAAGGAATGCTTTTGTTTTTCTGTTCTTAAGCTCTTTCTGACTCTGTAATGCTAAGAAAAACGTAAAAATAATAAAATTATGACAGAAATTCCTCTGTTTTTCAACCTGTTCTTTCCATTGTTACCCCTTTGTTGGAATGACTTGTAAACTATATGCCAAAAAATCATACCAGCTCACCGAGTATTACAATCAGTGATGTAAATTCTGGGATGATGGAATCTAATGCATCTAAAATATATGATTTAATGGTTTGGGATTGTTGTTTTTTATTACTCGGAACAAAAGGGGTTATTATTGAATATTCATTTAAATTTCACCCTTCATTATCAAATAAAAACACTATCTTTTTTATAGCTAGGGATGCAAAGCCATGATTATCTTTGTTGGAATAATAATTTTCTTCTCTCTGAAAGTCCATCTCTGAAGTTAGGGACTGGGAGACAGCAGGAGGCTGGAACAAAGCTCGCTGTCAGTCACCACCATCATTACAGCCACAGTTCCAGAAAGGGGAGGTAACAAGCAGTTCATTCTTTATTCTGTCTTCATGATTGTGTCATTCTTGTTAACAGCTGGTTTTAAATATTATGGTTAAACTCTCAAGGTCTTCATTCTTTAAATGTAGCTCTTCAAGCAGGGTTGAAATAAACTGTGTAAACACCACATTTCCCTGAGAATGCTCCTGAATTCCAAGAATTGGGGCCAGTAGTGACAGCAACACCATAGCAATTAAAGTCCATTCTGCAGGTATGTGTATAATATTTCTACTTGTTAACCTGAAAGTTCGAATAAGATTTTTTAATTGTGTATAAATGTCTCCCAGTGTAATCTGAAGAGGCCCCACAAGTCCAGGCAATACTTTACTCAACTTTTCAAGCACAATGCATTTTCTTATTTGGTTCTGAGAAATTGAATATATCAGTGGAAAGGTGGGATCATGCTCTTCTAAGTCTTGTGATTTGATAGATTCTTCATTCAAAACATATTGTCCTCTATAGAACTCTCTGATCCTTAGATTTAATGTTTCTGTTTCTTTTTTAAAGTTCTCATAACTAGGCAATGGTTTAATGGCTGTATCTGAACCTCTGAAAGGCAATGACTCATCCAAGCTGTTCTGAAAGTCCCTCAAGGCGAAAGAATGACTGACTAGGTCTGATTTAAAGTCATCTTCATCAAGTTCTTTTGCTTCAATCAAAGGAGCTGGAGCGGCTTTCAGGCACACAGTAGCATAATTCTGACCATACAGAAATGTCAAAGTTTCTTCTGTCTTCCATTCATTCAAAGTCTCCTTTAGGACTGCAAGTAAGTTAGCTTTTGCAACTTCAGGACCCATTTGCACTGAACTAGAGGCTGACCTTGTTTGGTTTGATTTGGCAAATTTCCCCTTAACATGTTCTGCACTTTTCTTACTTATGCCTAGTAGTGTTATTTCTGAGCTACTGTATTTGTTTACAGAATTTTCTGAAGCTTGTACATTTTCTTGCAAAGGACCATTTGAAGAAATCTGAGTATTGACATTCTCATGTGAAGGAGGTGCATAAACAGCAACTTTATCCTGACTAATCTGCAATTGTCTAACTGCTCAATGACATCTACTATTGTTTGTTCTTTGTTTTTGTGTTTGGAGTTAACTTTATGATCAGCTTTCTTTTTCATTATGCTTTTTTTAGGGGGCAGCGGTGGCCTTAAACTTATTACATTTGGTTTGTTTCCTGGAAGAATGGAGGAAACAAAGGCTTGCTCATTATCACTTCTACTTTCAGTATGAGTACTGGAAGAGCTAGATTCATACTGCTTTTCAGGATAACCAGGATTGTTGATATCTGACGTTTTAATGGCCTGACTACATAACTGTACTTCTTCTCCAGAATGGCCACTTTGCCCTTCTTTTAGCAGCTGAAAAGCAGGGTAACTTTCTTCTTCTCGAACCCATACTGGAGTTTTGGGGATTTGTGCTTGGAAATATTGAGATGCTTTATAACAAAAAATTGTTGCAAGAACACTTTCTCTCAGTAATATCATAGACTTTATTGGTTTTGGTAGAAATTTTGTATTTCTGTTTTGGAACAGTTCACAGCTTCTTCTGACACAAGGGATAACCACAGAGTTTGCTAATAGAACGTTCATCCATGACATCATTGTAGTGAGCTGTTGTGATGAACTTCCCACAGTCCATTAGGAATTCCGTAGTATTCTCTTCTAAAAGTTGTTCAACAATTCGCAGGGCTTTTCTCTCTAATTCAATCTTCTCTTTCACTGCTGCTTCTAGTTCTGCTCTCCTCTTGAAAGCATCTTCTTGTTTTGAAGCACTTGTTTGTTTAGTACCTGAGGCTTTACGGGAGGCTCTGGAACCCCGAGCCTTGTGGCTGAGAGTCACTTCCCTAACCCCGTCAGACATAGCAGTGCATCGTCAGACTCGGGTTTTTTGGTGTTTGTTTTTTTTTTTTACAACCATTATCCCTCAATTTTAGAACACCTTCATAAGCCCCTAGAAGTAACACTGGGCCCGTCAACAGTCACTCCTACTTCTCAACTGTGTCAGCCTGATAATCAACTGGTTTTGTAGATTTTCTTATTCTGTAAATTTATTTAAATGGTATAGTCATTTGTGTTGTCATCATTAGCATGTTTTTAAGTTTTACCATGTTGTTGCGTGTATCACTGCTACATGATTTTTTTTCGGGATGAATAATATTACAGTGGATGAATATACTACAAACGGTTTACCAGTTGACCAGTTAATGACTGTTTCCACATTGTTCTTATATACCATCAATTTCACTATAGCTCTTAGCAGTTCTGTGAACATCACATATCACAATCTTGCCCTATCCTTGTGCTGTCATCACGATCTCCAATGCTCAAGTTCACTGTTGCAGTCACTGTGACAGTCCATCTTGTTGAGGGTCTTCTACTCTTGCTGGCTCTCTGTTTTTCCCAGCAGGATGTCTTTTTATGACTTTCTCTTCCTGACAACATGCCCAGAGTATGTGAGATGAAATTTCACCACCCTTGCCTCAAAAGAGTCCCCTTGTTGCACTTCCTCAAAGATAAATTGCTATATTCAATACTCTTCAACAACATGATAATTCAAAGACATCTTCCTCAGTCATCTTTATTCGCTGTCCAATTTTCAGAAGCATGTACTATGGCTTGGATCAGGAGCACATTAGTCTTTAAACTGACATTCTCAGTCTTTTTCTTGCATCTCAACATCAAGAAAACAAAAATCTTCACCACTGGACCAGTAAGAAACATAATGATGTGGGATCTTGTTTTGGTTTGTCCTTTTTTTTTGTTTTCAACTTTTGCATTCCAGTCATCAACCATTATTGATGTTTCTTGATAGCATGTTTGAATGATTTCAGACTGCAAAAATGGATAGAAATCCTCAATCTCTTAATCTTTGGCATTATTGGTTTATATATTTAGTAATGATTGTATTAACAGATCTTCCTTGTATGTTATCACTCATAGAATAATCCTTCAGATTAGAACTTGAAATGTTCTTGAAATGTTTTCCTGATGAATGTGAGACCATTCTTTTTGTTTTTTTAAATAATTTTAATGAGCATTTACAGAGATTTTGGATTTCCATTCATTCATTCATTGCTGCACTTCTCTCCCCGCCCAGCCCTCCCCCCCCAGACCATTCTTATCTTAGAGTATATAATCATCTGATTAAAAATGGCCAGTATCAGTCCATCTCAGATCACTAATGTCTAAGGTTGTCATTCAAGCTTTATACATTCCATTTAATTTTTTACAATTTCCACTTTTCATAGATTCATTGTACTTCATACATATGTTCTAATTATCAACAGATGTTTGAAGCTACTTCTCATTTTGAGGGTTGCCACATCAGCAGATGAAGGTCTTGAAAGCTTTACTGCATCCAGGTCATTAAGGTAGAAGTTCTAGTGGCCTAGGGGGTAAGGAGTTGCACTGCCAACCCAAAAGCACTTGGTTCAAATCCATCAGTTGCTCTGCAAGAGAAAAATAGGCAGTCTCCTTCCATGTGATTAACTGGAGGGTCAGCTCCAGTTGGAAATTAGTTCCAGCTTGACAGCACACAGCACAATAGCTACTTTAAGAAGGCACCTTTCAACTTGAGAGGCATCTATCTATCTATCTATCATCTATCTATCTATCTATCGAGAATAGGGAGAGAGAGAGTATCTGCGTGCCAATTTCTGTAAAGAAACTAGCTGAGATTTTGCCAGGAATTCTGTTGAATCTGTAGATCAATTGAAGAACTGTTTCCATGTTAATAATATTAAGTCTTCTGAGCCAGGAACATGAGCTGTCTGTTTCCTTATGTCATATTTCATTTCCTTCAGCAATGTTTTACAGTTTTTAGTGTTTAAGTTTAGCATTTCTTTTGTTAAGCTTCTTATATATTTTATTCTTGTTGCTAATATTGTAGATGGAATTGTTCAATTTCCTTTTTAGACTGTGCACAAGTGTATAGAACTATAATTGCTTTCTGTATATTGTTCTTACATCCTACAACCTTGCTGAGCAAGATTATTAGTTCTCAAAGGTATTTTTGAGAGTGTGGGGGTTTTTTTGAGATTACCTAAATGCCTCTCTTTCTCCTTTTTCTCTCTCTATATGTATATCATCATAACATATTTCATTCTTACTCTTTTCTTTCCAATCAGAATGCGTTGTATTTCTTTTTCTTGCTAACTGTCTGGGCTGCAGCCTTGAATACAATGTTGGGTAAATATGGCATTAGCTCTCATTTCCCTCTCCCCACCAATCATGCTCTGGCAACCTTTGGTGGAGCAGGCTGATTTTTACCAATAGAAAACCCTGTTGTTTTTGTTATTGATTGCCATCAAGTCGAGCACGACTCATAGCAGCTCTATGAACAAAAAGACCTGAAACTTTTCTGTAACTATCATTTCTCAAAGTTCATAGAGTTTCCAGAGGTATATTGTTTAGGAAGTGGATGCCACTCCTATTCGATCCAAAATAAATACATTCTTTTGAAAAATCCCAAGAGCACACCCTAACCTTGCAGTTGTTCCTCACGGCCTCATTATTGATGAGACAGAATGAATCCTCTTTGATCATTGGCTCCCATATTGGTATAGCAGCACCGACTGGGTCATGGAGTCTTTGACAGGCCTTGTAATGCATAATGGGCATTCTTACTCTGTGAAGCATGGAATAGAAATCTGTATCTGTAGAAATGGACATGAATAGAAAAAGATTAATGTAAATTGGAAATGTGTGGAGCAGGAGCCCAAAAGCAGAATAATACCCACTTTCCAGTTATCTTTGATAATGGAAGGATCTGTTAAACAGTTAACTTGAAACAGTAGTTAATTCAGAATTGTTTGTTTGACTTTGGAATGTTTCTGCTTTTAAAAAACATGTGCAAATATGAGGCCTTCCTAATGTTCTAAACACAAAATAATTCTAACAAATTCTGTTAGAAAAGGAAAGCCATGACTTCTAAAACTTTTTCATTGTCTATTTCAAGTTCGTATCTGTCTCTACTCCAGTCTGAGAATTGACACAACACTTTAAAAACTAATAAAAATAGTAGATTATCATCAGTTTTACATCATATACTAGCTTATATTAGAGAGAAGTAATAATGTATTTGGATGGTAAAGCCTGCTTCTAGAGAGCTAGATTGTTGATAGTATGTAAGAGTATGTAAAAAGCACATAAATATTTTAAAGATATTTTCTATGAAGATAGAGATTCTATCAGTGGATTTATCTTTTTGTTGTAGCTGAATAGTATTTGCCCTAACAGTGATATTTAGCTTGTGAATGTTCTGAAGTAGATGCTCTAGGGCAATGCATGAAATGACCTTCTTACCTGTAAGTGTTTGGTTTTTCTGAAATGAGGACAACCAACAGGATCTTGGAGGTAACAGGTGCTCCCCCTTGGGCAAGCAGACGGGCTTGACAACAGAGGTGAAGGTGACTGGAGAGGACAGTTTGATCAAGGCAATATCTGCCGTTTTTCTATTGCGGTCGGGGTGAATGATGATCTGAGACACGTTGTGCTGGAAGTCTTTACTTGAATTATCTGCTTTAATTGATGCCAGCCACACAGTGTATACAAGAATAGAGAAGGTCCTAAAGGGATAAGGAGAAGAAGCATGGAGCATGTTTATGTGCTTGAGCTGGATCAGAACAAGTTGCTGATGTGTAGCAAGAAGATGCTAGTCAAGAATGAGGCCTATAGGTTGATGGATAATTAAAAAGAGTAAGTGTGTAGTGAATCTGTAGTGTAAGTTGGTTTTTCTCTTTCTCGCCCCCCCCCCCCCGTTTGGGGTTTTTTTTTTTCCGTCTGCTCTTTCTGAGGTGGGTGGGCCCTTGTCTGTTCACAACCAAGGTTATAGTCTGCACTCTGATTCTCTCCTTGGCTTTCCATCTTGCCCCTGGTTGCAGCTATCACTTGTGTGCTCAATTGCCCTCATCCCTTACTGCCTCTTCTCATGTCTTTCCTGAGCACTGGGTCTCTATTTCTAACTACTTTTTTGAACCAGAAGTGTACATGTTCCAACTTGAATCGTAACATGGTTAGAGCAAATGTAAAGATAAACAAAAAAAGAAGTTAATTGAACAAGAATTTCCTACCTCACCATTCTCAAGTCACTCTTTCTAGAGGCAACTACATTTAACTTTTATGGCTCTTTCTTGTAGTATCTGTCCCAGTATTTTCAAGAAACACTATTGCTACTTCTTATTCTTCCCCCACCCCCAATTTAAGACTTTTAACATCCTATGAAGGAAATGAGGAGTGAGCTTTTTCCACACCACGGCCAACTGTCCCAACTCCTGACCCATCCTCTTGACCTAGTATCATACCATTTTGTTAGCTCAGTAGTTTATGTTCTTGTGACCGTGCAAACATTATTCAGTATCGGGACACATTCAAAAACAACAAACAACAGCTCATTGCTGTTGAGTCAGAATCAGCTCATAGCTCACCCTGCAGCAGGTTTTCAGAGGCAGTAAATCACCCAAGAGGAGATTGTCCATCTTTCTCCCTCAGAGTGGCTGGTGAGTTTGGGATGGCAGCATAAATAACTCCTGGGACACATTAGAGACTGTGATTTCATTTTTCTTGTAAAACTTTTTGCTTTACCGAGAGTTAATAGTATGATCTTACTTGTTCATTTTCTTACTAGTTCTCTATGTTAAAAATAAAAAAACAAAATCTGTTGCCATTTTGGCTCCTGACACTCCCATATGTTCCATAAAGTTTTATTGATGTTAATCTTTATGGAAGCGGATGGCTAGGCCTTTGTTCCATTGTACCACCTAGTGGTTTCGAACTGCCAACCTTTAGTTGTGTGCAAATCATTTATGCTTCCGAGGGAACTTTGACATTTTATATAAAAACCCTCTACTGTCAAATCAAATCTGCTTCATAGCACCTCATCCATCTGATCTCCAAGGCTGTAAATCTTTACAGGGGACGACTGCTCATCTTTTCTTCTGAAGAGCAGCCGATGGATTTGAACTACCAACCTTTTAGTTAATAGCCTGAAGTGTTACATTCTTAAACTCATTGATCATTCAGTTTTCAGAATATCTCTGCTCAGAAGGGTAATTTTTTTCCCCCTCAGGGTTCAGACATGCCAGGCAATCTATCAATACTTTATTTCTTGAGGTCTGCCATTTTTCTTAATGTAAACTTCTGTTTGTATGTATGTTTGTTTTTCCATGAAGTCACTTGGATATTTGCTGAGAATCTGTCTATATGTTAGACATTGTCTAAAATTTACCCTTCTAAGCAGGATGCTGATGTTAGTATCCACCATTCATTGATGAGGGAACCTCCACAGACATGCGCAAGGCCCAGGCGTATGCTGATTATCCAAGGCCAGTATCCTTCAGGAGACTCACGGCTATTCAGAACATAACTTGTGTTTGGATATTGCCCACACTCTATAGGAATAGGAGACGAGAGAAAAGTGATAATCTGGGAGTTATGTCCCTCTGGTCCTGTCATTCTTAAATAAAAACTTGGTGCCATGTAGTTGTTGCCAACTCCTGGTGACCTCAAATGTTACTACAGAGCAGAACAGCTCCCACTGTTTTTCTTGACTATAATCTTTATGAAAGCAGATTTCCAGGCCTTTCATTTGTGCCGCTGTTGGGTTGGTTTAAACCACCAGCCTTTAGACTAGTAGCTGAATAAACCCAGGGACCCTCTCATTCATTCCCAGGACCTAAGTCCTCTGGCCTCCATGCCCTATCCTGTTCCAAACCCTTGGGTCTTGGGCCCGGTTTCACCACTTACCAGTCTGTGGCTTTTCCTCTGTGGAATAAGAGTGCTTTAACGGAGACCCTAAAAAGATAAGACTGGCTTATTAATATGTAATAACATATCTGCTTTCATTCAACAGTAGGACTTATTATGTATTTTAACTCCTTAAACTGGTATTAAAGGTCAAATGTTAATAAATGTTAACTCATTAGTGAGACTTAATATTCATATATACTTGCTTCTTTAGTGACATGCATGGAATTTGGTTTAACATGATTTGGTATATTACTTATGAGTTAACATGAAATTACTTGATGATTCAAAGTTGTCTTCAGGAGTATAGAGTATGCTAGGTTGTAAGTAAAATGTGCTTTTGAATTTTATAAACTATTGACTTTTGTGTTTCTTTAGCTCAGCATTTCAATTTTGATTGACTTCATTAAAGTTTATAGCCTAGGAAATTCTATGGAGCAATTCTTCTCTGTCCTGTATGGTCACTAGTAGTCTGAATCAACTTGACAGCACAAAACAAGAGCATATAACTGTTAGCCTTGGAATGCTGCCTGGTGTGTTGTAGCTCTCAAGACGATCCCAGGTCACCACACTTATAAATAACCTCTAGTCAGTGAACGTTATTCTACATCATGCTTTCTTGCTCTTTTCTTCTTTGTAATTATTTGAATTTTTAATCTTTCTTATGGTGAAAGTCTAAGAAAATATGTCAAACATTTTTATGTGTAAAATCCAGTGACATTAATTGTACTCATATATTGTGCAACAGTCACCTTTCTCACTTTCCAATTCTTTTATCACAGCAGGGAGCTCTGATAGCCTGGTGGGTAGAGAGAGAGAGACAGCGAGCTGTGCTTTCAACCCAGCATTGCTAACCATTAATTTAATAACTAACATGTAATTCATATTTAATTATTAACCATTAGTAAAACAATGAGTGAATGAATTTATCACATTGAGCAAAAACTCTCTACTCCTGAAGCAGTGACCTTTTCCACTTCTTTCTCCCACATAGCCTTGGTAGTAAGCACTAGTGAATACTGATGTCTGTATGTCCTGGATGTCTTATATATGTGAGATCATGTAATATTTATCCTTTGGTGTCTGACTTAACTTTACTAAGCATATTTTCAGTGCTCATCCCTGTGGTCACCTGCACCAGAACGTCAGTCTTCTTGATGGCTGAGTAATACTCCACTGGACACCTTACAGATACCCAGGGCTTCCTGGAGCCACAATCCTCTGCCTGTCCCCACCTCCCCCAGGGGCTACCTGAAGTCCCCAGCAGCAGGAACAGCAGGAAGGCCAGCACAGCAGGGCTCATGTCTGTGTCCTCAGGGCCCTGCTGACTGTGGAGCCTAGGAGAAGGGTCAGGGCTGGCTTCTCCTTCCAGATGGGTCCTCTTCTATCTCACAGCTTCTCTCCTTCAGTCTTACTCACTCCCCTGCCAGATACTGAGAGACCAGATGCTAGAAGTCACCCAGAGCCTGGAGGGAGTGCTGGGTCCGGAGGGCGCCCCCTGCTGTCTTGGAAGAACCTGGTGTGTTGATTATGGTTCCACGTAAGATGAAATAGTTGACAATTTCAATCTTCTCTCCATCTGCCATGATGTTGCTTATCAGTCCAGTGGTGAAGATTTTTGTCTTCTTAATGTTGAGGTGCAGTAGGTTCTTGATTGGGTAGTATGTGTGTGTGTATGTTTGTAGATGAAAATGAAGAAATGAAGTTCATATACTCACCAGGGAAAGAGCCCTTGTTATACAGTGGCTAAGCGCTCTCCTTTTCTCAAGAAGGTAGCAGTTGGAAGAAAAGATCTGTTCATCTGCTTCCATAACATTACTTCCTGTAAAACCAACCCTATGTGACAATTGTATTTTTTCCTATAAAGGTCACTATCACTCAGAATCAACTCAGTGGCACACATCAGTGAGAAGCAGCAGGGATTATACAACCAGGGAAGGCACTTGGTTTGCTGTATCTCCGAAAGATTTGTTAAATTATCAGACTGTTACATATAAAACCATCACTAAAAGTGGGATAGCCAGATACTATGTGTCTCTTGATGAAATTGTTCAGTGAATCTCTATAATGAATTTGCATTTGTAAAAAATGCAACTCAAAACTCGGTCATTCTACAACAGTGGCACCATATAGCATTTGTCCCTTTGTGACTGAGATACCTCACTCAGCATAATGTCCTCCAGGGTCACCCATTTTGAATAATATTGCATGAGTTCCTTGTTTTTCAATGCAGCATAGTATTCCATTGTGCGAATATATCACAGCTTCTCTACCCATTCGTTTGTTGATGGGCATTTAGGTTGTTTCCAACTCCTTGTTATTGTAAACAAAGCCGCGATAAACATGGGTATACATATATCTACTTGGATGTCATTTATGGTCTCTTTAGGGTATATTCCCAGTAGTGGAATTGCTGGGTCAAATGGTATCTTTATTTGCAACTTTTTGAGAAAACGCCACAATGCTTTCCACAGTGGTTGCACCATTTTACACTCCCACCAACAGTGAATAAGGGTTCCAGTCTCTCCACAACCTCGCCAGCATTTGTTGCTTGCTGTTCTGTTAAATTTTGCTAGTCTTACTGGAGTGAGGTGATATCTCATGGTTGTCTTGATTTGCATCTCTCTCAGGGCTAGGGATTTTGAACATTTCTTCATGTGCTTGTTGGCCATCTGAGAAAAACTGGATGAAATATGTTTACGGCATTGAAGTCTATGGGGGAGATAATAGTCTAAAAGTATTATATTTTAGGGCATTATTTTTATCGTAGGAGTATGCAATGAGGGTTGCAGAGTGGATTATATTTGGGGGTAGGGGGCGGGGGATTGTGTACCAATGAGGGAGTTTTTCTTTTGCTTTTCAAGGAGAGGAGCAAGGGGGGGAGGGGGGAGGGGTTTGTGCGGGGAGAAGGGTGCAACAATGAATGAATGGAATTCCAAAATCTCTGTAGATGTTCATTGAAATGAAAAATAAACAAACTAAATTAATAAAAAAAAAACTGGGTCATTTTTGTCATTATCAAGATGAAGTTTCATCATTCTTGCCTCTAAAGAACACCTTTGTTAAATTTTAACCAAGACTTTTAGTACTTCTCTAACACTACAACTCAAAGCCATCAATTCTTTTTTTGTTATCCTTAATAGTTTTCTTTCAGATGGATAGCAAGACTTTGTCTTGAAACAGGCACATGTTGTTAGTCTTTAAACTAATAGTGTGGCTCTTTAGCACCTTGGAGAGATCCTTGACATTAGATTTTCCCAATGCAACACATCTTGATTTCTTGCCTGGGGCAAGGGTGTTGCTTGTGGATTAGGCAAGATGAAGTCATTGACAACTTCAGTCCTTTCTATCAAGATGTTGCCTGTTGGACCAGTGATGAGAATTTTTGGCTTCTTGATGTTGATGTGCAATCCGTATTGATGGCTTTAATCTTTGATCCAGCATGTGTTTCAATTCCTCCTTCTGCAGCATACGAGGTTATATCATCTGCATTTTGTAGGTTGTTGATGAGTCTTCCACCAATCCTGATGCCACATTCTTCTTCATAAAGTTTGCTCAAATGATTTGCTTAACTTAAAGATTAAGTAGGTGTGGAGAAAGAATACAGTTAATATAATAGGCAATATCATGATGGATTGAGAAAAGATTGAGACTATCAATGCCTTCATCTTACTTGGATCCACAGTCAGTGGTACCAAGAGTCAGGAGATCAGGAGACAGATTGCACTGGGAAAGTCTGTAGTCAGAGACCCATACAGCCAGAGTGTTCCTTATAGACAGGATGATGAGGCTTTGTCTCACATACTTTGGTCATGTTGCTAGGAGAGGGATATTCCTGGGAGAGGGACATCATGCTTGGAAAGTTGGAGGGGTGGTGAAGGAGAGGAAGACCCTCACTCAACCAGTGGAGTTGATAAAGTGACTGCAGCAGTGGGTTTGAGTGTGTCAGAGCGTGTGAGGATGGCATAGGATAGGATAGTGTTTAGATGGTTGTTCATAGAGTCATTGTGAGTCATATTCTACTCAATGGCACCTAACAGCAGCTACCACAAAGGCACCTCAGTCAGCCCTTGAGAAAAGACTATTGTCTTTTCCTTTGTTCTTGGCCAGAGATGTAGCTTTCTCTGACCAGCACTCACATACTCCACAGTGTCTTTTCTTACTCTCAGATCCAGACTACTTGCCTGGGCTCTAATGCCTGTGGTTCATTCTCCTTTCCTTTGATCACTAAGAAAAATATTTCCCTTTCTGCGGTTTTTTTTTTTTTTTCACTTGTACTAAAGAAATTTTTCCTTAGGGTTTTGAAGGCTGGCTTTCAGTAGTGTAGAGCTCTAAAAATGACAAGATTTGCCATATTGTACTTGCAACACACCTTTCTGGATACTGCTAGAGAATCAAGATGAGTAAGACAGCAGCTTTTCCTGTCTATTCAAAAGGAGCAGTAAGATGTGGTCATACAGGTAACTACAAATGGAGGTTAAAAGTGCAGTTAAAGGGGAGCTCTGGTGGCCTAGTGGTAAGGAGCTGCAACTACAATCCCAGAGGCTCACGGTTCAAATCCACCAGATGCTCTGCCGAGGAAGGAGGGACAATCTCCTCCCTGATTTGATGGTACACTCACACAAAAACAATTTAAAAAAATACAATAAAAATGCAGTAAAAAGTATAAATGTGTGCATGTTTCCACACAAAAAGTGTCATTTACCTTACTTTTATTATTAGCAAGATATCCAGTTCCCTGGATAGGACACAGACATCTAACATTTGCCTAGTTTGACCCCATGCATGTAGTGAAAGTCACAGAGTCAGTGACTAGAAAAGCCAAATTAAATGATCCACTTTGATACAGGAGGCTTGAAGTAAATATGTTTCCATCATATTAAAGATGAAATAAGGATGTCAAGTAGGAGAAACCCCTGAGGTAGATCTTTTACAGGTTATATGACTTGGCTTGAGTCACCTTCATCTAGGGTCTGGGTGCTATAGTTTTTCAGAGATTGTCTGAGAACCTAGAATAGATGAGACTCAAATGACTAAACCACTTAATAAGGGTAAATGGAATATTGTGTTGGAATGATACTTGTTAATTTCTCTCTTCTGGAATTTTCATTTTCTCCTTCTTGGAGTGAGTTTTGTTGTTGGCAAGTGCTATTGAGTTGAGTATGACTCGTAACGACTCTGTGAACAACAGATCTGAACCCTGTCCTATCCTGTTTCTTCCTTATCTTCCCTAACATATACATTGCCACGAGTCCCTGTATTAGTTCATCTTGTTGAAGGTCCTCCTCTCTTTTGACCATCCTTCGCCTCCTAAGCCTGATGTCATTTTCTAAGGAATGTTGTTATCATCATTATTTTTATGTATCATCGTGCCCTCTATGACTCATGGCAACTCCACGAACAGTGCCTCCAAACCTTGCCCTTTCCTGAGCCAACTTCACCATTACTGACACGTTTAACCCAATTAGCGCCCCCAGTCACCATGCCCAAGTATATGAGACAGAGCTTCTCTATCCTTGCATCTAAGGAGCACTCTGATTGTACTTTTCCCAAGACATACCTCTTTGTTCTTTTGGCAATCTGTGGGGCATTCATTACTCTCCTTCAGCATTACAACTCAAAGGCATCAGTTCTTCTATCTTCCTTATTCGTTGTTTAATTCTCAGGTGCACAGAAGGTGATTGAAAGGACCATGGCTTGAATCAAGAGCACCTCAGTCTTTCAACTGACATCATTGCTCTTCTGGACTATGTCTCGAGGATCATTCAGTATTTTGACAGTAGCATATTTAAGTATTGCAACTTGAGGCTTGAATTTGTTCCTTCAGCTTGAGAAATGCCAAATTCTTTCCTTTTGATTTTCTGACTTCAATTTTTTTTTTTTGCACTTTTTGTTATAATGCTTTGTTTTGTCCTCATAAACTGCCTTTGAAATCTTATGTTCTACTCTTTAATTTCCCAATTCCTTCCCTTTGCTTTGGCTTCTCAACATTCTAGTGCAACATCTGGAGTCTCTTCTGACATCCATTTTGAGCTTGTATTCTTCCCGTCTTTGTATTGACCTTTTGATTTCTTTCTTCATGGATGATATTTTTTATATCATTCCACAGCTCATCTGGTCTTCATTCATCAGTGTTCAAATGCCTCAAATTTGTTCTTGAGATGGTTTTTAAATTCAAGTGGTATAAACTCGGGATCGTATTTTAGTTCTTAGGGATATCTTTTAGCTTCAGTTTGAACTTACACATGAGTAGTTGATGGTCTTTTTCACAGACAGCACCTGGCCTAGTTTTCACAGTTTATATTGGACTTCACCAATGATTCTTTCCACAGATGTAATCAATCTGATTAACCAACCAGAAGTCAGAAAATCAAAAGATGGGATGCACTAGGTAAATCTGCTGTCATGGACTCCCCAGAATGCTAAAGAGAAATGGTGTTAGTCTAGAGACTAAAGTGTGCCTGATCCAGGCCATGGTCTTTTCTGTTGTGTGCTGTGTGCCTGAGAGCTGGACAAGTTGTGGTGCTAGAGAAGAGTATTGACCATACCACGGACTGCCAAGAGAACAAACAGGTCTGACCTGGACAAGATGAAACCAGGTTGCTCCTTGGAAGCAAGGAATTTGAAACTATCTCGCATACTCAGGCATGCTGCCAGGAGGGATCAGTCCTTGGTGAAGGACATCAGGCTTCTAAGGGTAGAGGGCCAGCACAGGAGAGGATGACCCTCGAGGAGAAGGATTGGCACAGTAATTGTGGCAATAGGGTCAGATGTGTTAGAGATAGTGATGTTGGCTCATAGGCGGGCAGGGTTCAGAGCCAGTGATCATAGGGTTGTTATAAGTCATAATTGACTGACTTGCTGGCATATAACAACAACAACAGATGTTTCCTGTTCTCATGATTGCTGTTACCAAGGGTGTTGATTATGGATCCATAAAAGATGAAAATTGTTGACAATTTCTCTCTTCTCTCCATCTGTCTTGACGTTGTCTTTTGGAAGCCAGATTAGTAAATGAGTAGTTTGAAAAGCTTAGGATCAGAATCATAAAGATGAAACAGCACCTTTTCACAAACTTATTTGAAAGAGCATTCTCATGCTCACCCATGTTTATTGCGGCTTTGTTCACAATAGCAAAGAGCTGGAGACAACCCAAGTGCCCATCAACAAATGAATGGATAGAGAAGCTCTGGTATATTCACACAGTGGAATACTACACTGCATTGAAAAACAAGGAACTCATGAAATAGTATGCAAAATGGGTGACCCTGGAGGGCATTATGCTGAGTGAAATAGCTCACAGTTGTAAAATAGGACTGTAAAACAGCCACTCTTGTAAAACAGGACTGACATCAGGTTTGAGGGAAGACAGAAAAGGAGGAGACGAATGATGTATATTGCATTGAAACAGAGGAGGGAGAAATCTGCTTAAAAGGGATATATGAATGGGTACAGAAGTCCAGAGTGAAGGCTGCATAGTGGAGTGAACTTGGGGGAAGGGATTGCATAACAATGAATGAGTTTTTCTTTTTCTTTCCAAGGAGAAGAGTGAATTGGGGGAGAGAGGGTGGGCAGGGAGAAAAGTACAACAATGAATGACTGGAAATTCTAAGTCTATGTAAACTTTCATTAAAATTAAGAATTTTTTTTTAAAGAGCATTCTCCCTAGCAGAATGTGCTTTTCTAGGTATGGTTAGTTAACCCCTGGGTCTTAAAGGTGTGAGCTGCTTGAGTTCAATACTATTTTTTCACATATTGCTATGGAGGTGCCCTCAGTGTTGTTAATCATTTGTATTCATCAGGTGCAGAGTAACCCTCTCTTGCTAGTATAGAGTTCAGTTAACGTTTGAGGCTATCTGATTTCTCCTTTATTAGATTTCATGCCCGCCAACCCCCTTCTTACCACTGTTACTCGTCAAGGAGTTCATAATACTGTTAATTATATTTAAATCCTTTTAAGTATGTTCTTACTCCTGCTGTTTTATCTTGAAATTATAGCCAGAAAACAAACTTTAACTTAACTGTAATCTTTTCCATCTGTTCTGCAGTAGGTGACTCATCTCATATCATCTCACCCAATATGTACGTTTTATTAAGTTTAAGTTTTAGAGGATTCTTGGGGGCAAAGAGTGGTATGTAGTGAAAATAATTACCATTCTCCTCAACAAGGAATAGTTTGTTTTCTACTCTTGGTGTATTGGGAAGTATAAAGGTCACTGATCCAGCTATCAAGAAGCAATCTTGGGCTTTGGGCTTGGAATTGAGTCAGATGACTTACAAAGAGCATTCCAACTGGTTTATTTTTCTTTAAATATAGTCTTATTTATTTTGTTGTTGCTGAAAAGAAATATACAAAGCAAAAATAGAGCAATTTAACAATTTCTACACACACCATTTAGTGACTTGGTTACATTCTTCTGGTTTTATAATCATTCTTCCTTTTCTGAGTTGTTTTCCTCATTAGGACGAACTCTGCCTCTAAAAGTCCTCTCTGATCTTCTGAGTTGTTGTTCTCAATTTTGATTTCTTAAAACGGATGTCGTTGAGTGTTGGTATTGAGGAAGAGCTCTGAATATCCCATGGACTGCCAGGAAAACAAACAGATATTATATCTTGGAAAAAGTGCAGCCAGAGCCTCCTTAGAGGCAAGGATGATAAAGCTTCGTCTCATGTATTTTAGGAGAGGCTATTCTTTAGAGGGGGATATTGTGCTTAAAAAGGAAGAGGTTCAGTGAAAGAGAGGAAGACCCTCAATGAGATGAATTGTTACAGTGACTGCAGCAATGGGCTCAAGTATGTTACAGATGTTGAGGATGGCACAGGACAGGACAGGGTTCAGATCTATTGTTCATAGGGTGGCTATGAGTCATACTTGACTCAACGACACCTAAAACCAACATACATGATTCTTTTTTTTTCTTAAATTTTTTTAAATTTTTATTATTTATGTGTGTGAGTACCGTGAAATCAGATTTGACTGGTACAGGAGGAGACTGTTCCTCCCTCTCCAGCAGAGCATCTGGTGGATTTGAACCGCACACCTGCGGGACTGCAGTGCAGCCTCCCACCACTAGGCCACCAGAGCTCGCCATGATTCTTAAAATAGCATAATACCAAAGAAAGCAAAAAAAAAAAGTAGGCTAGTTGAACTGTTTGATTTTAAGAAGACTTTCAAGAGCTATTTTTGGTTAAAGGTTTAAAGATCCTCCCTGGGCAATAGTTCCAGAAGTTCATCTAACATTCATGGCTCTAGAAAGGTCCAGAGTGCATGAGAATCTGAAATTCTGTTCTGCATTTCCCCATTTTTAGCTAGGATTCCTCTGTAGAATCTTTGATCAACATGTTCCGTCGTTATAGCCAGGCACCCCCTAGTGCTGGAATCACAGCAGAGGAAGCAGTTGTTCATGAAGGCGGTTAGCCACACATGCCTCCTGTTCTGGATGCCCTGTTTTTCTCTCTTGCTCCTGGCTAATGAAGATGAGTTTATTTTGCCTTGAAAATCAGCTTGCAAGACCGTTAAGTAAGCCCCACCCCCATCGAGGAAATCATGACCCTAAATCTCCAACCAAGCCAAGTAACCAATTCCCATGAGGTTTTTGGTTGTACATGAGCAAGCTCAACAGCTACTTTTGTCGTTGTTGTAAATATCTCTCTCACACAACTTTTGCAGTTCAGCTTTTTAAAGGTATATGACTTAATTGCCGTAATTACATCAGCTATGAAACCTTACCTTTAATCAACTCGCTATTTCTATTATCACCCTCCTTTTTTACACCGATAACTATTTGTTCTCTGGTTTTGCCTTTTTTCGTATAAGTGAGCTCCTTCAAGATTTGTCCTTTTAAGATTGATTGATTTCAGCGTAATATAGTCAGCTGTTTTATTTTATGATTTTTTTCCTGAAACACTTATTTTGTTGAATTTCTTGAACTGGAAGTTCTGTGGAATAGTCTGTAGGGAACGCTGTTAACCCAAAGGCCACCCCTCACTGGCAGTGTGAATCCTCCAGGGGCTCTGGGAGAAGGTGGACATTCTCTGCCATGTGATTTCCCTCTGGAGGGTCAGCTGGGAGTCAGTTCTGATTCAGTGGCAGTGACTTGGATAGTTTTATTTTGTAGTATTTAGATCCATCATCATCTCTCCACTCTTTCATCTTTTTTTTTCTTACTTTATTAGAGTCCACATTTTTAGCAAGTTTGTTTTGTTTTGCTGAAGTATTTTCTAAAGTTTCAATTACGTCTTATTTGCGATTCTGCAGTGTTGTCATCTACAAAGATTCAGACATGATCTTACAAACATGAGCAGTGTTCTTTTCTCTCTCATTAAGATTATGTTTAAACTGTTGATTGAATTGTGCTAATGCTTTGTATTCGTTTTGCATCTAGAGAGTTAAGTTTTTGTTGAATTTCTTACAACTTTCTTCATATCAATGTCAAGTTCCTTAATAGCCCAGATTTATTTTACTTACTGTTATTTAATTACCTTAGTGCTTCTGTCATCAGTAAAAATTTTCATTTTCAAGCCATGATTTTGATATTTAATAAAATTTAGGGAAGAAATATTTGCTTTGGTGCTGTTCATTCTGTTATCCTGCCAAAATGCCTTCCCATAATTTTTATTCTTTTTTGTCAAGTAATACAGCACACAGTATAATTACCTTAATCAGTATATTATGAAATTCACAAATTAACTAAGTCCTGACCATTATCAAAGGAACCCTGGTAGCATAGCTTATCAGACTGTTAACTAGTTGTTCCTAGGGGGAAGGATTTACTCCTCCTTTAAAGATTTGGACCTCTCCAAAGTACTGAAGAGCAATGGTGTCTCTTTGGAGACTAAGGTGCGCCTGATACAGGCCACGGTCTTTGCTATCACTTGTTATGCATCAGAGAGTTGGACAGTGACTAAGAAGGATAGAAGGAGAATTGATGCCTTTGAGCTGTGGTGCTGGAGAAGAGTATTGAGAATACCATGGACTGCTGGGAAAACAAACAGATTCATCCTGGTAAGGGTCAAACCAGGCTGCTCCTTGGAGGTAAGGATTCTAAGGCTCCGTCTAACATACTTTGGACATGTTGCAAGGAGGGACAGGTCCTTGGAGAGAGACATCATGCTTGGGAGGGTGGTGGGACAGCGCAGAAGGGGAAGGCCCCCTATGAGGTGGATTGATTCAGTGACTGAGATAGTTGGGATGAGTGTGTCAGAGATGGTGCGATTGGCACAGGACAGAGCAGAGTTTAGGACTGTTGTACATAGAGTCGCTATGAGTCGCAGGTGACTCGATGACACATAACAACAACAACAACAAAGATTTACAACCTGAGAGACAAAATGAAGGGTCACAGACAAAATGAGTCAGAATCAACTAGATAGAGGTGGGCTGGGTTTTCTTGGCCATTTCAGAAGATCCTGTGTTCTTAACTATTCTTTATATACTGGACAACCAGGAAAGAATGAAGATAAGGCAGTCTTACACCCCTCATGTAGACATGTTCTTAGTTTGCTTTCTGGTATTGGGATATTGCAAGTTGCAAATCTAATTAGCACCTTCCCTAACAGTAACACATCCATGCCTGTGCAGAGTATTTGGAAGGGACAGAAAATGACTCTTCTTCATGGTAAAATGTCTATTTAATCCATCACTGCTGAATACCTTCATTGGTAAGCTCCCACTCTTTTGACCATAACTTCCACCTTTCCAAACATGATGGTCCTTTTCAGGGACTGGCCCATCCTGAAGATAAGTCCAGTGTACATGAGACAATCTGTGTTCTTTAAAAAGAACTTCCAAGTGCTCGCTTTGGCAGCACATATACTGAAATTGCACAGGGGCCATGCTAATCTTCTCTGTATCATCCCAGTTTTAGTCTTGCCATCCTTACCTCAGAGAAGCAACTTGGTTACACTTCCTCCAAAACAGATTTGCTTGGGTTTGGGGTGTTTTGGTTTTGGTTGGTTTTTTGTTTGTTTGTTTGTTTTAGTTTATAATATTTTTAATCCTTTTTTTTTTCCCCTCTCCCCCTCCCCTATATTTTTAATCCTTGATGTCCATGCTACAATTTAGGTACATCAGTTCTTTTTTTGGTATTCCTTATCCATTTTCCACTTTTCGCGTACATATGAAGCAATAATACAATTATGTGAGTCAGGTATACTTTTATTGTTGTTATGTGCCATCAAGTCTCCTGAGACTCACAGCGACCCTATGTACAACCGCCCTAAACCCTGCTGTATTCCTTGCCAATCTCACTGTCTCAGACACGTCTTTCCCCATTACCCCAGGGATGGAATCAACCTGTCATCAATCTCATCGAGGTCGTCCTCTCCTGTACAGTTCCTCTACCCTCTCAAGCATGACGTCCCTCTCCAAGGCCTGATCCCTCCTTGCAACATGTCCAGAGTATGTCAGACAAAGCTTCAGAATCCTTGATTCCAAGGAGCAGCCTGGCTTCACCCTCTCCAGGACAAATGTGTTTGTTCTCCTATCAGTCCATGGTATATTCAATACTCTTCTCCAGCACCAAGGCTCAAAGGCATCAATTTTCCTTCTATCATCTCTAGTCATTGTCTCTGAAGCACTTTAGTCTTTAAAATGATACCCTGTTCTTCATCACTTTCAGGAGGTCATTGATAACTGATTTATCTAAAATTACATATTTAAAAAATTTTTTTCACTTAATTTTTTAGTTGTGATATTAGTGAAAGCTTATAGAAAGGATGGCTGTTCATTCATTCAATAATATACATCCCCCCCCATTCACTTGTAATGCATCCTTGGTTCTACATTGTTAATTGTCATACATAGAATGTCTCATCATCTATTTCTTTCAGTTAGTACTTCCCTTCTCCTGTTCCAGTGCAGTCTTCATTATCTATCCATTCTTTTCTTGCTCTCTGTTCCCTCAAGTCCATCCTATTTTTAAAACAGTAGTATTATATGCTGTAATTGCCCTTTTGTGAATGGGATATTTCACTCAGCATAATGTCTTCCAGACTCATCCATGTTGTGTAGTGCTTTATAAGTTCATTGTTTTTCAGTGCTGAATAATATTCCATTGTGTGAATGTACCCTCGTTTCTCTATCCATTCATTTATTGATCAATGCTTAGGCTACTTCCCTCTCTTTGCTGTTATAATGCTGCAGTAAACATGAGTGTGCAAATAACTGTTTGCATCACAGCTCTGGTTTCTTTAGGGTATATTCCCAGTAGTGG
>NW_006399784.1:21555381-21590782 GCF_000299155.1 Elephantulus edwardii
ACTCTTGTGTAGTTCCAATTTTTTGAGAAAGCGTCAGAATACCTTCCATTGTGGTTGTACCATTTTTCATTCCCATAAGCAGTGAATATGCGTTTTAGTCACTCCACAACTTCACCAGTATTAGTTGTTGGCTGCTCTGTTGAACTTCACTGAAGTGAGATAGTATCTTATTGTTTTGATTTGCATCTTTCTAATAGCTATGATCATTGTTGTTGTTGACCTGATTCCACCCACAATATTTCTAATCACCTGCTATGAATCTGAGAGCAGGACAATGAATAAGGATGACAGGATAAGAATTGATGTATTTGAGTTGTGGTGTTGGAGAAGAGTGGTGAATAATATCCCATCAGTTCCCCCAAACCCCAAAAGCTAGATCTTGGGAGAAAGTGTAGCTGGAATGTTCATTGGAGGCAAAGATAGTGAAGTTTCATCTCAGGTATTATGGACATATTGTTAGGAGAGGCTATTCTTTGGAAACGGATGTCATACTTGGAAAAGTGGAGGGTCAGCAAAGGAGAGGAAAACCCTCAACAAGACGAATTAATATAGTATCTGCAGCAGTGGACTGAAATGTGTAGAGGATGATAAGGATGGGGCAGGATAGGATGAAGTTCATCTTTCTTGTTCATAGGGTCCCTATGAGACGACTAGGCAGCACTTAACAATAGCTAGGGAGTTTCAGCATTTCTTCATGTGTTTGTTGGCCATCCGAATTTCTTCTTCCGAGAAGTGTCTCTTCATATCTTGTGCGCATTTTGTGATTAGGTTGTTGACTTCAGCTTCCAAGGGTGTTGATTGTAAAATGGATTGAAGTAAAGTGAAAGCATTGATGCCAACCCTTTCTTTATTTATCATGATATTGCCTGTAGTTCCGTTTATCAGGATTTTTGTTTTCTGGATGTTGAGGTGTAATCTATACTGAAGGCTGTAGTCTCTGATCTTTAATAAGAACTTCAAAGCTTCTTTCAGCAAGCAGGTTTGTTTCAGATTATTGATGAGTCTTCCTCCAAATCTAATGCCCCATTTTTCTTCATATACTGCAGGTAAAGCTTTCAGATTTTTTTATTTAGAGGAAAGGGAGCGTATGAGGACAATGATGGAGTGTAATGGAAGTCATCAAAGAGGAAAACTTGATGTCAGTTTTGTTTTTTGGTGGTTGTTCCTGGAAAATATTTCTGAATCTTTTTTCTGAACAGCAAGTTTATTCAGATTTCAGATTCTTAGGTGAACTCTTATGAGGTACTGATTCAGATTTATATTTAATATATTAGTTATATTTAATTCTGGGCTCTTGATGACAGTATTGGAAAGAAAATGTTAATAATCCAATTTAAAAAATATTTTTAAATTTCTTATAAGTAAATTATTTTTAAAATATGAAGTCTCCCTCCACTCTTGAAGTTGGCTGGCTGGCTGACATGCAGCCCTCAGGCCTGTTTTTTAATTATTTTTGGTCAAACATTCTTCTAGGTCATATAGCCCAGGTCTGTCCACTTGCTGTACAGAGGTAACTCGTGGTGGCTGTGAAGCTGAACACTGTGACACTGATATGCCCAATGTGATAATGGTTACCCATGGTGGACAGTGTTTGGTGGAGTTCCCTGATTAAAACAAGCTTGGAAGCAGGAGTGGCATCCATGGCCAAAAGAGCTTGCCTCCAGAAACCCTATTAACCTTGAGAAGGAATGAAAGTTATACAAGTGTCCAGGTCTTTTGTTCATAGGGTCGCTATGAGTCGACTACAACTCCATGGCACTTACAACAACAACATAACAAATTTATATTTTTTTAATGAAGAACTTGTGGCAATGCATACTTATCATATATTTATAATATATATTTTTACTAGAACTTAAGTATGCGTTTCATTTCTTCATGTTGCTTTTATGGAGAATCATGCGTTTCTTTTTGTTCTCCATCTAGTTGGAAGTGCCAGCTTGCTTGCTTGCTTTCTCTCTCTCTCTCTTTTTCTTTTAGTGCTGTCTTTACTGATGATTTGATAACATTCAAAAACTTTTGCCAGTAAAAGGTTTAAAAATGAAATCTTTGGTATGAAACCATAAAAACCAATTATTAGTTTTTTTACTGATCTAAAAAAATATTTTAAAATATAGTGACTTTTTTGGTAATTTTAATGAAAGTTTACAGAAAACTTGGATTTCCATCCATTGATTGTTGCACATTTTCCTCCCTATCCCCCCACCAGTTCACTTTTCTCTTTTAATAAATCATTCATTGTTGTACAGTTTCCTTCATCCTCCTCACCTTAGTTCACTTTGCTGTGCAGCTTTTATTCTGGACTCTTGTCATGCAGATAATGCCTAATCATATATTCCTTTCAAACAGTTCTTTCCTTCATCTGCTCGAGTGCAGTGTTCATTATTTGCCCCCTCTTTTCTTAGTTTTCTCCCAACCTCCATGTCTGTCCTATTTTATAACAGTGGCATTTTACATTATTTGTGCTTTTGTGTCTGAGATATTTCACTCAGCATAATGTCCTCCAGGGTCATTTATTTTGTATAATATTTTATGAGTTCCTTATTTTTCAGTGCTTCATAGTATTCCATTGTGAAAACACCACAGCCTCTCCATCCATTTGTTAAGGGCACTTGGTTTGCTTCCATCTGTTTACTGTTGTGAACAATAAAGCAATAAATATAAGTGTGCATGTACCTTTTTGGGAGGCAGTTCTGATTTCTTTAGAGTATAGACAAACGCATACCTCTGCTATGATGAGGACCATGTATGCACAGACTCTCAGGATCCATGCAAGCATATGTGTGCTTTGGATTAATTTATTGTGAATTTGTCCTTGCCAGCACAGTAATTGCACAACCTTGAGTGTTTTATCATCTAGAGTTTGTGTAAGTACACATCTGTTTCAAACACAAAGAAATTGTGCATTATGTACTTAAATGGTCACTTTAAGAAGAAGATGGTAGAGAAGTAACAGATGGCCCGCAAGAATGCCAAGTTGACAAGAGAGCAACTTAATTTTGTTTCTTTAATTCCCAAAACAAAGAAAAAGAAAGGTATTTAAGTTCACTTTTCTTAAAGGAGTCCTGGGAAATTGATTCCAAGTAGTGATTTGTTTGTATTTTGCATTGTTTTTTGCACTGATGTTAGGGGCAGAGAAGAGAGAGTAAAAGAAAAAGGGGGAAAGATGAACCCTCTGCTAGTGAGGGACAGGCAGACCTGAGATTTCAACCCCCGTCTCTGGTTTCCAAGTCTTTACTTTTTCCACATTTCCACACATTTACTTTCCATTGACCTTTATCACTGGAAGAATTTTTTAAAACTAAAAGCAGCTTTCCCTAATCTTAAATCTAAAAATGCTCCAGACGGGATTATGCATGTATGAGCATGTGAAAATATTTTCTTCTTAAATTCTCTTTAATCTTTAACATAATGTACCCTATTTTATGAGGAGAATGTTGAAGCAAGGATCAGAAACCCAGGAACATCAAATGATGCTGATGTTTCCTAATTAGAGAACTCTAAGTACTGTATTCTTCCACATATAACATATACATGCATATAACACATATAGCTTATATAGGAAACTGACATGTAAGGATGTTATTTATGAGATTTGAAAAGTGTATACCATGTATGACCTCAGTCAATGATGTCAGTTTGAGGTTTAAGGTGTGTCTGATTCAGGCCATGGTCTTTCTGATCACTTGCTATGCGTCTGAGAGCTGGACAATGAATAGGGATGACAGAAGACACATTGATGCCTTTAAGCTGAAGAGCACTGAACATCCCATGGATGGCCAACAGAATGAACAGATATGTCTCCCGGAGAGGGTGCAGCCAGAGTACTCTTTGCAGGCAAAGGATGATGAGGCTTCACCTCACACATTTCAAGCATGTTGCTTGGAGGGGCTATTCCTTGGAGAGGGACATGATGCTTGGTAGTGTGGAGGGTCAGCAGAGGAGAAGAAAACCCTTAACCAGGTGCATTGAAACAGTGACTGCCACAGTGGGTCTAATGTGTTAGGAAATGTGAAGATGGCACAGGATAGGACAGGATTCCACTATGAACAACGGAGTGTTGTTTATAGGCTTTCTATGAGTCATACTTGACTCAGTGGCACCTAACAACAACAAAAACAACATACCATGCATGTTATTTATGTAAAACATATAAAATACTGGCTAATCTTTAGTCATTTCTAATACTAAGCACTAAATTTATGAACATAATGAGTAAAATACTTGCTCTAATTCAGAAATATCTATAACTTTCATATTCTCTTTAGGTCAAATTCTGCTTGTTCTTAGATGCCCTCAAGACTCTCAACAAAAGGAATATATGATTAGACATATGTAAGATAACAGTCCAGAATAAGAGGTACATTGTAAAGAGGACTAAGGGCAGGGGAGGGAAGAAATTGTGTAACAATGAGTGAATATTTAAAAAAAAAAAAGTGACCTGAGAGAAGGGGTAGGGAGGAGGAGGGAAGAAAATATGTAACAATGCATAAATGAAAACATCAACTTTTTTTGTAAACGTAGTTAAAATTACAATTAAAACAAAAAAAAATTTTTTTTTTAAACAAGAATCTTGCACTGTCCTGCGCCATCATCATAATCTCCACGGTGGTTCAGCCCATATTTGTGATCACTGTTAGTCCATTTCATTTAGGGTCTGACTCCTCTTAGTAACATGCCCAGGATATGTGAGATGAGGTCTTTCCATCCTTGCCTTAAGGAGCATTGTGGTTACTCTTCTTCCAGGACAGATTTGTCCATTCACCTGACAGTCAATGCTATAGTCATTATTCTTCCCAAGCACCACAATCCAAAGACATGCATTTGTCGTCAGTCTTCCTTATTCATTAACTAACTTTCAGATGCATGTAATGCACCTGAAAATAGCACAGCTTGCTTGCATAGGTAGCAGCTTAGTTCTTAAACTGACATCCTTTCTTTTTAGTACTTTCAAGAGGTCTTTTTGACAGCAGATTTGCCCAGTGCAACATGTCCTTGATTTCCCGAGTGCTGTTACCATGCATGTTGGTTGTGGATCCGAGTAAAATGAAATCTGACAACTTCGATTTTTTTCTGTTTGTTATTTATTGCCTATTGGTCCAATTGTGAGAATTTTTGTTTTCTTAATGTTGAGGTGTAAGGGTGTAGTCTTTAATTTCCTTAAGTAAACGTTCCACAACCTTTTTGCTTTCAGCAAGCCAGTTTATGTCATATGCATAGCTCAGTTTACTCATAAATATTCTTCAAGTCCTCCTACCACGTGCTTCTGCATTTAGTCAGGCTTCTTGTATAATTTGCTTCACATGCAGATTGAATAGGACACAACCATGATGCAATCAATATCTCCTTTTACTGTTTGAATGACTGCTTCTTGGTCTTTGTACAGGTTCGACTTGAAAACAATGAAGTGGTCTGGAATTCCCACTTTTTGCAATGCTATCCATAATTTGTTGTGATCCACACAATCAAATACTTCTGCATAGTCAATAAAACATAAGTAACCATCTTTCTCGTATGCTTTACTTTCAGTCAAGATCCATTTAACATCAGCGATTATATTCCTCATTTCCCAAGCTCTTATGAATTCAACTCTTTCTCCCTCTCATGGTGGTTGTTGTGTACTATAGAGTTGGAAGTGACCCATAGCTGACCGTCCAGTGGGTTTTCAGAGGCAACTAGTTAATCACACGGGAGGAGATTGCCCATGCTTTTTCGCAGAGCAGCTGGTGGTTTCAAACTGTGTGCCTTTGGGATAGCAGCATATCTTCTTGCCTAGGCCACCAGAGCTCCCTTCTCATGGTACCTTCTTCAAATCAAAATTGTCTCCCTATATGCATATATGCTCAGTCTAAACTCTGTCTTTAATTATTTTTAACAATAGGCAACATTTTAGCAATAATTATATTGTGATGGAAAATTTCTCTCACCCTTCCATTTCCTGAAGTTAAATTTTGGAGAAAAATGATAAACCTCTTAAAGGGTACAAATTAGTTCTACAGACAGATCATAACCATTCGTATTACTGATATGTAAGAGTGTTTCCATCTGTACTACTTCTACCAGCACTGAACATCATTAAAAAGAAAATCTGATAATTTGATAAGCCAGAAATAGACTTTAATTATTTTGTGTCCTTCTAGTATCAGGAGTCTAGAGCACAACCTTAATTCAAAATGTTATCCCCAAATGCCTGACACTTTGAGAAATAAGAATGTCATCATTACCCTTCTGTTCTAAAATTGGACTGTGGTGATGATTGGGGTTGAGCTTTCCTTTTCATATTCAAATTTCACAGATGTTAGGATATTTGCGTTTTGTAGCCTTGGTTCTGAAATTTAATCACATAGAGGACTTTTCCTAAAGACACCAATTAAAAAGTAATCTGCCAGAGCAAATGCCACTAGGGAAAGAGTTTATATTTTGAGCTTTTGTTGGGTTTTTTCCCCTCAAGAAGGTAATAAAGCCATTAATCTTCCCTTCTTTTGTTTTGTTGTTTCCTTCTCTGGTTAAATGAGATGACCTAAGTCCATATGCTGTGTCAACACTAAGGGAAGCTCTGTCTCTTTACCTTCTATTAATGTGAGCAGAAAACCTCATTGACATCAAGCCAGAACAGACTCACAACTAACTGCTCCTCCACTGGGTTGCCAAGGCTCTAAGTTGTATGGGAGGAGATTGCCCGTCATTCGGCCAGAGCCCCTGGTGGATTGAAGCCATCCGAGAAGTGTAGCCTTTGAGTTGGCAGCACTACCCCCTACAGACTGTACCACCAAAGCTCCCTGTTATTTGCTGATAATCCTTGTGATCTTGGGTCTATAGATGTATGCTCCTCTGTGTTCGTTTTACAGATGTGTTTTCCTGCATGTGTGATTATCACAGCACATTTGTCTTGACCACCATGTGTCTGTTTTTCTCTATGTATCAAAAATCGTATTGCGATGGGAAGGTCTGTTGTTAGGGACCTCTCCAAAGTACTCAAGAGCAACGGTGTCTCTGGAGACTAAGGTGCGCCTGATGTAGGCCATGGTCTTTGCAACCACTTGTTATGCATCAGAGAGTTGGACAATGACTAGGGAGGACAGAAGGAGAATTGATGCCTTTGAGCTGTGGTGCTGGAGAAGAGTATTGAATGTACCATGGACTGCCAAGAAAACAAACAGAATCATCCTGGAGAAGGTTAAACCAGGCTGCTCCTTGGAAGCAAGGATTCTGGGACTTCGTCTGACATACTTTGGACATGTTGCAAGGAGGGACAGGTCCTTGGAGAGAGACATCATGCTTTGTAGGGTGGAGGGACTGCGCAGGAGGGGAAGACCCTCTATGAGATGGATTGATTCAGTGACTGGGGTAATTGGGATGGGTGTGTCAGAGGCAATGCGATTGGCATAGGATAGAGCAGGGTTTAGGGCTGTTGTACATAGGGTCGCTATGAGTCGCAAGCGACTCAACGGCACATAACAACAACAACAACAACAACATCTTCTTTATAAAATACCACACAGAAAGGATTAGGTGTAGTACTCACCCTACTCTGATATGCCACTAAGATAACAAAAGAAAAATCCCTATTTGCATTTGGGGTCAGATTCACAAGAGGTTAGGATTTCAGCATAGCTTTTGGGGAATGTAATTCAGTCCATACTCAGCCCATAACATCTCCCTAATTATTACATTCACTAAGCACAGAAAAGGTGGGTGATTTTAATCTGCGGCCCTCAGGCCTGGTTCAAATTGTTTTTTTGTGAAACATTCTTCTAGGTGGTATAGCACTGGTTTGTGCATGGCTGTACAGAGGTAACTCATGGTTGCTGTGATGATAAACACTGTGACACTGATGTGTCAAATGCAATAATGATTACCCCTGGTGGACAGTGTTTGGTGGAGCTTCCCAATTAAAACAAGCTTGGAAGCAGGATTGGCATCCACTTCCAAAATGGCTTGCCTCCGGACATTCTATGAACAGTGCTCAGGTATTTAGTTCATAGGGTTGCTGTGAATCGTCTACGACTCGACGGCACCTAACAAGAAGCACAAAATCATTCAGCCTCTGTACCAATAACTATTAATGCCTGGAGTAAATGTATTAACCACTTTGGAAGTTAAATTCCATAGTGAGTCTTCAAAGCTCACTGGGCTTTCTGCTCTCTAAAGAGGACATATTTGGAGATATTCTTCTTCGGTTCTTGCTCTAGCAGGGATTTGAAAGTCTGTCTATTCATAATTTGTCTCCCCCTTTAGCATCAAGCCACACTGCTCAATTTCCCCCATGTTTATGTCAGAGAATGACTATTTTCCTTAATACTGACGGGGGAAATAAATTAATAGAGAATTCTTAGAAGGAGGGCCACTGGTGGAGGCACTGTTGCAGCCCTGGGTCGGAGGGCTGCTTTCAAAAGTTCAAAATTGCTGTGCTACTTCAGAGTCCTTGTGTTGTTAGGTACCCTCAAGTCACCTCCGCCTCACAGTGACCCTGTGAACAACTGATTACAGCCTTGCTCATTCATGTGCATTGGTCACAGTTTCTGCCGTGTTCAAGACCGTTGCTCCTCTATGTCAATCTAGAGACCCTTGGTTGCCCAAAGAGCTAAGTGTTCGCATACTTCTCAGTGAGTTTAGGGGTTTGGATCCATACGGCAACAACAGAAAGGCCTAGAAATCTACTTCTGCAAGATCACAGCCATTGAGGGCCCTACGGAGTACAGTTCTGCTCTGAAACATAGGATGTCTTCATGGGTCAGAATCAACTTGATAGCAGTTGATTTTGTGTTTCTACACAATGCTTGATATGGCTAAAAAGTTGTATGTTGAAATAAAATTTTAGTAAAGTGAGAGGTAGTACTTTTATCCTTCTGTTTGTCTTTCCCTTTGGATATGTGGAAGTTTTGTTTTCCTAAATAAATGTTGTGAGAGACTAACTAAAAAGGGCAGAATATTCACATGTCCAGCTTTTCTCACAAGAATTGTCATGCTTTGACCCAACAAATTAACTTGGAGGCTATCAGTGTAAATACGATGTTTTAATTTTTTTTTCTGTTTTAACCTCTCAGAGTAACACTAATATAATTTATTATTTGTGTTTTGAAGGACTTTCACACTCAGTATCTCAAGAAATCTCTTGTCATTTATGTCTCCCAGTAGGGAACATAATCCAAATGCCTGAAATACTTAATAACTTCATGTTGTCAGTGACATCTTTTCCTTGCCAAAGACAGGAATGTCTTATATTCACCCCCATGTTTACTGAGGTGCCTAACTTTTAACCTAAAGTTTGGAGGTTCAAATCTGTCATCCTTGCCTCTGGAGAAAGATGAGATAGTTAGCTTTGGTGAAGATTTGTGGTCTTGGGAACCCTTTTTGGGACAGTTCTCCTCTATGTAGCAGGGACACTGTGAGTCAGAATTTATTCACTGACGATGAGATTGGTTTTAGGTTTAGTTTGTTGGGACCTGTGGTATCAATTTGTGTAACTGAATACTCACATCTTTTAATGTTACTTTCGGAGAGCAAGGAAAGAAAGGGACATTTCTTCTACAGTGTAATATGAGGACCTTAATAACTCAACCTCTTAATTTAGATATTAAAGGACTTTTTATACAAAATATTTTAAAACAGATAACATGGGAATACATAAATCCTTGGTTACAGTTGTTTTTGTTCTAAATTAGTTAGCACCAGCCACATTGAGAGGAGATAATAGATGAAAAATCTTTCCTGTTTACTGTGCCATTTGTTTCTGGAGAAAAGAAAGAAAAGTTTGGGGATATTCTATTCCCTTTCATTCTTTTTACAGCTTGTCTAATAGTCAGAATTACCCTATGGAATCATCAATGTGCCTGTCACCTGCAGTTATTACTGGGAATCTTCCTCTGCTTATTACATTTTCCTCTTGATTCACTCAGCTTAGTTAGCTGTACTATCAATGCCCAGGTGACATTCAGCTTTTTAGCTATACCTGTGAGATTTTCCTACAGGTTTTTATTGAAAGATCATTTATCTTTTTTATTTCCCATGTATCATATTTAGAGCCTTAGAATCTTATTGCTCTGGTTAAATGCAACCTCCTCTATAATTGAGGCCCTCATATCAATGGCTTTATGTCTTGGAATATTATCATTAATTTTCCAGTCACCTGTCACCCGAGGGTGTAAAGAATCAGACAAAGTCATATAAAACCTTTATTTCTAAATATGTAGACCTTCTCCTTTCTTTTTCATTGCAGTCTTGCCTTTTTATAAGTAAAACCCTGACTTATCTATAGGAATATGGTGCTTTTATTTCATTTTACTCTCTATTTAAAAAGACACATCAGAGATGCGCCCTCCTAAGCATGGGGTCAGATGGCTGGTTCCTGGTCCCAAGACTGCCCCTCCCTGGTTTTTGACCCTGGTCAAGTTCCTTAACCTCTGAACTCCAGTTTCTGTGTTTGAAATGTTGCAGGATGGTACGGTAACAGGGTAGAAGTTACTAGGAGGTAGTTCTGGTTACTTCATTGTGTCTTCTTATGTTGATCTTGCTGGCAAGACGAGTACATGAAAGTCATAATCTATTTTTCTTTTTTAAAAATAAAATTTAATTTTAATTGTGATTCTAATGAACATTTACAGAGAAGTTAGATTTTTCATGCATTTGTTGTTGCACTTTTTACTCCCTCACCTCCTTTTCCCCTTCCCCAGTTCATTTTTTTTTTTTTAATATTCATTCATTGTTGCACAATTACCTACCTCCCCCTTTCTTCTAGTCCACGTTGCAATGCCATATCTCTTATTCTGGGCTGTTGTTGTGCATATGATGCCTAATCATATATTCACCAAAGATCCAGTTCTATATTGTTGTTAATTGCAAATTTGAACTTTAAAAATCTAAGTATTGTGTGAGTGCTCCTGTTACAGAAATACCACAGATGGGTGGCTTTCAAGAACAGAAGTTTGTTTTCTTACAGTTCTGGAGGCTAAAAGTCCAGATTAGGGTGCTGCCATGTGAATGCTTCTTTAGGTTTCTTTCTTGATATCTGGTGTCTGCCAATGATCTTGGCATTCCTTTGGTTATAGGTGAGTCCTCTCTTGTTATATATCTTCTACCGAAGTGTATCTCTGTATCTATTCTGGGTTTGATTTTGTTTTGAAAATAACTCATAAGTGCAAATATCACACAAGACCCAAGACCTTTATTATAAAAATAGAAAGATAACTAGGAAATATTTGTGAGGACCAAACTTTCTAATCAAACCAGTTTAAAGAAACAGCAAATCATAAGGAGTTACTAGAACCCATCTGTCTCTGGTTTGACTCATTAACATAATAAAAGAAGTGCCCTGTTTTCCAGTAGTTATATTGACAGGCACCCATACCCTTCGCTGTCAAGACAAATCTGATTCATGTTGTATGAATCCAGTGAGACAGAGGAGAACTGTACCACAGTTTCCAAGGCATAGATTTTGATCATAGATCATACATTTTTCTCTGTGGAGTAGCTGGTTAGAATACTGACCTTTTGATGAGAAGATGATCACTGAACCACCAATGCCACTTTCACAGGTACAGGGGTTAGACATCAGTGCTTATTTTTTGGGTCTTCGTGGTGTGTGAAACCAAGTTCCTCCTTGGAGGCTAGATTTTGAAGCTCTGTCTCACATATTTGGGGCATGTGGCCAGGACGGACTGGTCCTTGGAAAAGGACATCATGCTTGGAAGCGTGATGGGACAGCGCAAGAGAGGAAGACCTCAGATGAGATGGATTGATATAGTAGTAACTGGGAAACTGGAGTTAGGGGTGTTGGAGTCAGTAAGACTGGCTCAGGACTGAGCAGGCTTCAGAGCTGTTGTACCGAGGGTCATTATGAGTTGCAGGCTACTTGACAGCACATAACAACAACAATGCAATCTAGAACAAATTAAGTTGTATCAATTAAAAAGATATTTGTTTCACCATTTTAGTTCATGTGATCTTATTTTTCTGTAGCACCTCAGCCATTCACTCATTGGGGTTATCATTCTTAGTTGATTTTTTTAAAAAATCATTATTATGGATATTCATTTAAACTGTATAATTCAATGGTGATACATATGTATCTATAGATATGTATTTCAGTGATATATAGATATACACACATCATCAAAAGCCCTTTTAGAATGTTTCATCACTTCTAAAGAAATATTGACAATAATTCTTTTATAGCAGTACCTTTTGATGATAATGACTAGTGTTGCTGTGAACATTTGTGTACGAATTTTATAGTGGAGAAATGTTTTTATCTCTCTTGGATATACCTACAAGGGGAATTTCTGGAAGCTCTGTTAGCTTAGGAGTAAGGAGTTGTGCTGCCAATAAAAAGGCACACAGTTTGAATCCACCAACTGCTTCACGGGAGAAAGGTAGGGTCTCCTCCCATGTGATTTACTGCCTCGAAAAACCTACTAGATCTGCCCCAAAGCATCATTTAGTATTACAACTTGAGGTTTGAATTTGTTCTTCAGTTCCTTGAGCTTAAGAAATGCTGAGTTAGTTAAACACTTGATTTTCTTGCTCCAGCTCCTTGCACATTTCATTATAATACTTTACTTTGTAATCCCACACTGCCTTTTGAAATCTTATCTTGATTTCTTCCCTCTGCTTTGGCTTCTCTACTGCAATATTCAGCGTCTCTTCTGACATCCAATTTGGTCTTTTCTTCCTCCTCTCTCTTTGTAATGACCTTCTGCACTCTTCCTGGATGATACCCTTGATATCCTTCAACAACTCATCTGGTCTTCGTTCATTGGTGTTCAAGGTTTCAATCCTGTTCCTGAGATGGTTTGAAATTCAGGTGGGATAGACTCAAGGCCATATTTTAGTTCTCCTGGGTTTGATTTACTATTCCTTAGCTTTAGCTTGAACTTGCATATGAGTAGTTGGTGGTCTGTTTCACAATCAGCTCCTGACCTAGTTTTCATAGCTGATATTGAGCTTCTCTAGCGGTTCTTTCCGCAGATGTAATCGACCTGATTCCTATGCATACCAGCAGGTGAAATCCATGTGCATAACCTGTGTTTATGTTTCTTATAAAATGTATTTGAAATTAATAAATCGCTCATAGTGCAAAATTCTATCATTCTATCTCCAGCTTCTTTTCTGTCACTGAGTCCATGTTTTTTGACTGATCTGCTTCTTCTCTATTCCCAATTTTTGCATTCCAGTCACCCATTATTATTACTGCATCTTGATTACATGTTCAATCGATCTCTGACTCCAAAAGTTGGTAGAAATCTTCTATTTCCTCTTCTTTGGCTCTGGTTCAAGTGCATATATCTGAATGATAGTGGTATTCACTGGACTTCCTTGTATGCGTATGGATATTATTCTGTTGCTCACAATGTTGTATTTCAAGCCACATCTAGAAATGACTTTTTAAATTATTAAAGCAACTCCATTTTACCTCACCTTTTCATCTCAGTCATAATAGATCATATGAGTATCTGAATCAAAATGTAATGAAAAAGTCTGCTGTTAGAGACCTCTCCAAAGTACTGAAGAGCAATGATGTCACTCAAGACTAAGGTCTGCCTGATACAGGCCATGGTCCTTGCAATCATTTGCTCTGTGTCAGAGAGCTGGACAGTGACTAGGGATGATAGAAGGAGAATTGATGCCTTTGAGCTGTGTCGTTGGAGAAGGGTATTGAATATACCATGGACTGCTAAGAAAATGAACAGGTTCATCCTAGAGAGGGTTAAACCAGGCTACTCCTTGAAGGTGAGGATTTTGAAGCTTTGTCCAACATACTTTGGGCATGTTGCAAGGAGAAGGACATCATGCTTGGGAGGGTGGAGGGACAGCGCAGGAGAGGAAGACCCTCTATGAGGTTATGAGTTGGATTGATTCAGCGGCTGGGGAAATGAGAGTAAGTGTGTTGGAGACAGTGAGATTGGCACAGGATAGAGCAGGGTTTAGGGCTATTGTACATAGAGTCGCTGTGAGTCACAGGTGACTCAACGGCACGTAACAACAAAAACAAATCTACTGGATGGTCAGCTGTGAGTCAGTTCCTACCCAATGACACCTAACAACAGCAACGTGGTAACTTGATGTTTTCCAAATAAGCTGTACTGTTTCACCTTCTCATTAGCATTGTGGGTAATGATTTTCTACATGTTCTTGCCCAACACTAAGAATTACCTCTCTTTTTAATTATAGCCATCCTAGCAGATGTGTCTCTCATTATAGATTTTTCACAATCTCTTGTAGTTGAATATATACAAATCATATTACTCATCTTTAATGGTGAGGGTGATTGAGGAGTTAAACCTCCTAAATAGACTCTTCTACTTATGGAATAACTAATGAGGAGAAGTTCCCCATGGTTTCTATTTATTTTCTCTTAATTTACAGGCTTCTCTTCTCAGCAGTCCTTTAGGGCTGACCAGCTGTCTTCCAGCAGCCCTCCTCTCATCTACAAGGTGAGCGGATGTGTAAACCCTTCATGTTATTTCACAGCCCACCCCTTCTCTGAGAAGATTATTTCTTTAAAAAAATCTTAGATCATGTTCCTAGCTTAAATTGCCTTATTATGGATGTGTATCTACTCCTTTCTCAGGGTAGAGTATTTCCTGTTTATACATTCTCATCTGTCATTTCTTTTAGCATTTTATCCTCTCTATTCTGATCTCAAATGCTAATTCTAGGAATGATATGTTTGTTGTTATTGTTATGTGCCATCGAATTGCCTGCGACCCATAGCAACCCTATATACAGCAGCTCTGAACCCTGTCCTGAGCCGATCTCACTAATTCTGACACACCAAACCCCATTGCCCTAGTTACTATGTCAGTCTGTCTCATCCAGGGTCTTCCTCTCCTGTGTTGTCCCTCCACAAAGCCAATCTCACTAATTCTGACACACCAAACCCCATTGCCCTAGTTACTGTGTCAATCTGTCTCATCCAGGGTCTTCCTCTCCTGTGCTGTCCCTCCACAATCCAAGCATGATGTCATTCTCCAAGGACCAGTCCCTTCTGGTCACATGCCCTAAGTAGGTGAAACAGAGCTTCAGAATCCTAGCCTGCAAGGAGAAACTTGGTTTTACCCACTCAAAGACAGAACTGTTTGTTTTCTTGGTGGTCCGTGGTTCAGCACCACAACTCAAAGACATCGATTCTTCTTCTGTCATCCCTCTGATGCATAGCAAGTAATTGGAGAAGACTATGGCCTGGATCAGACACATACTAGTCTTTAGACTGACATCGCTGCTTCTCAGTGTAGATCTCCTGAATATATTCTCATAGTTCTTAAGTTTTACGTATTTTAAATATTTGGTTTGAGGTAAAAGTTTACATAGAAAAGTTCTTAGTATGGACTACCAAAAGAACAAACATAAATGTCTTGGAGAAGGTGCAGCCAGAGTGCTCCTTGGAAGCAAAGGTGATGAAGCATCATCTAGCAAACTTTGGGAATGTGGCTAGGAAACGTTATTTTTTTGAAGAGGGACATCATGCATGGAAAGGTGGAAGGATGGTGAAGGAGAGGAAACCGGAAGCTCCTTGCATTCGTGGTATTGAACTGAACTTGTACATTTACTAATTGAAGAATTGGGCCTTATTAAATCTGGCCTGCGACTACTGGACTAAACCTGGACCATTATTGTGTGGTATTTTTTGCCTCCCCAACTCCCCAACCTATTTCTCTAATATGCCTCACAACTGTGAGTTAAGTCTGTGAGTCAATGTGCAATGAACATTGGACCCAGTGATTGGTAGAAATAGGTGCAGGAGCATGACCATGTAGCTATTTGTTTAGTACTATGGATATTATTGATGAGAACAGTTCCAGTTATTGAAGTAAGTAGAAATCATTCTCGGCCACCCTCACGTTGTATCTGCCCGTTTTCCATTCACTCAGCTTGTGCATTCTCAATTCATCCACATTAATTTTATATTTTTCTTTATGCTTTTTATTAGTTCTTTAAAATTTCAATAATTTTATTTTTTAGGTGGCAAGTCTCATTTTTAGTCTTTTACTCTGTTATGCAGCCCATTTGTGTGATCCTTTATATTGGCAGTCACATGTTTAATGTTTTTTATTTTATTGGGAAAAACATAATGGGGGTACAAGGAGATGAGGGTTGGTGGCAGAAGGGTGAGGATGGGCAGGGATGTAGTTGCAGAGCTGCACAATTTGGTTGGTGGGAGGTACATGTTTCATTTTTAAGAACTCTCCCTTGGTCTCTGGTTACTTACTCCTTTTTCATGGCAGTTTCTTCCTGTTTTGTACAAGTCATGTGTTCTTTCTTGCTGAGAATGTCGATGAAAATATTTTAAATATCTTTTCTCTTCACTCCTTAGTCTCCTTTTTAATCCAGAATCAATTGTACATTTTGTTCTTTCTTTTTATACTGTTGATTTGCTATAGATGTTTTACTATCTTTGGTTGTAGGTGATGTTAATCAATAAAGAACTTCTTGCTATTATGTGTCCTCGAGTCAACCTCTACTCTATTCTACTGTGAATAACAGATATGAACCTCACTCTATCCCACACCGTCCTCATAATCTCCGATGTGCTCAGGTCTGTTACAGTCATTGTGTCAATCCATCATGTTGAAGGTCTCTGTCTCTTTCGCAGACCCTCCCCACCTCTCATAGCTTTCTCTGAGGAAAAATTAAAAGGATCTTAGTTGCCTAATTTCGGTAGTGGGTTTATCCTCCCCAAAAGGCTTCCCTTTGAATGATAGGACCAATTTTATCATTGGGTGTGTTAGAAAGGCATGTCAGCAGCTGGGCTTCACCTGTAGAGGAGCAGGCAAGCATATTGGGACCCCCAGAATTGCCAAAGAAGTCAGAAACGAAACATGCAAGTCACTAATTATAGATGTGATGCAGCTGGAGATACAGGGCTTTACTGGGTTTTATCACTAGGAGCTGGATTTCCACTATGCCTTCCACCCATTTCTGGGTCTGAAATTACCAAAAGTACTAAACTGCCTTAAACTCCTTCTTCCTTCTCAAGCCTCAAGTCCCTCACTGAGAAACATTTTGGGAAAGATCACAAACTTTGTCTGGATAGTACTTTGCTGCTTTTAGCGTCAAAGGAAAGCCTTGGCTGGACACTGGGTGTTACTGGTTATAGGGTGGGCTGGGCAGCATGAGTAGCTGAGGCTACTATATTGAATGCAGTATTTAATTAATTGTCCTCATGCCTCCCTAAGCATCTACTGATTGTTCTGTAACTCAGAGGGAACTCCCCGGAGAGGATTCATGCTGACATGGGCTAATCTATGAATGATACCAGCAAATATATTTCAACATGTGTCAATAAATTTGGGTATGGACTAGTGGAGAAATCTTAGATGTGATAATAGAACAAACCCAAGATAACAGAAAGCCTAAGTTGTGAATATGACACATAACCTATCCCAGAAATAATGTCTTGCATTTGGCAAATAATTTATAGTTGTTCATTTCCACTCTACAGTGTTGGTATGTTTTAATTATATTTGTTTAAAATGAACTTTGCACTACAATGAAAAGATAGTTAATATAGTATTGGCAAAAGTTGGTATTGGGGGGGATATCGGCAACTTCTAGATAATTCTTTTGTTGGCTTTGATACCCAAAGGGAAAAAATAATTATTTTCTCATGCCACTTTATTCTTTTCCTTTTTAAAAACATCAAACAAAGTACAGGAATGAACAATATGCAAAATTTCAACGAAATTCAAGCCAGCGCTCGTAACTGCCACCTTTCCAGTTTCCTGTATATGTATCTGCACTCTGTTGAGCTCATAAATCTCATGTAGGGGTGTAAGGCTAACATACCATGATGGCATAAAGAATGCTTGGGGCTAACAGAAAGATTGGTAGTTCTCATCCACCTAGAAATGCATCAGAAGAAAGGCTTAGTGATCTGTGTCCAAAATATCCACCATTGAAAACCCTGGGAAGCCCATCTCTGCTTGACACTAATCAAGAGTCAGAAGTGACTTGAAGACAACTGGTTGGTCTCCTGTTGTTTTGGTCATAATGTTATTGGTAGCATTGCTTGGTGCTATTAGGTTGATTCCAAATCAGAGTAACCTTTCTTTGGGTTTCCAGGGTTGTAAATCTTTATCGGAGGAGACTGCCCACCTATGGAATGGCTGAATGATGAATTCTGACCACTGGCCTTTCAGTGACTACAGATAACCACAGTCAGACCAGATTGCCTACCAGTATAGCCTTGTTGATATTGTGTACCATAGAATTGGAACCATAGCTGACCTCTGATAAGTTTTCATGGGAGGAGATTGCCTATACTTCTCCAGTGGAACAGCTGGTGGGATTCAAACCTCATGGCTTCAGAATTGCAGCACAGCTGCTTGCCACTAGGTCACCAGAGTCCCTATCATTAGCATTAGGTAGTGAATTAGAGCTATTCTCCTAGCTCAGATATCTTGTGGTAAGATCACTAAGTCAAAGTTTTCTGTATTTTTGGGAATTTATAAGGGAGTGTTCTTGTGTTTTGTGGAGCTAAGGAAGGAAAATTCCAGATATCCTTGAAAGGAATTTAAAACACTAAATTAAATCTCTAAACAATCCCACCTGATAATGAAATGTAAATGTGGCTTTTGATCAAGTGTTTTTATGTGGTTTGTCCAAAGAGCTTCCTTAGTAGTAGAAAGAGCAGGAGCGTTGGGGAGCTCTTCACGTCTAGGCTTGGAAAGTCATACTCTCTTTTTCTTTACAATTTTTTGAGTCTCTGCTTGTTAACATTAAGATGGAAAGGACATTCATCCTGAGACTTCTGTGGAGATTAAATGAGAAATTATTATGATAACACCTCCAACATAGTAAATACTGGATGAACAATACCTGTCATTGTCTTTGTTATAATGCAGATAGCCAATTCTTGAAATCATCTCAACAGTTTTCTGTGACCTTAGAGTCACAGAACAGAATTTTGTATTGTAGCTTATTATGTTTTATGATAATTACATTTCTTCCTCCTAAACTTTGCATTTTTTATAACGTGAATATAGTAATTTACAGATTCTGCAATTCCACAGTAGCACTTTAAAATTATCTCTTTCCAAATAAAAATTATGTGAAGCTTTTGTGTGGTCGCACACAGTGTTTTCTCTGTGAATTTAAACCCATCCTCTCATCGCCATCCAAAAGTAATAAAAACAAAGAAAGAACACAAGAAGCTCACCAGTATCTGAGCATAATATTTATTCTGAACTGTTATGCTATATTGAGTATATTGTCGTTGTCTATTTTTGAGATTCGTAGCTGAGAGACAGTAAATCAGACAGGAGGAGATTGCCCATCTTTCTCCCACCGAGCACCCAGGGGATTTGAACCACATACCTTTGGGTTGACAGTGCATCTCCTTACCACTAAGCCACTAGAGCCCCTTTATATGGGTATAGGAAAGCTATTTTGATTCTAGAAAAAGCAAATGGATCGAAAAAACTAGGTACAAACAAAAAAAAAAACACAAAAAAACCCCCACTACCGCTGAGTTGATTCTCACTGTAGGATAGAGAATCTGACCATGCAGGGCAGAGCTCAAAACTCAACACATGGCCATGAAGTTGTTGGCTTTCTGAAGCTATGAATTGCACAGTAGGAGAGTTCCCATCTTTTCCTCTGAGTCGCTGGTAGGTTCGAACTGCCAAGAGGGACATGGCCTTTGATTTAGCAGCACAACTCACTATTAGACTATGCCACCTGATCTCCCTGGAGGATAAGGCTCAATAACTCATTCATTGCTCATGTCAAAGTGACTGCCCCTCCACTTCAGGGGCTGTAAACTGCATGGGAGGAGATTGCCCATCTTTCTCCCTTGGCGCCACCTAGTGGTAAATTTAAATTGTCAGAGAGGCCCCACTTTGAAGTTAGCAGTGCACCTCCTCCTGAACTGTGCCTCTTGAGCTCTTTATAGAACAGAGAGGAAGGAAACATAGAAAAGATCACCCATTGGCTCATATTAACGTGGTTGAGTGAGCTCTGCCTTCGCCCTTCTGTGAGATCAGCTGGTAACAGTGCACTGTGGGCCTGACTGCCAACATTTTGATCCTCCACCAACATGCAGCCAAGAGGCTATGTGAGATTTAAATCAGGTAATAGTCTGACGACTGTCATTTTCTAGCAGTCTAAGGCATATTTACATGGCCATAAAAGCAATTTCTGACAAGCTTTCACAGTTTGCGTCAGGTTTTGTGTGGCTGATAGTGGGTTTCATGGATTAGAAAAACCTTAATACCAAAGTGAGCTGTCTGTTGCTAATTTTCCTACACAACACCTCTTTGAGGAGATGTGGATAAGACTCATATACTTATTATATTCTACAACAGATATTTAGCTGTCCCTACTAAATGGCAAGCACTTACAAAGCATTGGGAGGCAGACAAAGGGCCTGTCTTAAAGGAACTTTGTGGAAGTAATAAGACATCAAGAGAATTACTCTGTGAGGTTGGATGTCATATGTGCTAAGCGCATTGGGTGTAGTGGGTGGAGCCCATCTCTTATGCCTGTGGGAATCAAGTATGATTTCAAAGCAAGAAGAAACTGTCTCTCAAGTCCCTTCTCTCTCAAGATTCTGGGGATGTTTGGACTTGAGTACTCAGAACCGAGCACTTATTTAGATGCATTCTGTACAGTGAAGAGTAGAAATATACAATTGGAACTTCTCTATGTGTACCTGCTGCCTTTGGAGGATAGTTGTACGGAAGGAGATTTGTTAATGAAGCAGGGAGGAAAGAGGCCATGGGCTTCAATTGGCAGGAAGATGTATATTGTTCAGAGGTCGTGTAATGCCAACTGTCCACCAGCTGCTCATGGTTTATGCCCAGGTAGTCATTTGGTGAGACCTGGATGTGGCCTTGCTTTTCTTTCATTAAAAGAGTATGGAAAAACAAAAAACTGTGATCACTATAGATTAGAGACCAAGACTGCCCCTCTGTGGATAAAAGTATGTTTTGAAAACCTGGATCAGAAATTCAGTCCTGTAATAAGGCTTGGCAGACTGAGCCGAGTTTTTATACCAGAGCAAAGGGTCTGGTGTTTGGAAGACTGTTGTCCATCCTTCTCTGTAGGTGAATCTCTTGACAGTATTGGTTTCTTCTTTTTGTTGGGTTGTTGTTTTGTACTATCAAATCAGATCCGACTGACACAGGAGGAGTTTGCCCCTCCCCCAGCAGAGCATCTCGAGGATTCGAACCACGCACCTTAGGAATTTCAACACAGCTTTTTGTCACTAGGCCACCAGAGATTCCTTAGCAGTAGTGGTTTCTGATGTTGACTCGTTTTGCAGATACAGCTGTAGAAGGCCAAACTCTTATATTTTGAGGACTGTTTATTAAGCTTTATACCTAAGAAAGATACTGTAAAAAATGGGACTTTTGCCCTTTAAAGGGAAAAAATAGTCATGCTTATTTTTAACCTTAACAGCTAAAAAAGCAAATGCAGTTAGACATGTAGTCTATTCGTTAGCACCTGAAATAACAGTTAAAATCTTTATATCCTGGAGTGTCTTGTAAAAGAAATCTGTGCCATCCTTGAATACAGAGGCTAAAAGCAGAAGATTCAAACAGATTAAAATATTTTCTTTAATCTGTTAGTACATTTCTCAGTAACATTCATCGTACTCAGGAAATTAATTTTAGGGTTCTCTAGTCTTGAAAAATTACTTTACTAGTTTAATACACCCAGGATGGTCTGCGACCTGGGGAAGATGCTGGGACATCCCAGAGCAGGATGGATGGCAGTGTCAGGTCAGCACAGTTTTTCATCCAAAAGGAAAGGCCTCTTCCTGCCTCTGAGCTCTCGTTCTTCCATCTGTGGCTTCCTTTTAGGGTTTATTCATCACTTCTGACAGAGGCTGCATTGGGAAAAGGGGCCGGGGGGTGGGGAGTGTGTCTGAAGGGTTGAAAACTATAATTATTACATTTTCATAGTAGCCTCAGTTCAAAAAGACTGGGAAGAGAAAAAAAAACAAACTGTTGGATAATGGAAGGATCCAGTGTGTGGCAATTACAGATTGAGTGTGTGTGTGTGTGTGTGTGTGTGTGTGTGTGTCTGTGTCCTTCACTCCTCAATTTCACCTGAAAAGATATGTTGAAGTCTCAACCTCTACATCTGTCAATGGGGCCTGATTTGACAGGAAGGCCTTTGATGATGTAATTAGTAGTCCAGATAGTGCAAAAGGTAAAAACCCTCAGCTGCTTACTCAAAGGTCAGCAGTTCTAACCCACCAGCTACTTACTGCTCAGGAGAAAAATGTGTCAACCTATTCTCATAAACATTCCTCATACCAGTCCCTCAGCCTGCCAGTCAACTCCAATCCCTACCTTCTTTCTATCAGATTTCTGAGGTTGTTAGTCTTTACAGAAAGATTCTTCCCTCTTTCTTCTGAAAAGTACTTGGTGGCTTTGAACCAATGACCATTTGGTTAGCAGCCTAGTATTTAACACACAATACCGCTGAGGCTCCTTCCAGCCTGAAAACCCTGTGAGGTGGTTCTGGTCATTCCAGTAAGGTCAGAATTGAAGGCAATGGATTTGCTTGATTTTGAAAGATGTTTCTTTTACATTGACTTGAGACCATACAGAATAGGGTCTGTTTTATTCCCATTTTAATGATGTCTTTAACAAAGAGGAAAAAGGACACAGAGAAGATAGATTCATCTGAAAGCCAGAGGACGCCCAGAGAGGGACGAGAAAGAATCTTATCCTAGAGGCTGAATCATAAAAAGCTTGAATTCAGTTGCTTTGTGCAATTGAGTCATATCCAACTCATAGCTGACTCTCTCCAGTGAGTTTTCAGAGGGAATAAATCACATGGGAGGAGATTGGCCCATGGAGGATCGCCATGGGAGGAGATTTGAGCCATGTGCCTTTGGACTGGCAGTGCAGCAGCTTACTGTGGGCCACCAGAGCACCCTCATTAAGTTCAATGACTAAAATACTTCAGCTGAATCATTTTAAAGAAGAGTTATTAAATAGAAGGTGGGCCTGGCTCCAAAGCTGAATGTGCTATAGGTTTTATAGGATGTGTGCTTGGGTTTGTCACTGCTGTTTTTCTAAAAGCTTACAAATGTGAGAGAATTCCTAGGGAAGAATGTATGTTCTCACCCAGCAATACCAACTGTGTCATTGAACCAAATCGGATTCATGATGACTGTATGTGTGTCTAACCCAGAATAGAACTGTACCCCATTGGCATGTCAGTAACTGAGATAGATAGATAGATAGATAGATAGATAGATAGATAGATAGATAGATATTGTAGTTGTTGTGTGCCGTTGAATCACCTGCGACTCATACTGACCCTATGTACAACATCTCTGAAGCCTGCCTTGTCCTGAGCCAATTTTACTGACGCCAGCAAACTTATTCACATTGATCCAGGTACTGTATCAATCCATCTCATCTGGGGTCTTCCTCTCTTGCACTGTCCCTCCACCCTTCTGAACATGATGTCCTTTCCCAAGGACCGGTCCCCTTCTGGCAACATGCCCAAAGTATGTGAGACGGAGCTTCAAAATTCTAGCCTCTAAAGAGAAACTTGGTTTCACCCTCTCCAAGACAGACCTATTTGTTTTCTTGGTGGGCCATGATATGTTCAAAACTCTTCTCCAGCACCACAACTCAAAGACATAAATTCTTTTTCTGTCATCCTTAGTCACTATCCAGCTCTCTAATGCATAACAAGTAATTGCAAAGATCACAGCCTGGTCAGGTGTGTTTTAGTCTCTAGATTGACATCATTGCTTCTCAGTACTCTGGAAAGGTCCCTGGCAGCAGATTTACCTAATGTAATTCATCTTTTTATTTCCTGACTGTTGGTGCCAAGAGTGTTGATTGTGGAGCCAAGCACATTGTAAATGTTAACAACCTCAGTCTCTTCTCCATCCTTCATGGTGCTGCCAATTGGCCCAGTGGTGAGAATCTTTGTCTTCTTGATATTGAGCGTCAATCCATATTGAAGACTACAGTCCTTGACCTTTTGCAGCAAGCGCTTAAAACAAAACAAAACAAAACAAAAAAACGCTTGAGGTCTTCCTCAGTTTCAGCAATCAAGCTTGTGTCATCTGCATAGCATAGGTTCTTGATGAATCTTCCTCCAATCCTGATGCCACATTCCTCATTATAAGCCTCCCAAATTATCTGTTCTACATTTAGACAGAAAAGGTATGGAGACAGGATGCATTCCTGATGCACTCCCTTCCTGGTTTTGCAGTGTTTCCCTGTTCTTTTGCACATGCTTCACCAGGCCTTTTATTCAAGGGGCCTCTGGGTAAACCTAAGCTCCCAACCTTTGTGTGAGCAGCAGAACACACTAACCCTAGGCATCACCCAAGAATAGGAGGAGTAGTAGAATTAGAGTCCTCGAACTTAATGTTCAGGTGATGTAGTAAATGTTTTATATCTTTTAATTCATTTATCAAAGGAACTATAGTGTTCTTGTGAATTTTCTAGATGATGAAACTGAGGTGTATATATGCATTCGTATTGTGTATCATCCCATTAGAACTAATTCAGCTGCCTCTCCAACTAGTTTTGAGAGACATGGGAGGAAATGGCCCATCTTTCTCCCATGAAGCAACTGGTGGACTTGAACCACATGGCTTTGGGTTGGCAGTGCAACTCTTGACCTTTAAGCCACCAGATGTGCAGTCGTCCAAGTCACTTCCCTTTTAGCATCACAGTGGCACCTGACGTTTATTGGGTGCACTGTGCACAAACATGGTTCTAAAATGTCAACTCACTTAATCCTCTGACTGTCTATAAAGTGTAGTGATTGGAGTTTTTCTGAGACATGGATTTATCTTGCAAGCACTGTGTTGGATTGGAGGGAAAGAGAACACAATCAGAAAATGCAAGCAATACATGATTAATAAAGTCTAGAAGAGTACTACTAAGAATCCCAAACAAGCAGTCCTGTAAGGACAAATACTGTTTAAGACCGTTATTGTAGAAATAATTAGTAAAATGTGTATGAAGATCTAATGGGGGAAGGAGTGGAGGGATGGGCAGGGGAGGTAATCATAGGGTTGCTCAATGTGATGGGTGGAGGAAGGGATGGGTAAAGGAAATAGGAAAGATCCAGTGTGGAAAACAATGTATATGAACTTTGTAAATAGACCAGTATAAAATTTTAAAAAAAAAACACTTAAAAAAAGAATATCTAATAGGGTAGAAACATTTTCCATGTGAGGAACATTTGAGTGTCGAATACTTTGTTACATATACACACTCATGCATGCATGTACACATAAGCCACCTTTCAATCTACAATTTTTCTCCCCAGTGTTACATTTTAATAGTTGAGGCACCCCGTAATTAGAATTAATGAAAGGTGTCAGTGTTGAGAGTGCTGTAGACCCAATTCTTCCACTTCCACTGAAGTGTGGGCAGCAGTCCTGTCAGCTTCTCCCTGCAATGACTCATTTCTCTTCTGTGTTGGTTCCTCACATTAGTTGTCTTTAACTTCTCTTTTTTAACTGACAGCATAGGAACTTTCTTCTATAAAGTCTTCAGGTACCTTAGTTAACTACCAAAAAAATGTATCCGTTGTAAACCTACCATTTAAAAGCACAATGCTCCTGTAGGAGCCTGAAAAGTGAGATGTCCAAAATGAGTTTGGAGATTTCCTGAACATGCGTGGTTAGGATGAAGGTAGAAAGGGAAGGTTGGGGAGGAATTAGTTAGGGTCAGTAATTTTGTAGAATGAGCTTGTTTTCAAGTAGACCTTGTGATAGATTGTATTGTGTTCCCCAGAGTTGTCACTGTAAGGTGCTGTCAAGTCGACTACACCTCTTAGTACCCTGCGAACAAATTGGAGCCCGGAATCTCCCCAGAGTGGTGAGGTACCATCGAGTTAAGTACGACCTGTAGTGATGCAGTAAACAATAGATCTGAACCTTGTCTTACCCTGTGTCACCCTCACAATTTTTGACACACTAGAGCCCATTGCGGCAGTCACTCACTGTGTCAGTCCATTTGGTTGAGGGTCTTCCTTTCTGTCATTGACCCTCCACCTTCCCAAACATGATGTCCCTCTCCAGAGAATAACCTCTCTTAGCAACGTGCTTGAAGTATGTAAGACAAAGCATTATCATCTTTACCTTCAAGGAGCACTCTAACTACATTTTGTCTAAGATGTATTTATTTGTTCTTTTGGAAGTGCATGGAATATTCAGTATTCTTCTCCAGTACCATAGTTCAAAGGCATCAGTCCTTCTTCTGTCATCCTTATTCATTGTCCAGCTCTCAGATGCATAACAACTGATTGAAAAGACCATGGCTTGGATCAGGCACACCTGGTTAGTCTTCAAGCTGATGTCATTATCCTCAGTAACTTGGAGAGGTTGAGGTCCCCAACTGCAGACTTTCTTTGTACAATACATCTCTTGATATCCTGAGAGTACTTGTTATCAAATCCCAACACCTGTGCCTGGTTAGAAGGGACCCTGGTGCCATATTACAGGCTGGGCTGCTAACTGCTAACTGAAAGATCAGTGGTTCAAATCCACCAGCCATTCCACAGGAAAGTTGAGGCCATCTCCTCCTTCTTAGCCTTATTTACAGCCTTAGAAATCTGCTTGAAGGGTCAGCTATGAGCCAATTCCAATTCTACATCAGTGAGTTTGTTGTTGTTATGTGCTGTCAAGTCACCTGTGACTCATAGCAACCTATGGAGCTCTGAAGCCTGCCTGTCCTGAGCTAGTCTCACAGACTCCGGCACACCTACTCCCATTGCCCCAGTTACTGTATCAATCCATCTCATTCGAGGGTTTTCTCTCCTGCTCTGTCTTTACCTTCTGAGCATGATGTCCTCCAAGAATCTGTCCCTCCTGACCACTTTGTGCCCAAAGTATCTTAGAGCTTCAAAATCCTAGCCTCCAAGGAGAAACTTGGTTTCACCTTCTCCAAGGCAGACCTGTTTGTTCTCTTGGCAGTCCATGTTTAGCACCTCCTGAATTGTAGAAAATGAATTTCTAGTTGTTAAAGCTACTTACTTGTGGTATTTGTAAACAGCAGCGCTAGACACATATATTCTTGCAATTTTCTCTGCCCACATATAAAACTTAGAAAATCTTGAAACTTTATTATCAGATGTGTAAAATTCCACTTATTTCTGCTTAAGTGGAACAGTTGTTCAACCTTTCATTTAAAGAGTTACCCAAGTGATATTCGTAATGCTCAGTACCTTCTATTTTGTAGGTGAGTTCATTGCGTTGTTTTGCTTATCACTGTAAAAAAAGAGGTAATGGCACTGTTACTGAAAATAATTCTTTTTCCTTGTCTGCGGATTCTCTGAATGCAACAGAATGTTTATGTAAAACTGTGCTGTGTTTAAAAATATGGTGTATGATAAATGAGGCTGAAACGCAGAAGTAATGCTTGGCAGTCACTACAGAATCCCTTCTTGGATAGTATTCCTCATGCAGAGAGAGATTTTGGTACTCTGGTATGAAGTACGAGGCTAGTTCCTTTTATATTACTTCCTACTGTGTCTTGAAGTGTTCTCGTGATTAGGTGTGTGAGTGTGTCCGTGTGTATTCATTCAGAGGCATTGAATCTTCCTGTTCATTTCAAAGAACAATTTAGGAGCTTTCATTGCTGACTTGAGTTAGGAAAGTAAGTCCTTACCCAACGGGGTCTGATTTTCTTTCCAGTTAAGTGATCAAAGCCGAGTCCTCAAAGCCTGACTGTCTTACAACAGATTCTAATAAGTTCCAAGTTAGCCATTCTTTCCAGTTTTAATCAAAGCCAAAGATGACATTTGCATATTTGTCATCTCTATTTCAAAGTGTTTGTCATTTGATTAGATTCAGAATGACTCCGAATGGTTCTGCATCAGTGGAGTCTGTCTAGCTATTTGTGAAAACCTTTCGCCACCAGAGCAGAGCCCATTTCTGTACCAATATGCATATACATTAGAATCTCACAGGTATCCCTTTTACTAGGAGCCTGAAGTCATTATGACCAGAGAATGTGCATGATCTGGAGCTCTCAAAGAGAGGTCCTGGCCCATGGAGTCTTCCTCCCACACTCCTCCCTGTCAGTCTCATCGGTGCTCCCTGGCTCCTTCCGTCTCCTGCTCACATGCAGGCCTCACCAGCCTTTGTACCAGCTCTACTGCCTTTCTGCTTTTGTTTTGTTTGCAGGGTATTCTTCCATTTCTTCACATGGCTTCATGAAGCCATGGATGGATAAGAGCAGGGAATGTCAGGGTGTGTGTGTGTGTATTAAATTATGGGTCTTGGGGAACACTGTTTACTACCTAGTTGATTCTGAATCATGACCTCCCTTGAGTGTCAGAGTAGAAGTGTACTCTATAGATTTTTTTTTTCAGCCTGTAATTTTTCCAGAGTTGCTCTCCAGGCCTTTCTTCTGAGGCATCTCTGGGTGGATCCCACCTTTTGATTAGCAGCTGAGCGTGATAGCTGTTTTCACCAGCCAAGGACTCCAGGTATTACATAGGCACCAGTGACACATTGTCACAAGGCCACCCGGCCATGTGCCATTTCAGACTGTATAGGTGACCAAACATCAGACTCTGGTGGATCTCCACATTTAGGACAAAATCCACAAAAGAAAAACAAACAAAAATCCTTAACAGATCAACTGCAGAGTTAGGGCTTTCTTCGTTTTAGTAACTTTTTTTTTAAATAGAAATTTTGAGACTTTGGGCTGGTAAATTAATCTGTGTGATTTCAAAATATGTGCAAATTTAGGAAATCTTTGCAAATAACTCTTTGCTGATTACTTAAAAATTTAAAATGCTAAAAAAATTAAAGCTGGAATATATATTTCCTTTTTTTGGAATATATATTTCAAAGACTATTTGAAATAAAAAAAATTCATGTTTCAAGCACTGTCTATAACCAGAGAAATTTCCACATTTGCTGTAAATCTATCTGTATTTCTATCTGTATGTTTTGTCGTGTTGTTGGCAAGAAAGCACATCCCTGAATCTGTCCTCTGTGCTTTGTGGTTTGTTTTTTTTTTTTTCAGTTTGGCTTTTGGACCAAAATAATAACTACTTATTATTTTGCCAGAAATTCAGCTTTTCTTCTAATGTATTTCTTGACAATTGCACAATATTCTTGGCTGTTCTGAAAATTGCCTTGCTTAAAATACAATCATATGAAAATATGTAGGCACACAAAAACACAACACATTTCTCAGTAAGCCCATTGCCAACAAGCCTATTCTGACTCAGTGATTCTATAGGGCAGAGTAGGACTTCCTCACAGGATTCCAAGGCTATCATCTTCATAGAAGCAGATTCCCACATCTTCCAAGGAGCAGCTAGTGAGTGTAAACTCCCACCCATTCCTTTAGCAGCTGAACACTTACCTCTGTGCTACCAGGGACCCTTCAGTTTATATATGCTAAACATGAATTTATATATAATAAACAGCACATCAGCAGAGAACTGCCAGAAGTCCATGGTGGGTTTAGAAGGGGTACTAGGGATATTGTAGCTGATGTTAGATGGATATTAGCTGAAAGCAGGGAATACCAGAGGAATGTCTATCTGTGTTTCATTGATTATGCAAAGGCGTTTGACTGTGTGAATCATAACAAACTGTGGCTGACTCTGAGAAGAATGGGAATCTCAGAACACTTTATTGTGCTAATGCGAAACCTATATGCTTGGACCCAAGAGAGAGTCATCAGAACAGAGCAATGAAACACTGCATGGTTCAAAATTGGGAAAGGTGTACACCAGGGATGTGTCCTATCTCCGTACCATTTCAACTTGTATGCAGAATAGATTATCCAAGAGGCTGGGCTCTATGAGGAGAAGTGTGGTGTGAGGATTAGTGGAAGATCAATTAACAGTCTGCGTTATGCAGATGACACAACCCTGCTCGCTGAAACTGAGGAGGACCTCATGCACTTGCTGCAGAGAGTCAAGGACTGCAGCTTTCAGTATGGATTGAGGCTCAATGTTAAGAAGACAAAGATTCTCATCATTGGACCAATTGGCAGCATCAGGATGGATGGTGAAGAGATTGAGATTGTTAACAGCTCGAGTTTGCTTGGCTCCACGGTCAACAGTCTTGGCACCAGTAGCCAGGAAATAAAAAAACATACTGCGATGGGAGAGTCTGCTGTTAGGGACCTCTCCAGGGTACTGAAGAGCAGTGGTGTCACTCTGGAGACTAAAGTATGTCTGATACAGGCTCTGGTCTTTGCCATCACTTGTTATACATTGGAAAGCTGGACAATGACTAGGGAGGATAGAAGGAGAATTGATGCCTTTGAGCTGTGGTGCTGGAGAAAAGTATTGAAGGTATCAGGGACTGCTTGGAAAACAAACAGATTCATCCTGGAAAGGGTCAAACCAGGCGGCTCCCTGGAGGCAAGGATTCTGAGGCTCCGTCTATCATACTTTGGACGTGTTGTAATGAGAGACCCGTCCTTGGAAAGGGACATCATGCTTGGGAGGGTGGAGGGACAGCATAGGAGGGGAAGGCCCGTCTATGAGGTGGATTGATTCAGTGACTGGGGTAATCAGGATGGGAATCTCAGAGACAGTGCGATTGGCACAGGACAGAGCAGAGTTTGGGGCTGTTGTATATAGGGTCACTGTGAGTCGCAAGCGACTCGACGGCACATAACAACAACAACAAACATGAATAGATCACATTGGGAAAATGTGCTCTCCAAAGTACTAACGAGCAGTGATGTCAGTTAAAGTGTGCCTGATTCAAGCCATGGTCTTTTTAGCCACTTGCTGTGTGGACAGTAGTTAAAGATGACCGAAGAATTGATGCCTTTGAGTTGTGGTGTTGGAGAAGAGAACTGACTAACCCATGGACTGCCTAAAGAACACACAAGTCTGTCTTGGAGAAAGTGTGACTAGGCTGCTCCTTGGAGGCAAGGGTGGTGAACCGTCATCTCACAGAATTCCGGCAAGTTGTTAGGAAGGACCAGTTCTTGGAGAAGGATGACATGCTTATAAAGATGGAGGGTCAACACAGGAGAGGAAGACCCTTCACAAGATAGATTGACATAACGACTGTAACAATGGGCTCAAATGTGTTTGAGATGGTGGTGAGCGTGGTCCTAGGTTCAGATCTGTTGTTTGTAGGGTCACTGGCACAGTTGACTGGGCAGCAGCACGTAACACCAGCAAAGATGAAAGATGAAAAATATGAAAGCCAATCATTTTTACATTGTGAGGGGAAAACAATCAAGTCAAGAACAAAGTGGGTTTATTTTTTATTTGGGTTTACTTTCTGTCTGTCAGTGGGTATCAGGGAAGATTGGAAGCAATCAACACTTTATCCTTACCCCACAATTGTCAGTTATATGATTTTTACATATTTGTTGTTGTGGTAGTTACGGGTGGTCAAGCTGTAACCAACTCATAACTGACCCTCCAGCAGCATTTTAGAGGTAGTTAATTGTAAGGGAGGAAGTTGCCCAGTTTTCTCCCACTTACGACAGGCAGATTCAAACCTCCTGCCTTGGAGTTGGCAGTACAACTCCTTAGCATCAGGCCACCAGTTATAAATGCTGCGTTTACATATTGACTGGGGAATGTAGCACATGTAAAACTTAAGAGTGAGTGTGGGAGGAAAGGTTTAAAATGTTCTCCAACAGATAATCACGTTATTTTCCTGCATTTAAATTACTACTCCACTAGGAAAGTAACTGTGGGGAGCCATTTGTGCTTTCTTAGAGGAGAAAGTATTAAAATGACTGTAGAATTTCCTACTCTAACCAAGCCTAGAGGAGCACTGTGAGGCGTTTGCTTCCTGAGTGGCCACATTCCAGCCGTGTAGGCTGGTCATAGCACATCTGCCAATCAGAGTGGGCCCTGGAGGGAAGCCCTTAGATGCTGAGGCGTGTTTACATGCTGTGTGACTCTGTTTCTCCCCTCTTCCTGTGTGCCGTGGCACTAGGAAGCTGTGTGGGGAATTCACTATTGTGTGCCTACGTTAGCTGTTTGAAGCTGGGATCACAGCCACAGCAAATGGCATTATACGGGCAGCGTTTTAGCTCTTCTTGAGCCACAGGTAAGAGCTGCTGCTTTGTCAGAAGAGGATGGCTGGTAGCATCCAGCATAAAACTTTGCTTTGAGATGTTAGCACAGCTAAAAGGATTAAAAACTGGGGAGAAACTACTAGAAAATTGATTCAAGTATGCGCTGCATTACTATGCCTTTAAGGGTTTTTTTTTTTTGTATTCAACAAGTGAGAATGCACATTTTTACTTCAAGGAAGAATATCACCAAATAAAATTAAAACAAAGTTTTAAGAGCTTCATTGACATTAAATCACTCTGAAATTGGAGAAATTGGAATCAGAAGCATATTAACATTCTATGTTTTGGAAAGAGGCATTGCGAAACAGACATGCCTGATTGTGACCTTTCTGCTTGTATTCGGAAGACGGCATCATCATGTGTCCTAGCACTTGGTTTGTTTGTGTGTTTTTTTAAATTGTTTATTGTCCATTCTGAGCCCATTTAGAAAGAGTATATACATTTAAATGTGTAAATCCTATTCCTTCCTTTCTTTTCTCTCTCAGTGTTTTAGAGTATGTTTTCATTATTGTCTTTGTGCTGTCCAATAGCAGTAAGATAAGAATTATGTTTCTATCCAAACTTTGTTTTGCCATGTAATTCTCTCTTGCTTCTTTTAATTTAGAAAATACATTAGGAAATTGTCATTTCATATAATTGTATATGGTTATTTTTTTAAGTCATTAAACAAAAATCCTCTGTAATGTTTTATGTTTTTTAAAGTTGGTTTCTCGTGTTAGTTTCCCCCTAATTCTGGGACCTTTTAATTTCATCTATTTATTTCTGTAGTTGCATATCTTTTAAAGGATGACAACTCAGACTTTCATTTGGAGTAAAAATGTCAGTGTGTGGATTTTGTGGCTTATTTTTCACATATATGTGACAGTTATCGGGTTGATAAACAGTATGTTACAGTATTCTGAAGAAGGTTTGTTGGGTTTTTTTTTCTAATGCAAAACGTTATGCTTTTGTTTTCGTCTTGTAACTGGATTTCTTAGCCTTACAATGACTACCTTTTTTTTGCCAGATGAAATTTCTAATGGTGGGGGACTGTCCTGTGCATTGTAGGATATTTTAGTAGCATTCACTGGTCCTCTACCTACTAAGTAATAATTGCTCCATTCTCCTTCATTGCGACAACCTGAACTCTCTCCAGAAGTTGACAAAAGTCCACTGAGGGGCAAAGTGCTCCTGGTTGAAAACCACACCTGCCAGTCAATGCCTGAAACCCCTAAAAAGGTGAAATCCAACTTGTGGGATGTTCTCGGCAGTGGAGAGTTAAGGATGCAGCTTGACTGGTCTTTAGTGTATTTGCAGATGTTGCTTAGAGCCAAACGCTCATTTTCCCCTCCCCATCTTGTTAGAAGCTTCTGCCAACCATGATTCATGGAATGATTTTTTTGAGCTGAGTAATCTGTGGCTTTTCAGTTTCCTCGCTTTCTTTCCTCAGCTAAATCTGTTTTGGTTTTAGCAAAATGTTTTTAAAAGCAGCAAAAGAGCTTTTAAAATGAAACAAAACATGTAATGATATATTTTCTAGGCAGATGTTTTAACCTAACCATCAAAACTCTATATGCCTGTTCTTTGTAGTGTCTTTTCTGTCTCCTCCTTCGGACCAGTCTTCTCCTCAGCTCTGATAAAGAGCCTTCTCTAGGGGAAGACAGAGCTAACAGTTCTTTGTGAAGTTAATGGTATGGCAGTTTAAAGAACTTTCCCCACCCAGAATTTCTAAAGAGCATTTTGACATGTAAACTTGTCTTCTTTTCTTTACAGATCGCAACGAAAGAAATAAGCCAGAACACCGGTCTTCAAGGTATGAATTTGTGGTATTTAATAATTCTCTATAAAGCTTCCATTTGAAAAATATTGTCTGGAAGTAATGCGAAATGTCTCCGTTACTCTGTTTTGGAATCTTCTGTGGCTTTCAGAGAAGTTTCACAAGGGAACTCTTGTTCGTTCTCTTAAGAAAAGTTCTTTATACAATTATTGACCACCTTGGAGATAATACTTCTCTCTGAGAATTCCTATTAATAATAAGTATATCTTCATAAATGTATCTGATTTCTATTTCCTTTATTTGGCAGTTTATTTTCCATCTATCTTCTTAATATTTCCTAACCGTTTTAATTCTTTTGTGGTTTGTTAGGTATTTTCTTGATTATAAAACTTACATAGATTCACAGAAGAAATTTTAAGAAATACGAAAACTAGAAATCCTTTAAAAGAAAACCAGCTTGTCTATCTGTTACTCAGAAATGGCTGGCTATTGCTAAAAAGTCAGTGTGGGTTTTTTTTCTAGGCTTGTCATTATATATATACATATATATATATATTCAAACAAAGATTGTATCCTGCCCTCACCTACACTATTTACTAGACCTTCTCCAGCACTGAGGAATATTTTTAAAGATACTTATCCGTTACATAGCTGCAAATTTGTTTATTTTCATCTCATATAAGACAGATAGACTGAATTTAGTATTTTTTAACCCAGGTCTGTGAACGAGTCTACATTTTCTGCTATATTTTCTCAGGTTTTATATTTTATCACTTCCCTTTGTATTTTTTTGTTTTGGAAACTAATAAGTGGTAATTTTGCTTTCATTGTCTCTTCATTGATAGAGAATAAAGTGTTATCAATAGATGGTCCGGTCTGGAAAACCAAACATTGCTGCTTTTTCAAGGAATCTAACGTCAGAATGTGTTTACCTCAAAAAATAAAAATACAAAACCAAGAGAAATGCATTTACTTAGAATAGCAATGTGCTTTATTGAAATTGTCAGTCAGAATAAATTGTTGTTCTATGAGGTGTTATCATGTTGAATACAACTCATAGCGACCCTATGAACAGCTGACGTGAACCCTGCCCTTTCTTGTGCCGTCCTCATAGTGGAATCTAATTTAGAAGGGAGCCCTGGTGGGGTAAGGAGTTGTGCTGTCAACCCAAAGGCAGACAGTTCAAATCCACTAGCTGTTGGGTAGTCTCTTCAGCTATAAGTAAATTCCAACTCAACAGCAATGATAAGATGATGATGATGATGATGATGATGGTGATGATGGTTGTGGTGGATATGTAATGAAGGAACTCTGGTGTTATATTCCTTAGTATTGGTACTCCTAATCAAAAAGCTGAGTTTCTTCAGTAGTTCAAATCCATCTGTGAATTTGTAGGTGACAGTCTCCTCTTGTTAAGATTTACAACTTCAGAAGCCAGTGGAAGTTTACTATGAGTTAGAATCATCTCAGTTATAGTGACATGTGGTTGGTTGGTTTTGTTTTTTTTCGTTTTAGAATCTAAAGAGTCATTATTTTATTATTTTTACATTTTATTATTTTGTGTGTGTGTGTACCGTCAAATCATATCTCACTGGTACAGGAGGAGATTGTTCCTCCTTCTCCA
>NW_006399784.1:21590961-21600566 GCF_000299155.1 Elephantulus edwardii
TTTGTTGTATGGTTCTTAGTTTTGGTAAATGCAAAACTACCACCACTACACTTAACTATTTTTAAGGGCCTCTGGTGAGCTCTGGCTACTAACCAAAAGGCTGATAGCTTGAATCCACTAGCATCTCCATGAGAGAAAGACTGGGCAGTTGCCTTGGAAACCAGTTGGAGGGTTGCTTTGAGTCAGAACAGACTTCTGACATGTCCATGGTGGTGGTCACACTTGTTAGTTGCTGTTGAGTTGGCACTGACTCATGGTACCCTTTGTCATAACAGAGTGAAATGTTGCCTGGTCCTCAACAGAATCCATCTTTGACATATTTGAACCCATGCTCATGGAGCAATTTATAGGAGTATTTTTTTAAAACAGTTGACAAAAAATAATAATAGCACACAAAAATGGCAACATCAACACTTTAACAGTATGATAAGACTTTAACAGTGTGCTTAACTGTAAGGTGATGTAGAGTTGACATTTAGAAGTGTAAAAATACCTAAATTTATAAAATCTACAAAACCCAGTTAAACTAAATCAAACAATGAATTTTAACAAGAACAAATGTTGACCCCTACATTTACATCTAAAAACCAATGATATAACATGAAAAGATGGGAGAGATGTGACTTAGGTATGTTTGCAGATATCTTTAATTTAGTTCACTGTAAATTCATCATCAGTAAAAATTTATTATTTTCCCTCAACTTGTCCAAAAAGCATTATTTCATATTACATTGAAAGAAACAAGAAACAGCAGCACACTTGGACTGATAAATATAGCACTGGAGGATGAGTTCTCATATTAGGAGACATAAAAATGAAGAGAAATACAATTCTAATCTACCAGATGCTCTGCTGGAGGATGGACAATGTCCTGCTGTACTAGTCAGATCCTGTTTGACAGTACATGCACAAAAAAAAGAAGAGAAATAGTTGCAAACAGCCACTAATAATTGGAATGTAGAATGTACAAAGTATGAAATAGGCATAGTGAACATTGTTTAAAAAGAAATGGGATGCATACATACTGACATACTAGATATTGGCGAGGTGAGATGGATTGGCATGGGCCCCTTTGAATCAGACAATTATATGATATACTCTACTGGGAATGAAAAGGTAAGGGGGAAATAGGGTTGCATTCATGATCAAAACGACCACTTCTAGATCTATCCTGAAGTACAATTTTGTGGTTGACAGGATACTATCTGTACACATACAAGAAAGACCTGTTAATACCACTGTCATTAAAATATATGCACCAACAACTAAAGCCAATGAGAAAGAAATAGATTTCTACCAACTTTTGCAGTCTAAAATCAATCAAATATGCATTCAAGATTAATTTGTAATGGTTGGTGACTGGAATGTAAAAGTCAAGAACAAAGAAGGAGGACCAGTAGTGGGAAAATATGGGCTTGGTGACAGAAATGAGATTAAAGATAGAATGGTAGAATTTTGTACCATCAATGATTTATTCATTGCAATTGTTGTTGTTGTTATGTTTTGTCTAGTTGCCTGCGACTCATAGTGAGCCTATGTATAACAGCCCTAACCCCTGCCCTATCCTGTGCCAATCGTACTGTCTCAGACACACCTACCCTATTACCCCAGTCACTGAATCAGTCCACCTCATAGAGGGTCTTCCTCTCCTATGCTATACCTCCACCCTCCCAAGCATGATGTCCCTCTACAAGGACTGGTCCCTCCTTCAGAATCTTTGCCTACAAGGAGCAGTTTGTTACTCTCTAGGATGAGCCTGTTGTGTTTTTTTCACTTCTCTTTTCCAGCACCACAGCTCAAAAGCATCATTTCTCCTCCTATCCTTCCTAGTCATTGTCCAACTCTCTGATGCATAGCTAGTGATTGCAAAGACCCTGGCCTGTATCAGGCACACTTTAGTCTACAGAATGACACTATTGCTCTTCAATACTCTAGAGAGGTCCCTAACTTTCCCATCATAATACGTCTTTTCATTTCCTGGCTGCTAGTGCCAAGAGTGTTGACTGTGGAGCCAAGCATACTAAAGCTGTGAACGATCTCAGTCGCTTTACTATCCAGTCTGATGCTGCCTATTGACCCAGTGGTGAGAATCTTTGTCTTCTTGATATTTGAGCCTCAATCCATATTGAAGGCTGCAGTCCTTGACCTTCTGCAGCAAGAGCTTTAGGTCCTCCTCAGTTTCAGCAAGCATTGTTATGTCATCTGCATAACGCAGATTGAAGTTACCTATTATAAAAAAAAAAACAAATGGCAATTATATACATGAACATCACCTGAGGGACCACACAAAAATCAGATTGATTACATCTGTGTAAAGAATCACTGGAGAAGCTCAAAATCAGCTGTGAAAACCAGGCCAGGGTGCTGACTCTGGAAGAGATCATCAACTACTCATGTGCAAGTTCAACTTGAAGCTAAAGAAAATGAAACCGAATCCACAAGAATCAAATTATAACCTTGAGTATATACCACCTGAATTAAAAACCATCTCAAGAACAAGTTTGAGGCATTAAACACTAAGGTATTAAACAAGAACAAGTTTGAGGCATTAAACACTAAGGTATTAAACAAGAACAAGTTTGAGGCATTAAACAGTACACTAGGTAGGGATGGTATCAAGAATATCATCCTTGAAGAAAGCAAAAGGTCATTACAAAGACAGAGGAGGAAGGAATGACCAGGGTCTGAAGAGACTGAATTTTGCACTAGAATGCTGAGAAGCCCAAACAAAGGGAGGAAATCAGGAAGTTAAAGATTTGATCAGAAGATTTCAAAGAGTAGCTCATGAAGACAAAGTATGATAATGAAATGTGCAAAGAGGTGGAGTCAGAAAATCAAAAGGGAAGAACTTGCTCAGTATTTCTCAAGCTAAGGGAACTTTAGAATAAATTCAACCCTCAAGTTGCAATACTTAAAGATGCTGTGATCAAAATATTGAGTCATCTTGGGACAATAAAAAAAAGATGGAAGGGAAACACAGGGTCATTATGCCAAAAAGAATTAGCTGACACAGAACCATTTCAGAAAGTAGCATATGATCAAGAACCAGTGGTAATAAAGGAGGAAGTTTAAGCTGCTCTGAAGAAACTGGCAGAAAATAAGACCTCTAGAATTGGTGGAATACCAGGTGATACGTTTCAGGAAACAGATAAAGCTTAGATTGTGCCAAGAAATCTATAGGACAGCAACCTGGTCAACGGGGTGGAATAGATCCATACTTACACCCATTCCCAAAAAAGGTGATCCAACAGAGTGTGGAAATTATCAAACAGTATCACTAATATCACATGCAAGCAAAATCTTGCTGAAGATTATACAAAAATAACTAAAAAAGTACATCAGCAGAGAACTGCCAGAAATACAGGCTGTGTTTAGAAGAGGCAATAGTATTAAAGATATTGCAAATGTCAGCTGGAACTTGGCTGAAATCAGATAGTACCAGCAGGATGTCTGTTTTTGTTTTATTGACTGTGCAAAGGGATTTGACTATGTAAAATCATAACAAATTGTGGGTAACACTGAGAAGAATGTGAGCACTTGAGAACTCATGAGAAACCTATACCTATATAAGGAAACTGTGTGAACAGAGAAAGGGAACACTGCATGGTACAAAATAAAAAAAGGAGTGTGCCTTTCTCCATATCTTTTCAATCTATATTCTGAACAGATCATTTGAAAGGCTGAATTTTATGAAGACGAATGTGGCATTGGAATTGGAGGAAAACTGATCAACAACCTGCCTTAAACACATGACACCACCTTGCTTCCTAAAATTGAGGAGGACTTGAAGCATTTGTTAAAGAAGTTCAAGGACTGCAGCCTTCAATATGGATTGCATCTCAACATCAAGAAAACAAAGATCCTCATCACCAGGCCAATTGGAGGCAACATGATAGATGTTTTTGACAAGAGACTAAGTTGTTAACTATTCATATTGCTGAGGTCCACAATCAACACTTTTTTATTTTTTAAAAATTTATTTCTTTTTAACTTGGTGTACTGTTGAATTGGATCCGATTGGCACAGGAGAAGCTTGCCTCACCTTCTCCAGAGGAGCATCTGGTGGATTCGAACTGTGTACCCTCGGGATTGCAATGCATCTTCTTGCCAGTAAGCCACCAGAGCTCCCCACACTATCAACACTCTTGGCACCAGCAGTTAGGAAATCAAAAGACTAGTTGCTCTGGGAAAATCTTCTGTCAAGGACCACTCTGGAGTGCTAAAAAGCAACTATGTCAGTCCAGAGGCTGAAGTGGGCCTGATCCAAGACATGGTCTTCTCATTTGCTTGCTGTGCATCTGAGAACTGGACTATAAGGATGACAAAAGAAGAATCAATGCCTTTGAGTTGCAGTGCTGAAGAAGTGTATATATCATGGCCTGCCAACAGAACAAACAGATTTATCCTAGAGAGTGTGAAGCCAGGTTACTCCTTGGAGGCAAGGATTTTGAAACTCTATCTTATATACTTTGGACGTGTTGCTAGGAGGGACCAATCTTTGGAGAAGGACATCATGCTCGGAAGGGTAGAGGATCAGCAGAGGAGAGGAAGACCCTGGAAAGATGGAGTGACTATGGATATGGGGACAGGTATGTCAGAGGTTGGCTCAGGATATGGCAAGGTGCAAAGCCATTGTTCATAGGGTCACTATAAGTCATAGTCAACTTGATGGCACATAACAATATAAGGAAAAAGACAAAGCTCTAGACCATACTTTTGATATCTAATTCTGTGTAACATTAACTAATTAACATATTACTATCAAGTCAGAGTTGACTTGTGGCCAATCCTCTATCAAGTTTTCAGAGGCTGTAAACTGTACAGGAATAAATTGTCCATCTTTCTCCCTAAAAATCCTAAAGTATGTTGTAGACTAGCTGTATTGGTATTGCTCAGAGAAGTTCATAAAACATAACAAAAACCAGAATTCCTTGCCTGACCCAGAGATTCTCATTCGAGAAAATCTGGAGTAGATTCTGGAAATCTGTATAGTAAAAAATTTTCTTGGTGATTCTGATACATAGCTCGGCTGGAGACTGTTTGCTTTTTAAGACAGGGGTTGAATCGGGACATGAATGGTGAAAGAGAGGAGAAGAGTAGAAATCAGACCCAATTCACAAAAAGACTGATGTGAGAAAGTGGGCACATTTAACCAAGACGTGGATGTCTGGGGAGGTATATAGTGCCAAAATGATAACTGGCTTCAAGTAGCTAGGGCTTGAAACTAGAAGAGGTTAATATAATTCTTCTTCCTAAGTCCAATCCCTACTAAGAGGAACCAGAATTCCTTTGAGGAATGGCTGGTTCCAGGTCTGGAATCCTGATTAGGATGGAAGTGTAGGAAGTACTGAAATGTGGAAACAATTAAAAATATTGTTAGTATCACATGCAAGCAAAATACTGCTGAAGATCATTCCAAAATGGCTAGAACAATATTTAGAGAACTGCCAGAGTTCAAGCAGGATTTAGAAGAGGCCGTGACATTAAGGATATCATTGCTGAAGTCAAATCCTGGCTAAAAGTAAAGAATACCAGAAGAACGTCTATTTGTGCTTTAGTGACTATGCAAAGATATTTGACTGTGTGGATCGTAACAAGGTGTGGCTGACATTGAGAAGAATGGGAATCCCAGAACACTTAAGTGTGCTCATGTAGAACCTATACCTGGACCAGGAGGCTGTTGTGCAAACAGAACATGAGAACACTGAATGTTTAAAATTGGGGAAGGGAGTACGTCAGGGTTGTATTCTCTCACCATAATTTGAATGCTGAGCAAATAATTTGAGAAGCTGGATTCAATGAAGAGGAGTGTGACATTAGGATTGGAAAGAGATTCTTTAATAACCTGCATTATGCAGATGACACAACCTTGCTTGCTGAAAGTGAGGAGGACTTAAAGCACTTGTTATACAGCCTTCAGTGTGGATTGCATGTCAGTGTCAAGAAAACAAAGATTCTTACTACTGGGTCAATAAGCAACATCATGATGGACGGAAAGGAGATTGAAACTATCAACAGCTTCATCTTGCTTGGATCCACAATTCACACGTTTAGTGCCAGATGTCAGGAAATAAGGAGATGCATTGCACTGGGTAAACCTGCAATTAGGGACCTCTCCAAATTATTGAGGAGTAACGATGAGGACTAAGGTGCATCTGATTCAGGCCATAGTCTTTCCGATGACTTGCTCTGCATCTCAGAGTTGGACAATGAATAAGGATGAGAGAAAAAGAATTGATGCCTTTGAGTTGTGGTGTTGGAGAAGAGCACTGAACATCCAATGGATGGCCAAGAGAACGAACAGCTATGTTTTGAAGAAGCTGCAGCCAGAGTGCTCTTTAGAGGCAAGAATGATGAGGCTTCATCTCACATACTTTGGACATATTGCTAGGAGGGGCTATTCCTTGGAGAGGGACATGATGCTGGGAAGGGTGGAGGGTTGACAAAGGAGAAGAAGACCCTCAACCATGTGGACTGACACGATGACTGCTGCAATGGGCTCTTATACATCAGGAAGCATGAAGATGGCATAGGATACGACAAAGTTCAGATCTTTTGTTCATAGATTTGCTATGAGTCATGCTTGACTCGACAGCACCTAACAACAATAACTGAAATGGCTGAGTTTGGGACAGTTTTAATCTAATAATTTTTTTTAAAAAATAATGATGATAATGAAAAATGCTTAAACATGTTTAACTTGTCTAAATTTAAAAATTCCTGTAAGGAGTGATAGAAATGGAAATTTAGCAATGCTCAATGCAAAGAGATTAAGACAAAGATCCTTAAAGGCAGCTAAAACTTGAATAGAAAGAGGGAATGGGTTTCCACACTCTATTAAAATATCACCCCCACCACACCCACATTCCTGATTAGATTCTATTTATTTATTGTTGCCAGTTTAACATTTCTACATATGTCTGTCTTGGAGACGATGAGCCAAGTCTTTCCTAGGAGGCTAGGATTTTGGAGCACTGCCTCACTTACTTTGGGCAAGTGGCCAGGAGAGATCAGTCCTTGGAGAAGGGCATCATGCTTAGAAGGGTGGACGGACAGCGCAGGAGAGACCTCTGATGGAATGGATAGATATACAGTGACTGGGGCGATGGGGGTTGGTTTGTCGGAGTTAGTGAGACTGGCTCAGGACAGGGAAGGGGTCAGAGCTGCTTTACATAGGGTCGCTATACATCACAGGTGACTCAGTAGCACATAAAAATAATAATATGCTATGACAGGTTTGGAATCAGAGTGACATCTACTTGCTTCCTAAATAATATGCCTTTGGAAACTATGAACTTTGATAAATGTCGATAGTTGTAGAGGGCTTTCAGGCCGTTTGTTCATAGAGTCACTATGAGTCATGCTTGACTCAAATGCAATCAACAACAACAACAACAACAACATGGACAATTCAGTAGCATTGGTTGTATTTACATATTATTCAACCATCATTACTATCTGTTTCCAAATTTTGCTGCCACCATTAACAGAAGCTGTGTATTAATCCAAGAGACTCTCATCCCTGGTAAGCGTCAATAAGCTTTAGTTTGCATACATTTTCCTACCTCATACAGGCGTTTTGTCCTTTTGAGATGGACAAAGATTTAAGATTCATCTATGTTTATATCACATTTTGTTCATCTATTGGCTAACACTTGAATTATTTCTATCATTTGACTGTTAGGAATAGTACTGCAATGAACACGGGTGAAAAGATTGGTTCTTCGTTTAAAGGGGGAAGTATACTTTTTCGATGGAGAGATTTAGTGACCAGTATGTGCCTCTTGCCGATGCAAAAGTAGTCCACTTATTGTATAGCTATACAGACAGCTATCACTTATGGTCCTGTCAGAAAATTTAATTTATGAACAATAAAAAAAGGTTAAAGAGACTGAGACAGTGACAACTAAATACATTGTGTAAATTAAAAAAAACAAAACAAAACAAAACCACCACAGGAAAAAAAAAATACCTGTCAAATCTCTGGCATTTAAAAAAGCAGAAAGTGAAAAAAAGAAAAAAAAATAAAATAAAAAAAGCAGAAAGTGGAGAGTAGTTGGAATTAAAGTATGATTTTATTTCATTGTACCTTTGTTGCTATGTGCCATAAAGTTGAGCATGACTCATAATCAACCTTGTGAACAACAGATCCGAACATGTCCTACCTTTTGCCATCCTCATCATCTCTGACACACTTGAGCCCATTGCTCAAGATTGTCACTGTGTGAATCTACTCATTGAGAGTCTTCCTCTCTTTCACTGACCTTCCACTTTTTAAGCGTGATGGCCCTCTCCATGGAATTGCCTTTCTCTACAACATACTCAAAGATTGTGAGACGAAGCTTTGTCATCTTTGCCTCCAAGGAGCACTCAGCCTGTACATTTTTGGCAGTCTGTGGGATATTCAGATTTTTATTTTTTTTTTATATGCATAGCATTGTTGTTGAGTTATATAGGGAGAGATTTCTTTCGGGAAAATGGCTCACACAGTGGTGGAGGCTAGCTGTCCTTAATCTGTAGACCAGGCATCAGGCTGGAGGCTTCTAACTCCTTTGTTTGCTGGACTTGATACGCCCAGCATCATCAGCAGGTCAGACAGTAGGCTGTGGCTCCCATTCCAGAACAGATGAGTCAGAAGAAGCAGGAGTGAAAGAAAACAAACTTTGCTAGAACATCTATATGTATTGCATGAAGGCCTCTCCCCAGAAAAAACTGTTTGGCGTTTAGGTGATTGCTCAGTCAGATTACAAAATGGGTAATGATTACTTTATATTACATTTTGAAAGAGCACTTAGTCTAATGTCTGCCAAACAATTGAGAATCATAGTCTATTCTAGTTGACACATAATATTAATCAATACACTTGACTCTTAAAAGTTCACACAAGACTGTTCCTGAGTGCATTAGTGAAGGCCAGTGTTTTTAGAAAAAGCCACAGTGTCCTATGTTATATCTACCCAGACAGTGACCTGTTTTTCTCCTGGCATCCTCAGGGTAGTGGGGTCACGCCTGCAAGCCAGCAGTGAATGATGCAGACTAATACCCACTGAAGCACAGGGCAGAAAGAACACATAAATAGAAAAGTCACTTAATTTTGGTATATTTGTTGTTTCTCCTTAGAGTGCTCAGCAACAAGATTGATGAGCTCGATGCCTAACAAGGATAAGAGAAATGCTTTCCTTTAGTTTGTATTTTAAGAAGACCAACACTCCAATAGCTTTAACAGTGAAAGGTGAATAAATCTGAGTATCTGCCTGTTCTTTCATTTTGCTGCTGAAATAAGATGGAAAGCTTCTCTCTCACCAAGTTAAAGAAAATGTTTTTATCAGGTTTCACTCACACACTCACTGCTGTTGATTTGTTTCTGTTCTTTCTGAGGCTGTAAATTTGAACTGCCAAGAGGTGTGGCCTTTGAGTTAGAAGTGCAGCCCAAAGCAAGTGGGAGAAAGTCTGGCCTCTCCTGTGTGATTTACAGCCTCAGAAACACAGTGGGGAGTCAGCTGTGAGTTGGTTCTAGTTTGCTGGCAATGAGTAACTGAGTGAAAGACTCCTTAATAAAGAGCAGCATTTAAACATTTTTAAGTTAATTACTAAGATGCTTTTTC
>NW_006399784.1:21600731-21602050 GCF_000299155.1 Elephantulus edwardii
ACGGCGTATTCTCTTAGCTACTTCCCCCCTCTTTTGATAATTGTCTCTTGATTAATGTGGAAGTCATAGATACCTGAATTATTCTTGTGTTAGCTTTATTAGTTCAAACGCACCATTCCAAAATCGGTACCCCATAAAGCACTCTTCAAGATAATATTAATTAGTGTGTCAAAAAATATTCATGCACACAAAAGCATTTATGAAGCAGTGAGTTAAATTAGATGCATTTCTTTACAGTGAAATTGCTTAAGAGTCTCTGAAACACATGCATTCTTAGGATTCAGGTGAGACATAAACTATGCAGCATTTTTAAAATGTATATGAATTTATAACCTCTTTTCTAAAACAGAACTATTGCTAACATCTAGAAAATTGTCCCATGGAAGAGCAGCAGTTTGGGAAGCCGAGAGGAAAGTGAGAGTAAAAGATAATAAAGAAATGGAAGCCCTAAGACAGTTGGGTGCTATGGATGGAAAATCAGGAGCTCTTTCTACTCCTCATCCAGGCAGCTCAGAACTGGTAAAGAACAGTGACCTGAGATAGCTAAAATAGGATACTTAATCTCAGTGTTTACCTACCTGTTGTTGTTATGTACCATCGCATCACCTGAGACCCATAGCGACCCTACATACAGCAGCTCTAAAGTCTCTCTAGCCTGAGCCAGTCTCACTGACTCCGACACACCAACCCCCATTGTCCTAGTCACTGTATCAGTCCATCTCATTCGGGTACTTCCTCTCCTATGCTGTTCCTCCACCCTTCCAAACATGATGTCCTTCTCCAAGAAACAATCTCTCCTGGCCAAGTGCCAAAAGTATGTGAGACAGAGCTTCAAAATCTAGCCTCCAAAGAGAAACTTGGTTTCACTCTCTCTAAGACAAAACGACTTCTTTTCTTTGTTGTCTTAGAAGAAAATAATGTATAGCTGAGGGTGGAAGCTGGGGGAGCAGCAAAACAAAGAATACAAATCTGTATTTTTTTAAAGTGTCATTTGAATCTTAGTCTCCCTACAACTTTTTTTAAAAACAACCTTTTATAATTTCCTTTGGTATCCATAAAAGTCAATGAAATACAGTTATAATCATAATAGATTATGTATGTGGGGCGGGAAGGTGGAGGGGAGGGCATGTGGAACTTGATAAAGTAATTCTAAAATTTATAAGAAAGAGCAAGAATAGCAAAAGCATTTTTTATTTCTTTTTTTTTTTAAATTTAGGTTGTTTATTTTTCATTTCAATGAACATCTACAGAGATTTTAGAATTCCATTCATTCATTGTTGCACCCTTCTCCCCGCACAAACCCCACCCCCACCCCCCGC
>NW_006399784.1:21602510-21632053 GCF_000299155.1 Elephantulus edwardii
GTACTCCTACGATAAAAATAATGCCCTAAAATATAATACTTTTAGACTATTCTCTCCCCCATAGACTTCAATGCCGTAAACATATTTCATCCAGTTAAGATCATATTGGAAAGGTGTCATAAGATAGTGTTTTGTTAGCCAACCAGCAAATCAGTGACACATGAGAGCTTCTAAACAGACAGAGGTGGCTGCTTCAGTTCTGCTTCCTGGAAGACTTTAGGGAATTAAGCAATTAGGGAGGCATCACAGATCCATGGAGGAAAAGCAAGCATGCCAGGAGTGGTGTGGATTATGCCAATGTTTTTTTTATAAATTATGCCAATTTTAAAAAAATCTATATGGAATTGATTTCTATTATGAAATAAGGCTCTAAAGATATAAAAGAAAGAAAGTAGAACTGAAACATTTTGTTTTGATTATTTTTTTGTAATTTAAAAAAAATTTTATTTTATACTAGTTTGCTTTTCACACTGGATCTTTCCCATTTCCTTTACCCATCCCTCCCTCTACCCATAAAAAAAACCATCCCAAAACAAAACCATCATGACTAAACAATACACATTGGTGAGAAAGAGTTAATCTACGACAAACGAAAAAGTACATGTCAGAAAAAAAGACAAATGACCCAGAAAAATATGAGCCGGCCAAACTAAACTCATTACTGTTCAATCAATACTAACTTATGTTGACCTTAAAAGAGAATAGAACTGCCCTCCGGGCTTTCCAAGGCTCTGGTCTTTATGGAAACAATCAGCCCTAGCATTCTTGTGAAAAATATGAGCTGGGAAAGATTCATCACCTTGCTAGTATTACAATATATGCTGAAATCATAATGAAATAGCACTTATATCTCTACTGCTTGATTTCTTAAGCTGAGTGATGGGTTTTGCATTCTTAGCTTTACGTCAACAATCCTGGAAATTTTCATCATTTAAAATAAAAGTCTCCTCAAGAAGACCTTGAATCCTGTGGCACTGACAAAGATATTATTACAGTATATGAGAATCATATTGAGTGTAATTATCTTTGATTATTTCCCAAAAAAGAAAATTAAAAGGAAGAAATAGCAAAGACATTATAAAAGAGCATGATTGCACACTGTTCCCATTTCATCCCTGCTCATAAATCTAGCTCCTGTCGTTGCCTATGTTCAGAGCTCCTTCTCTTAACCCTGTGAATTTTGCTCTTTTTGACACTGAAGGAGCTGTAGTGGCATAGTGCATAATGTGTCTGTCTGCTAACCAAAAGATTGATGGTTCAAGTTCACCTAACACTCTCAGAGAGAAAGTTTGGCAGTTTCCTCACACAAAGATTTGTAGCCTCAGAAACCTGATAGAGAGTCAAATGAGAGACCCGAGCTTTTTGTTTGTTTTTTAATACAAGTACCATAAAAAAATGTTTGGAACCATATAGAAATGTGATATCTGACTGTCTCATAGGTACCTGTTACTAAGAATTTGGTGGTTCAGTTGCTATAATCCTCATCTGCTTTCTATGCATGTCCTCTAGCTCAATATTAAGAAAACAAAGATTCTTATTACCACTGGGCCCATTGGCAGCTTTGTGATAGATGGTGAAGAGATTGAGTTTGTAAAAAGCTTTATTTTGCTTGGCTCCACAATCAACACTCTTGGTACGAGCAGCCAGGAAATTAAAAGACATAATGCGCTGGGAAAGTCTGCTGTAAGAAACCTCTCAAAAGTACTGAAGAGCAATGATGTTAGTCTGGAGACTAAGGTGTGCTTGATACAGGCCATGGTCCTTGCAGTCACTTGCTATGCTTCAGAGAGCTGGACAATGACTAGGGATGATAGAAGGAGAATTGATGCCTTTGTGCTGTGGTGCTGGAGAAGAATTTTGAATATACCGTGGACTGCTAAGAGAACAAACAGGTTCACCCTAGAGAGAGTTAAATCAAGCTGCTCTGTGGAGGCAAGGATTCTGAAGCTTCATCTGACATACTTTGGACATGTTGCAAGGCAGGACCAGCCCTTGGGGGAGAGATGTCATGCTTGGGAAGGTGGAGGGACAGCGCAGGAGAGGAAGACCCTCAATGAGATGGATTGGTTCAGTGACTGGTGTAATGGGGGTAGGTGAGTCAGAGACAGGAAGATTGGCACGGGATAGAGTAGGGTTTAGGGCTGTTGTACATTGGGTCACTATGAGTCACAGGTGACACGACGGTACATAATAACAACAGCCTCCTCTTTATCTATCCATATTCTGTGGTGTATTTTATTGATTCTTTATTGTTTCTATTGTCTTCTCAAATCCCAGGTAACTTCTTTGAATCTTAGTGTCTCTCCAGGCTCAGCAAAGTTCATTACAAACCTCCTTCCCATAATGTTGCTGAGATATCATTCCATATAGAGGCCTTCAAACTCCTTATTTGTAATACATAGTTCAGTACATACAGAATTAACAGTTCATGATGTTAAAATTAATAGCAACTCTTGTTTTATTAAGACTTCTGAATGACCTTCTCTAAATTAGGAGCTCTCTTTGCATAGTGCTTAAAACTCTTGGTTGTTGACCTCCAGATTAGTGGATTGAGCCCACCAGGTCTTTTGAGAGGAAAGATGTAGCAGTGTGGTATCCTCGGAATTTACTGCCTTATCATCTTAATGAGGCAATTCTCCTCTTTAGTACAGGGTCGCTATAAAACAGAACCAACTTGATGAAAGTGGATTTAGGTTTCTCACAGTGGTGTCCTACAGTTGACTCTTATAAAATAAATATTCAGGATTTTATTTTGACACTTTACCATTATTTCACTATGCTTTAATTACATTAGCTAAAAAGCAAGATTTAACTCACTTTGGCCTTCCCCCACCCCTTTTTTTTTGGTAAACAAGGCTATTAAAATGCCATGCACTGCTGGGCTTAGTTTAACTACTGTAATTCTGTAACATTTCCCTGCCCATATGTTTTGATTTCCTGTACCTCTATAAAGTATAACTTGTGTGTAATTACTTTCTGGCATTATGTTTTCTGAGCTGTAAGAGAAACAATTGCTTTTGCTTTAGCATCTGTAATGCTATGAACTAAGAGAAAAATAAGAGATTTGGAAGGATTATTAACATTTTATGTCATTCTACAGAGAGTGTATATATTACAGATTTTTTTTAAATTGTGGTTTTGAGAAAAAGGGCTTTAGCTATTCTCTCTAGTGGTGTGGGAGTGAAAACAAAGCATTTACATGGTGTGTCAAGGATCTTGATAGCATTATCTTTAAGTAGTTATCTGCTAACCAAAAAGACATTAGTCTGAAGCCATCAGCTGCTCCCCAAAGATGTCCACCAGCTGCTGTGGAAAACAAAGATGTGCCACTCTGCTCCTTAAACATCTCGGCCTTGCATGGGGAAGTTCTGCTCTGCCCCATTGCTCGGAAAAACTGAACAGCAGTGAGCTTGGTGTATGTTTTATCATTTGAGTAACTGAAGTTTTTCAGGTGATCTGTCACAGTCAACTCTAATGGTGGGACTATCTCTGAAGTTGTTTTCAATTAACCTAGCACCAGGAAGTTAACTATGAAACAGAAACTGGGCCTGTATTTGCTACTTTTTCTCCAGACAGGCATATATGACACTCAGTCTCAAAAGTCCCAGAATACATGGAATTCCTAGCCCTTAAATATTTTCACCCTAATTCTTTTCTTTGTTTCTCTTGGTAAATTAGCTCTTTATTCTCCTGCAGTATTGTTTAGAAGTACTGGCTAAAAAAAGTCTGTCCTTAGGTTATAGTTTTTTCCTAGCTAATACATATCCTTGCGTAACCCAGCTTTAGTTTTTGTATTTAAATGTGTTTCATTACTGGCACAGCATAAAACACATTCTTTAAATGTGTGATTATGACTATAAACGGCAAAAAGTGTACAAAATAAATTTTGGAAGAATCTTAGCGTGGATAGAATAACTGAGCAAACTGTATATAGTCTCATCATGTCCCATCTCATTTATAGCTGGGGACTAAAAGTCAGCTTTGGCCTTTTACATATAAAATCCTTCTTGAAATGAGAATTAGCACTTAGACGTGAATATTATTTCACATCCAGCTCACTGCTCTCTGGTCAAAACCAATTCCTAGCTCACCCTCCAGCAGGTTTTCAGAGGCTGTAAATCGCACAGGAGGAGATTGCACATCTTTGGATTGACACTGCAGCTCCTTGCCCACTGGGCTGCCAGACTCCTCTAAATTAAAAAATTAAATGTAAGTCACTGAGCTTTGCCCAGTCAACCAACCAAGTTGATTCTGGCTCATCGTGAGCCTACTGGAAAGGTTAGAACTGCCCCATAGAAATTCCAAGACTATCATTCTTCATGAAAGCAGATGGCCTCACCTTTGTCCACTGGGGATGGTGGGCTTGAACCATTAACCTTTCCTTTACCAGCTACTGCTTAACCACTGTGCCACAAGGACTTGTTTTTTACACTTTCAGTCTTGCTGCATTTGTAAGGTAACGCTCCAGTATGTAGAGTAAGCAGACTGATTTTTTTTATTTTAATTGAGATTTTAATGAAAGTTTATAGAAAATTTGGATTTTCACTCATTCATTGTTGCACATTTTCCTCTCTTCCTACCCCCATTCACTTTTCACTTAAAAAAAATTAATTGTTGCGCATTTTCCACCCACCTACCCCCTAGTCGACTTTGCTATGAACCTCTTATTCTGGACTGTTGTCATGCAGATAATGCCTAATCATATATTCTTTTAAACAGTTCTTTCCCTCATCTGTTTCAATGCAGTGTACGTTATTTATCCCAGCAGACTGGCATCCCCAGGAAGAACTTGTGTAACTCTTTTGGACAAGATAGGTACAACTCAGTATTTTTTGAAAATTAAGAAAATGAAAGAAGTGAAGGGAAAAGTATTAATTACCCAAGAACTTCAAAGGGTCCATCCCTCAGTTGCAAACCTGTTTCCTAGAGATAATGTGGCCCTGGCACACTGCCTCCTGGAGACCTCCAGGAATGCTACCCAGGATGAAGAGCAGCACTTAAGTCTAGCACCATCTTTGCTCAGTAAATAGTCTTGGTTACACATCCTGAAGAACTCCAGCTAGAAAAATCTCCATTAGCTGCCCTACAGTCCGCAGAATTATATTGTATATGTCCTGTCTTTAATAATAATGTTCTTTCCTAAGTTCTTAAATGAAATTCCATTTATAGGTTCTGATTTTAAAGCAGACATCTTCATTATAGAAAGTTTACAAAATATGTCATTTGTGATTTTAACCACCCTCCCCCCTAACATTGATATTATTGTTGGTAGGGGCTGTCAAATAGATTCTTTTTTTTTCTATATTTTATTAATTTTCATAAACATTTACAGAGATTTTGGGTTTCCATTCATTCATTGTTGCACTATTCTCTCTACCCTCCTCCCAGTTTGTTCTTGTCCAAATGCCACAGTGCTTGTCAAAGCCAGTTCTGATTAATCTTCTTTGTCAGTGTGTCCTTTGCCATTCCCTATCACTCCTCCCTGAGAGAGACTTCACCCTGAGTCATAAGGAAAAGGGGATGGCGTATTCTCTTAGCTACTTCCTGCTGAAAAGGGACGCTGTGGGTTTCAGGGTGAAGATCTTCTCTCACTACTCTAAAGGGCCCCTTTGGCAGTAGGAAACACATAGACTATTATGGAGATTGATTTTGGAATTTAGATGCACTCTTATTGATTGTGCTTGGCCGTACATGTTCATATCCTTGAAGATGTATCATGGGGGTGTTGCAACCTAGGAGACACAAATTTGACTAACAAGTTATAAGTACATGAGTCCAAAAATTATGGAAAAGTAAAAGAAAAGATTCTTTCATTGTTTTACAAACCCTCCCCCAGGTCCCCTCCACTAGGGGCTGTCAAATAGATTCTGATTCACAGCCCTCCTGTGCCCCACAGAATATAATGGCCTCCCAGAGTTAAGTGCTTTTATATGTTAATGTATTTCAGTAGACTTTTTTGTCTTTTTAAAGAAATGCTATAACTTTGATAAAGAGTTTAATGAATGTTGTTGTTGTTAAGTGCTGTTGTCAAGTCGACTCATAGAGACCCTGTGAAGGAGAGTCCTTGACGCTTGGGTGCCTTTCATCCTCTCTCCAGGTTCATAGGGTTTCCGGAGGCACTATTACGGAAGTGGATACCACTCCTCCTTCCAAGGATCATATGGTACTTACTGAATTATTCAGTGTTGGTCAATTCTTTTTGTTACAATGATTCTGTATATTTTCTTGATCTTCTTTTAGTGCTTCCTTGATCATTTGATATGTTGCCCATAACATTTCTCAGCAGCAACTCGAAGTTTGAAATTGTTTACCACAGGCATAGACATTAGGATTTACAACACATATTGGGGTCGGGGAGTCACCATTTAATCCATTACTAAAATGCTGAAATATCCCAGAGAGAATAAGGAAAGAGATGAAAGGGCTCTTACTTTTTTGGACTATCTGGACTTCATAGCACAGCTCTTCCTTTGCCGTTAGGGGTTTTTTAACCATCTGAGAGGGACTGATCACCACTTTCTCCCAGCTCCAGCCTTCGCTTTGCCGAAGGGCCATCACCGCTGCCACTGCATCCCAGCGCTGGTGGCTGCAGCAGCAGCCCGGCTCTGCTGGAGGGTCCGTGCGGCGTGGTGTAGAGGAGGCTGCTGGCAGTCTGCTCCGTGCCGGGGGCACTGGGGATGAATTCACATTTTAAAAATCATTGGTATTGAGGGAGCTTTGGTGACCTAGAAGCAGGAAGCTGTGCTGCAATCCTGAGGTCACACAGTTCTAATCCACCAGATGCTCTGCTGGAGAAGGAGAGACAATCTCCTCCTGTGCCAGTCAGATCTGATTCCAAGGTACACAACAATTTAAAAAATTATTGATATCCAGAACAACTATGAGATATCATCTACCCCAGTAAGAATAGCAAAATTTAACAGAACAGCAAACATCAAATGCTGGCGAGGTTGTGAAGAAACTGGAACCCTTATTCATTGTTGGTGGGAGTGTAAAATGGTGCAACCACTATGGAAGGCTATATGGTGCTTTCTAAAAAACTTCCAAATAGAAATACCGTTTGACCAAGCAACTCCACTATGAGGATTTACCCTAAAGAAACCATAACCACCACCAAAGCAGATATATGCACACCCATGTTTATTGCAGCTTTGTTCCCAATAGCAAAGAGTTGGAAACAACCTAAGTGCCCATCAACAAACAAATGGATAGAGAAGCTCTGGGATATTCACACAGTGGAATACTATGGAGCTTTGGAAAACAAGGAACTCATGAAATATTATGCAAAATTGATGACCCTGGAGGACATTATGTTGAGTAAAATATCCCAATCACAAAAGGACAAATATTGCATAGGGCCACTGTTGTAAAATGGCACTAACATCGGGGTTGAGGTAACACAGAGGAGGGAAGGAATAATGTATACTGCACTGAAACAGATGAGGGAGAGAACTGTTTAAAAGGGATATATGATAAGGTATTATTGTCATGACAGGAGTCCACAGTGAAGGCTGCACAGTGGAGTGGACTTGAGGGGAGGGACTGTATAACAATGAAAGAATTTCAAAAAAAAAAAAAAAAAAGAATCACTCGATCAATCAGCAAGCGAAGAATCAACAGCCAAATTTCGTATTTGGATTTTCAGACTTGAGAATGGTGAGAAAATAAATTTCTGTTTTTCAAAGTCAAAAAAAAAAAAAAAGAAAGAATTTCTCTTTTACTTTTCAAGGAGAAGAGTGAGTTTGGGGGGAGGGATGGGCAGGGATAAAAGTGTGACAATGAATGACTGGAAACCCTAAGTCTCTGTAAACTTTCATTAAAATTAATTTAAAAAAGCAAAAAAAATTATTAGTATCATTTAACATTAGGGAACTCTGGCAGTATAGTTCATAGAAAGTTACTCTGCTAACCCAAAAAGGTGGTGCCTCACTGGCATTTCAAATCCACCAGCAGCGTGAAGGGAGAAAGATGAGCAGTCTCCTCTCGTGCGGTTTACAGTTTCAGAAGACTCACCGGAAGATCAGCTATGAGCCCTTTCCAACTCCATGGCAATGATGTCTGCTGGGGAGAATTTTTTTGTTTTGCTTTTAGATTTAGCACTGTATCATGAGCATTTTTATATTTCAGTCAATAATATTTTTAATTGTAATTAAAGTGTAAACATTTTCCTAACTGCAACGGAAAAGTCAGTAGGTTGAACCCAGAGGCTGTTTCAAAAGAGAAGGCTGGGCCGTCTGCTCCTGGAGAGGCTTTATGGCTTAGGAAGCCTGATAGAAGCAGTTCATTAGCAGTGAGTGTAGAGGATAGATACAAAAGAACAACAAAATGAAGCCATTCACAGTCTAACCACTGATTGATAATTACTGTCATGTATTTTGTGTTTCAGGCCTAAATAGGATCATACTATATATAGTGTTATATGCAAAATTTTTTATACTGTATATAGAGCTATATACAAAAATTCTTTATATTGTATATAGTGTTATATGCAAAATTCTTTGTGACTAAATAATAGTTCATAAGCACTTTCCCATGACATGATTTTTAATGATAGCTCATCATTTAGGTATACTTTCATTGTTTTCCATGATTTGACACTTAGGCTTTTTTACCCTTTTGTTTGTTCGGCTTGGTTTTTATACTGTTACAAATAAGCTACAGTGATGATCCTTATACTTGCATTTTATAGATCCTCTCTGATTTCATCTTATGATAAATCCCTAGCAATGGAATTAATGAGTCAGAAGATATAAACATTTTAAGACTTAGCATATATACTACCGAATTGCTTTCATAAAAAGTTGCATTCTCACCTGTATAACATTCTTTAAAGATCAGCCTTTGCCCTGCTTGGCTTACGGATGTGCCAGAAAAAATAATTAATAGGATTTTTTTTCCTGGTTAACTTTGTTGTTGTTGTTGTTGTTGTTAGATTTGTTAATCATGATGCCTGTGTACAAATTCATATCCCAGGATTCTACTTTCCAAGGAGGCTTTGTGCTAATAACCCACACCCTTTAAAAGTCAGAGGCCCTTCCTTTTCTGGCCCAAGAAGTTAACATACCTGACTATTAACTGAAAGGTAGGCAGTTCAAATCCATTCAGAGGCACCTCACAAGAAAGCATAGGGATCCACAGGTAAGATATAACGTATAGAAAACCCACTGATGGAGTTTAGTTTTGTTCTAATGTACTTATGGGGTTGCCGTGAATGTAACTCAACAGCAGTGGTTTGGTATTTTTATTTCTTTGTTTGCTTCTTGTTTCTGAGAGCTTTCAGGTACTCCACCATCTGGACTGAAAGCATGAGCAGACAACACTGTACACCCAAGAAGCCCGAATTTAAAATTGCATCTGTCTGTGCTTATTTGGAAGGAGCTCTGATTAGGTAGTGGGCTGCATGTTGTGCTGCTGGCAGAGGGATTGACAGTCTAAATCTGCCACCTGTGCCGTGAGAAAGAGATGAGGCAGTCTGTCCCCATTAAAATTTACAGCCTCGGAAAACCCAGTGGAGGTTCATCATTAGTCACAATTGTCTCGATCACAGTGGGTTTGTTTTTGGATTTGGTTTGTTTGGGCTGTTTGTTTTGGGGTTTTTGTATGTATGTATGTATGTATTTATGGGTGTGTGGTTTTTTCCCCTCATACTCATTGGGGAGCACTTTGAAGGCAGTAGAAAATGAATGCAAAAACAGTTCCCAGGTCGTACTCATGTGTATAAACCTTTTAAAGCGAATCTCAGATTAATTTAAAGAATACTCTCAGCTGTGTAGGCTCTGCTTATGTTGGTAAATCCATTCAGAGAGACTACTGAATAAGGTTTGACATATTTGGGCTCCCAGATCAGGCTGCCTGATTTAGAACCCCCGGCTTCACCACTTAGGGAATAGCTTCTTTGTTATCTTCCTCAATCTTCCGTACCTCAGTATTCTCATCTATAAATGGGATTACTAAAACCTGTCTCGTAGTGTTATCATTATAATCAATTAATGGCTGTGCCAGTCAAAATCCAACCTGATAAAGAGGACCAGCAGGAGATATATATTAAAACAATTCTTTGTAATAATAGACAAGTTGGAAATCCATCGTGCAGGCCATGGTGAAAGGCAGAATGGAGCTCACGTGTGCGCGCTGAAAGTTCTCTCCATGGGTGGAATTTCTTTTTTTTTAAATCTAGGAATCTTCATTGTGCTCTTAAAGCCTTTCAGAATATTAATTCAGACATATCCAGATTTTCTAGCAAGATCTTCCATACCTTCCTTATTTAACTATTCAACTTGCTGCTGTTGAGTCAGAAACAAATTGTAGCAGCTGCTTCACTGTTTCTTGGGACTGTAAATCACATGGGAGGAGATTATCCAGCTTTCTCCCAAGGAGCTGCTGCTGGGCTCCAACCATGAAAGAGGTACAGCCTTTGTCTTAATGGTCTAACTCTCTGGGAACTGTGCCACCAGAGCTCCTCCCTTGCTTCAAGTGAACTGATCCAGCCTTTAGTCACATCTATAAAATAACTTTATAGCAATCCCTCTACCACGAGACTGCTGTCTAGCCAGCTGGTCAGCCCTCGATGAGACAAACAGCTGAGGCACTGGGCTGCTAACTTAAAGGGTGGAGTCTTGAGCGCACCCAGAGGTGCCTTTAAAGAAAGGCCTGATGGTCTATTTCCAAAAAATTAACTGTTGAAAATCAGGAGTCAACTCTAGCAACTGATTTTTTAGTAGCCTACCCAAGCTGTCTTTCATTGTTTTTGTTCCGACATTCCACTAGGTCACATAGCCATCCGTGTACAAGTTGCTGTACTGCGGTCACTTGTGGTTACTGTGAGGCTGAACACTGTGACACTGATTGTCAAATGCGTTAACGGTTGGCTACCCAATGTGGACAGAGAGTGGGGTGGAGCTCCCCGATTAAAACAAGCTTGGAAGGAGGAGTGACATCCACTTCCATAATAGCTTGCCTTCTGGAAACCCTTTGAACCTGGAGTAGAGGATGAAAGACACCTAAGCATTGAGGACTCTCCTTCATAGGGTTGCTGTGAGTCGCCTGCGACTCAACGGCACTTAACAACAACAACAACAACAACCCAGGCTGTCATATAAACTGACCCATTACTGTTGCTTTAGGCCTGAGATAAGCCAACTAAACTCACCTGGGAATGATTTTCTGTGCTGGTCTTTGTTTTCAATGTCAGGGCTTTTCAAATCTGCACACCCAGCACTCCTTTCTGACAAGTTTTCTTGAAGTTTGCTCTTTCATTTCTTTTATCTCTCCATTTTGGTCATAAGTAACTGTGAAGTTACTGATCGTCTAAAGTGTTCTCTGAACTTGAGTGTCTGCATACGCACCCCAGTGGGGGCAGCGTCTGACCTTCGAATTCATGGTCCCTTCAGGGCTTGGATTTGCACACTGATTCATGGGTGTACTTTGAATGAATTGTCAGTTTTGGTATTTCCAGGAACTATTGGGTCGTCCTGCAGACTTCTGATATAGTGGCAAGATACTCTCTTTGGTTATTTGCACAAGAATCGCCGATTCTATTATCTCTTGTTACTACTAGTGCTGATTTGTCCACACAGCAGATAAACTTCCTTTTGGGAAATTAATAACATTCCTTTGAGCATAATACACTCTAATCTCTCCATCTGTGTGTACATTCTCCTTTGTCTCCACTGACTAAGAAAGGACAGGCCACTCCAAAGTAAAGAACTAATGGGAAAGCACAGTAGATATTGTTAGGCTACTTCCTGGTATTCCTGTATTTCAGGGTTGTTTCTAGTTACTTTGAAAATAATCCCTATAATTGATCATCTTGTGGGTCCTCGATGCCTCCAGGTCAGGTTTTGGTTAGTGTCCACAGCATTGAGGAAAGGAGGAATGATGCAGTCCTAGTAAGTCCTATCGCCTGCAGACTGGTGGGTGTAGTCTTAGTGAACTTTTCTGCCGCTTTCTCTGAGAATAGCCTCCCAGTCTCTAATCCTAGCTGGAGCTGGGCCTCTGTTGTGAGGTACTTCCATGCTACCCCACCCCATTAGACCGTAACTAGTGGACTCCTGATTCATGAGCTCTATTCAGCTTCACTCTCTTGAATGCTTCAGCTAAAAGACACAGAGCTGAAAAGACAGGGTTTCTGAATTTGAAAAAATTTCTGTTTGAATCTTCAAGGACAAGTATGGCGAGGCATGCTGAGGAACAGAGCATCTGGCTGGAGAGAAGCAGACATGATATGGCCCCAGAGAGTGTGAGGAAGAATGAAAACTTATGAAAGCAGTTGCTATACTGCCCAGTGCTGCCCAAAGTTCAGCTGCAGTTCTATTGGTAGAAACTCTTGCAGTGCCCTTATTTGCTTAGAATGAAACACACACTCCGTTTTTTAAATATGAATCGAAAGGAGTTTAATTTTAGTTTTATCTCATTCTCAAGCTTCGTCTGACATATTTGGGCATGTTGCAAGGAGGGACTGGTCCTTGGAGAGGGACATCATGTTTGGCAGAGTGGAGGGGCGGCGAAGGAGAGGAAGACCTTTGGTGAGATGGATCGATTCTGTGACTGGAGCAGTGGGAATAAATGTGTTTGAGATGGCTAGGATGGCACAGGAGACAGCATTTAGAACTCTTGGACATAGGGTCGCCATGAGTCACAAGCAACTCGACGGCACATAACAACAACAACATCTCATAAGAGAGTACGAAGTTCTGTATTGATCGATAAACCTTAGGTCAGACACAAAAGGACACATATTATATAGTAGTTGCATACATTGGAATTGTTGTTGTTGTTGTTGTTATGTGTCATCGAGTCGCTTGCGACTCATGGCGACCCTATGTACAACAGCCCTAAACCCTGCTCTATCCTGTGCCAATCGCACTGCCTCTGACACACCCATCCCGATTATCCCAGTCACCAAATCAATCCACCTCATAGAGGGTCTTCCCCTCCTGCACCGTCCCTCCACCCTCCCAAGCATGATGTCCCTCTCCAAGGGCCTCTCCCTCCTTACAACATGTCCGAAGTATGTCAGACAGAGCCCCAGAATCCTTGCCTCCAAGGTGCAGCCTGGTTTAACCCTTTTCAGGATGAATCTGTTTGTTTTCTTGGCAGTCCATGGTACATTCAATACTCTTCTCCAGCACCACACCTCAAAGGCATCAATTCTCCTTCTATCCTCCCTAGTCGTTGTCCAACTCTCTGATGCATAACAAGTGATTGCAAAAACCATGGCCTGTATCAGACGCACCTTAGTCTCCAGAGTGACACCATTGTTCTTCAGTACCCTGGAGAGGTCCCTAACAGCAGACTTTCCCATCACAATACGTTTTTTTATTTCCTAGCTACTGGAGTAGGTAACCCAAAAGATTAGCATTCCCGAAGGTGTGCAGTTAGAATCTACCAGATGCTTTGCTGGAGAAGGAGGGGCAATCACCTCCTGTGCCAGTCGTATCAGATTTGACAGTACACAGAGGAGGGGGGGTGGAAGGACTAGCATTACCTGGGAATAGGATGAAGGGAAGAAGGGCGTTCATATGCTTTAATTTTATTTATTTATTTTTTTTTTACCTCCTTTCCTGTTCCAGCAACTGTGCTTGGTTTGTTGTTGCAGATAAAGAGGTAAAATGGAAGGCAGAGTGGACAGAGCAGTGCTAAAGTATGAAGGGAAATTGAAAGATAACAATAGCAAAAGTTGTTATATGTATAGGATTCAATAAAATAGAAATAAGTCTATAAATTATAGCTGCTGTTATTGTATGACTACGAAATCCAGCATATGAAACATAATAGGGACACAATATACATTGACATAAATATTTTATTCTAATCAATTACACATATGCAGATCGCGTCATGAAAGTTAAAGGCATGTGGTTAGGAGGTAAACAATGCCAAAAGCTTCAGTTGTTGCTCACCAACCCAATTGTGTAAACACCTTCATTGCTGTCAATTTGGAACCAGCTCATAGCTGACCCTCTGGTGGATTTTCGAGGCTTTAAACTGCACGAGTGATTGTTCATCTTTCTGCCGCAAAGCCACTGGTGCATTCGAATGGCTAGAGAAGCTCTGCCGCTGGGTTAGTAGCAAAGCTCCTCTACAGAGCAGGCATCCCCGGAGATTCTCCAGCAAGCCAGTCGTAGACTTCTGACGCATTCATTTAATTCTCAGAACTCTTCTAAGTCTTTTGTTCATATTATTTCATTTAATCCTCATACCAATGCTTTGGAGTATTAGGCTCATTTTACGGATGGAGAAACAAGGCAAATGAGGTTTCAGAAACTTTGCTAAAACACACAGCTCTTAAAGAGAAGACTCAGGGCACAAGCATGTGCAGTCTGGCGCAACAGTTCTTAACTCCCACCTTCCCACTCCGTCACGAGAGAGTGAAGCAAGCCTCAGAGAGTCCATTTGTTTATTCTGCCGATATGGGGGCACAGTGGTTAAAGTGCTCTACTGGTAACCAGAAGCTTGGCAGTGCAATCCTACCTGCTGCTTTACAGGAGAAGAATGTGACACACTGTGTCAGTAAATATTCTCAACCTCAACCTTGGCAGGCCAGTGGGGCACCTGTACTCTGTCCTAGAAGGTCACTTTGGAGTCAGAAGTGACTTGATGGCCTTGGTTTTGATTTACTGCTTCCAGTCTCTATTTGGAACTAAAGGGTATAGAAATAAATAAGAAAAATTAGGTCAATGACTTCCGGGAGCTTAGAGTCTAAGGTGGGGTAAGTGAGACAGCCAACAAATATCTTCCTATCAAAACAAGGAAAACACTGGATCAGAAGTCGCCCAAAATAAGCATCTCATGATCTCAATTTTGGTTGGTGTCTCTACAGGGCACTTTCAGAAAAAAAAGTCCTAAAAGTTCTTAGAGGATGTAGATTTTTTTTAAAAAAAAAACAAAACCAACATAAAGCCACCTTAAAGCCAAGTTATTTTATATTGAACACATCAGAACCAACCAGCAAACAAAAAGCAGCCGCTCACTGCCTTGTTCCTGAGTATGTGTGAAATCCAACTGTATTTCCTGCTTGAAGACTGCCCGTGATACCTTTGTTTGCTCAGAATGAAAACATCTTTTATTTAATACAAATTTAAAGGGTTTTTGGTTTCTTTTAACCTCACAAGATAATATAATACCATTAGAAGGGACAATGGTAATAGCTTTGTAATTTAGAAATGGCTATTTCATAACTTCCCTGTGTGTTCTGGCTTTAGGACTATTCTAGATGATAGCTTTAGCCTAGGAATAGTTGAGTGACTGTCAGAAGCTCTTCCAGCATGCATAAGGTGCCAGGAACACACTAAGAGAGAAGAGCAGTATAGTCCTAATTTAAGGCATTGATGTACAATTAAACCTTCACCTTATATTATAGGGACGAGGGAAATGTATTGCTCATTTTATGAACACCGATCTATGCCTGGTGAGTACTGGAAATCTTTATTGGTCTTCTACCAGTAAAATAAAACCATAAAAGATCTGCTTTAGCATGATAATCCCTCAAACAACACAGAGTATAGCCACAATCATGAATTTCCCAGTATTTATTTGTGTGTCCTCCTTGTCATGTTATATTTTATAAATAAATCCCCAAAGTACTGAAAGTCTTAAATCAGTTTCTCATGCCTTTCAGGACACCTTCTTCTCCTCTTCCACTATTGTGTCTGACTTAAATCTTCCAGCTATAAGATGGTCATTAAAAGAAGACTAGTTCTCAAGGTTCCTTGGTAATTAATTCTCAGTCCTCACTGATATAAAAGTTTATTGTGTTTTCCCCTCAGCATGCCCCTGTAGGTGAACTTTTTGTGAGGCAGTGAAACATAGTAACTGAAAATTCAGCCTCTGGAACCTCAAGGCCCAAGGATAAAACCAGCCTTCATGACGGTGAGATCTTGGCTGTCTTAAAACTACATGAATTTTTTTCTCATCTGTAGAATTTACATAATCACTTCCTTCTTCTAAGGGTGAATATGGAGATTAAATGAGTTAAAAATATATTGTGCCACAGACTGGGAAAAGATGATTTGGTAATGACATGTCAAATAAGGGACTTATATCTAGAATTTATAAAACACTTGAGCACCACAACAAGATAAAGATAAATAACCCAGTTGAAAAATGGGCACAGGATATGAACAGACACTTCACCAAAGAAGACAGTCAGATGGTGAACAAACACATGAAGAAATATTCAAAATCCCTAACTCTAAGAGAGATGCAAATCAAAACAACTATAAGATATCATCTCACACCAGCTAGAATAGCAAAATTTAACAGAACAGCAAACAACAAATGCTGGCAAGGTTGTGGAGAAACTGGAACCCTTATTCACTGTTGGTGAAAGTGTAAGATGGTGCAACCACTGTGGAAGGCAGTATGGCGCTTTCTCAAAAAGTTGGAAATACAGAAATACCATTTGACCCAGCAGTTCCACTACTGGGAATATACTCTAAAGAAACTAGAACTGCCACCCAGGCAGTATTTGTACACCCATGTTTATTGCTGCTTTGTTCACAATAGCAAAGAGTTGGAAACAACCCAAGTGCCTATCAACAAATGAGTGGATAGAGAAGCTGTGGTATATTCACACAATGGAATACTATGCAGCATTGAAAAACAAGGAACTAATAAAATATTATGCAAAATGGATGACCCTGGAGGACTTTATGCTGAGTGAAATATCCCAGTCACAAAAGGACAAATATTGCATAGGGCCACTGTTGTAAAACGGGACTGACATCGGGGTTGAGGAAAAACAGAGAAGGAGGGGAGGACTAATGTATACTGCATTGAAACTGATGAGGGAGAGAACTGTTTAGAAGGGCTATATGATTAGGTATTACTGCTGACAGGAATCCAGAACAAAGGCTGCATAGTGGAGTGGATGTGGGAGGAGGGATTGTATAACAATGAAAGAATTTTTCTTTTATTTTTCAAAGAGAAGAGCAAGCTAGGGGGGAGGTTGGGCAGGAAGAAAAGTACAACAGTGAATTAATGGAAACCCAAAGTCTCTGTAAACTTTCAATAAAATTACTTTTAATAAAAGAGAAAAAAATATGTTATGCAATTTAACAAGATTCGGCTAGGTTTACTTTTATTTATTATTATTATTATTAATTTACTATCAAGCTCAACCTCTGTTTTTCAAGTTAGATGGAGTAATTGGGTCTTATTAAGAGTTTACGTTGAAATCTTGGAGTTTCTCAAGTTTCATATTTTAAAAGTATTAAAGTTAGTAGAATGAAGATATAATCCAAAAACCAAAGGTGATACCATTTATTCAATTCTAATCAATGGTGACCCCTGTAGAACAGAGTAGAACTCCCTCCACAGATTTTCCAAAACAGTAATAGTTACAGTTGTTGTTTACCATCAGGTCGGAACCAACACATAGCTGACTTTGGTGGGCTTTCAGTGGAAGTTAATTGCAAGAGAGGAGATTGCCCATCCTGCCTCAAACCACCTGCCTTCGGGATTGCAGCACAGCTTCTTGCCACCAAGCCACTAGAGCTCCAATATTTATAGAAGGCTGATAATTATTTCTCCTTCAGAGAGAGAAACTGGTGGGTTTGAACTGCTGACCTTTCAGCCAGAAGCCAAGTGTTTAACCAGTGTACAAGTAGGGTTCCTATCCAATCCAAGAATGTTATTTAAGAAAAAATTTATGTTCAGTGATGAGCTCATGGAGTGAGTAGTGGCAGAGCTGACATTGAACACCAAATCCCCAGGCCTGACACAATTTGCCATGTTTGACGATGACATAGGGGATTGCTTGGTCCTGAGTCTCACATTTCCCCTGTCCCCTAATTCTTTAACAACCTTATTGTAGATGGGCATTTCATGTCCCAAGAGTGTATCACCTCTTCCTGCTCCTCCACGGCCCTCTACTTCCATGAAGTGTCTTTATCTCAGTATTTGAAAATCCCTAACAGTCCTTTCACAAGTGCTTAGTTTATCTGAAAGGGAAGATCATCACAGAATGTCCCCATTACAGACACGTATTTTAGGGAACATGATTCAGTAAATGTCACTATGCTGATACTTTAGTGCTGCAACTTGTTTTATTAAAGTGGCTTTTGCAATATGGTTTTTAAGGGAGAGTGCAGTTTTTGTTGTTTGTTGGGTTTTTTTTTAAATTACTATTTTGTGTGTGTGTGCCATCAAATCAGATCTGACTGGCACAGGAGGAGATTGCCCCTCCTTCTCTAGCAGAGCATCTGGTAGATTCAAACTGCGTACCTCTGGGATTGAGAGCTTAGTTTTTAAAATCAGTTTTAAGGGTTTTTTCCCCTCTTAGAGAAATCTCAAGTGGAGAGCTTCAGGGACTGCTGGACCTACAGATGCTGAAGGTAACATTGGCCTTCCTTCAGAACCAAGAAAGAGAGCTGTGAAGTCTCCTGAACTGTGAGAGAATAAATTTCTCCTTGTTCAAGTCATCCACTTTTGGTATCTCTGTTATAACAGCCCTACATAACTAAGACAAACAGTGAATTGCTTGTGCTCATCTTACCCAAGTTTTAAAAGACAAAAGAAATCAAGGCTGCATTTCAAGAAGAGAGTGGACATGTTATGATGAAAAATTCTGGTTTGAAAGTAGACGTGTCTTAGAAAGATATCAGTGTTAGCCAGGAACACAAGAAGAGTCCTTGTCTTAAAATTTCAAATCTGACAACCTAGTTATTACCTGAAATACTTTGATATTGCAGAGACAAAAACAAACAAAACTCCTTCCTGATTGAGGTGGCATGCAGAATTCTATCCAGTCCCAGAGTAAACTTGTATTGCAGGGTAATTACATGCTTGCCTGGCTATCCCACCTGCGGCAGGTGCTCGTGAGACACTGAGCAGCCAGCGTTTCCTGAACTGAGTTGAGAGGTGACACTCTGAGGGGAGCTTGAAACAACTAGGGTTCGGAGAATTTCCTTTTGAAGTTTTTCTGTTTTGAAGCTAAAAAGAAGTACATGAGCTAAAGAAAACCTCTGGTGCCACAGGGAGTGCTGTATTGTGCTTTAGCTTTCTTCACATGCTGGTTGTCTTCTTCTCTGGCATCTCAAATCATCTGACAGCCCTGCTGCCTCCCTGTCAGAGAGTGTCCGTGTCAGCAGATACTTTCTGCCCAAAGGACCTGCTGGTAACAATGATGGGGCTAGTGGTACAGTTACTGGTGTTAGCATTACTCATCTCCATGGTTCTACTCCATCTTCTCCAGGCACCTGTCAGGGCTGTAGCCTGCGGGAATCAGGAGGAATTAGGAGTAGAGGTTGGAGGCACGTCTTGGTGTCTTGCCCTGCCATCAATTTTCCCTTTTCTTATGTCTCCATCTCCTTTTCTTTCTCCTCTTCTTAGAATTCCAGGCAAGATCCCAAATGTCCTCTGACATGGCTCAGCTCAGCCTGAAATGGCTATCTATCTCCCCTGGGAAATGTGTGGCCCTGTTTATAGCAGTCAGAATATTTGTTATTTGTCTGGAAGCAAAATGTCTTTATCTTTATGGCGCTAGCTTTGGGATATTTGGAAAAGTCTTTGTGTCTCTGTCCCTCTGGCAAAGAGGAATGAACTTTGGCTGCATAGATAGGTGGCATAGATGGAAATTACCTTGGGTGTGGAGATGAGGAAATTAGATACCCAATGTTTTTTAAAAGTAAGATTGTTAAGGAAAAAAAGATTGTTAAGATGGGGCAATGGTGGGCATAGTTCAGTGGTCATTAATTTTAAAAAAACACGATGTGTGGGAATGATTGTATGAAAAATTCACAGTGTGAATGAAGAAAGTGTGAAACACGATGTATATGAGTTTTGTATGAAAACCGATGTAAAATAAATATTTTAAAAAATAAAAGTAAGATTGTTAGTGAATAAGTGTATCCATTAATTCATCATTTTGGCAGTCCATCCTTTCATCCATCCACATACTCATTTCCATTAATTTCTGTTAAAAAGAATTCTTATAACAATTTTAATTTCTATTGCTAAGAATTCTTACGACAGGGAAGTCATAAGCCAAGAAACAATTAATGTCTTAAGACATTCTTATGGTAAGACAGTCACTGGTTCTTGTAGGTATGACTAGTTTGATCTTGAGTGTTACTAAAGGTTATGGTTAGCACTAGGCTGTCATTCTAAACCATTTCTAACTAGCACTGGACTAGTTAGGAGTTTGAGACTTGACTCTGGCTTTGACTGCTACAAGGAGGTAAATGTTCCCCTCTCTATGTACTCAGTGTTGCTGCTAAAACTCTTTTTTTTTGTAAGATTCATTTTAGTTGTATTTCACTTGAATTGAAAGGGCTTGTTTTCTATTTCCCAATGTTTCTTAAAGATTCCTGATCTCACTGGGTGGGTCCACATTTATTAATTTAAGTTAAAATTGCCTGGTTTATTCTGTTGTAATTCCTTATCTATTTTTCTCTTTTCTTCACTTAATAGTAGGTCCTGGGAGATTTTTCACCTATAGATTTGACCTTATATTGTTATTTCCAGAAATTGATTGATTAGCTCATGGTTCAGACATAATCTTAATTATTCAAAGGTCATGTGTTTTATAGGAATCAATGAGTTTGGTTTTGTTTTGGCTTGTAGCAGATTCTCTTTTAAGTAAATAACTATGTTATGAAACTAGTGATATTCATCATTTAAAACTTTGAAAATACAAAGATACATTGTGGCTAATAAGCCATTCATAATTTTACACTGCTTACCAGACAACCATAGTTAATATTCTTAGTATATGCAGTGATGTCTTGATAAATGTTTAACAGCCAGCCTTCTGAATGGAATTCCAGTATGAATATTGGCTGATATTTTCATTAATTAAAAAAATGAGTAAAATGAAAGTTAAATAGCAAGGCATGTCAGTGTTTCTACTCATCTGTCAAAGACACAAACAGCTTTTTTGCTTAATTGAACTAATAATTTGAAGTCTGGAAAATATTTCTTCAAGCTTTTTCACTACTTGTAATATAATAGCAACACACACTTTTCAGTTGAAACAGGTTTAACAACTTCTCCATTCTTGATTCTATACAACCAAAGATACAGTTGTTTTTGCCAGAATTTGCCAGTATTGTTTGTTTGTTTGTCTTTTAATTTGCTGTATTTCGTGGTCTATGTCCATCCACCATTGACAGTTTCAAGCTCCCATTGTGTTGCCACTAAACATAGAATCAGGAAGGAGTATACATTGTTGTTGTTCTTGTTGTTGTTATGTGCCATTGGGTTGTTTGCGACTCATAGCGACCCTATGTACAATAGCCCTAAAACCTGCTCTATCCTGTGCCAACCGCACTGCCTCTGACACACCCATCCCAATTACCCCAGTCACCGAATCAATCCATCTCATAGAGGGTCTTCCCCTCCTGTGCTGTCCCTCCACCCTCCCAAGCATGATGTCCCTCTCCAAGAACCTCTCCCTCCTTACAACATGTCCAAAGTAGTTAGATGGAGCCTCAGGATCTTTGCCTCCAAGGAGCCACCCAGTTTAACCCTTTCCAGGATGAATCTGTTTGTTTTCCTAGCAGTCCATGGTATTCTCTTCTCCAGCACCACAGCTCAAAGGCATCAATTCTCCTTCTATCCTCCTTAATCATTGTCCAACTCTCTGATACATTACAAGTGATTGCAAAGACCATGGCCCGTATCAGACGCACCTTAGTCTTCAGTACTTTGAAGAGGTCCCTGCCGTTATGTGGTATTTACGCCACATAGACCAGGCATACATAGTGGTAAAGTAACTAGGGGCTGATGACTTTTGATTATTTATAACCTTGGGTTTTAGATAATTTATGTAATTTTGTTTATATAATTTCATTTATTTACTGTATTTCATTTTTATTAGCTGCTGCACTCCACAGCCAGCAATTAAGCTTCAAAAAAAATTTCAAAACCACTCTCATGAGCCAATATGAACTGGCTCAAGGGAGGAGCTCTGGTGGTCTACTGGTAAGGAGCTGTGCTGCCAACCCAAAGGCACAAAGTTCCAATCTACCAGCTGCTCCATGAGAGAAAGATGAACAGTCTCCTCCTGTGTGATTCACAGCCTCTGAAAACCTGCTGAAGGGTCTGCTTTGGGTCACTTCTGACTCAGTGGTCCATAAAAACAACTTAGCAACAAAGCATATGTGTGAGAGAGAGACTCATTCATTCTTATTGCCATCAAGTCAGTGCCAACTAATAGCTGACCCTCCAGTGGGTTTTCAGAGCTTGTAAATCGCATGGGAGGAGACTGTCCCCCTTTCTCCCATGGAACAGCTACCTGAACTGAACTGCCAGAGAGATGTTCTTTTTGTTTTAGCAGCACAACTGCCTACCAGTTACACCAGAGTTTCTGAGAACCATCAAATCAGACCTGACCTATAGCTGACCCTCAAGCAGGTTTTCAGAGGCACTTAATCACACAAGAGGAGACTGTTGATCTTTGTCACAGAGCAGCTGGTAGAGCCAAACCACGTCCCTTAGCATTGGCAGTGCAATTCCTTGCCACCAAGCTACCAGAGCTCCCTACTGTACCACTAAAGCTTCCTTATATATGTTTATTACCTTAGTTTTATGTATAATTTTTTAAAAAAATAAGATTAAGATCATGCTGAATATTCTGTTTATGTCCTGTTTCTCTCTCTTACAGATAGGGATTACAAAAGTAGGTAATTGTGTTTAGTTGCTTTGGCTTAGGCCTGTTTTAGACCATTTCACAGTGGGTAGGGCTGGTCCCGTAGTAGACTACATGAGAGCATCTATAGGTAAAGTGCTTCTCCTCTTCACAGTGGGAAGGCAAGAAGAGAGAAGGGATGAGATCAGGCAAGATCTAAGCTGTTTTAAGTGGTTGCTTCTCTCTCTCTCTCTCTCTTTCTCTCTCTCCTCTCTCTCTCTCTCTCTCTCTCTCTCTCAGTGTGTGTGTGTGTCTCACCCTCTCTCCCTCCCTCCCTCCATCCCTTCCCCCGCCCCATCCCCATCACCTGCCTCATAGCTGACCCTCCAGTGGCTTTGGGTTTTCGGAGGCTGTGAATCACATAGGAGGAGCATGCCCATTTCCTCCCATGGAGCAGTTGGTAGATTTGAACTGTGTGTCTTTGGATTGGTAGTACAACTCCCTGCCAGCTAGGCTACCAGAGCTGTTAGAAAATGAGCCTGCAGCTCACAGCAACCCATCACCATGTGGATGACATGAAATATTGCCCAGATCTCCACCATCCCCATGCTAGTCAGTCTGTCATGAACCATAAACTTTTCACTGGCTGGTTTTCTCCAGACCTTTCCTCTTATCCGGCTTAGTCTGGAAGCTTTGCTGACTGCTCGACATCATAGTGGTGGCTGTACATAAGGTGCATTGAATACAAATTGAACCTAAGTCTCCCACATGACAGTACTTCAACCACTAAAGCCTCATAAAGAGCTCAGTAACAGGCAGTTAGTTCAAGTACCGGTAGTCCTTGATTTATCATGTGCAGGAATTAGGATGAAATAAGCTTAGGACTGTTCATTTTGGTACATCTTATGTGTTTGGCTGGTAACCAAAAGATCAGCAGTTTGAAACCACTGGGATATATGCTCCTTGGGATAAAGATAAACAGTCTCCCTCTGTAAAGATTTACAGCTTTGGAAACCTGTAGAAACCTGTAGCTCTTTGGAAACCTGTAGAAACCTGTAGCTTTTTGGAAAGCTGGGGAGGGTCACTGTGAGTTGAAATAGATCTGAAGGCAGTAGAGACAGGTTTTTGTTTGCTTGTTTTGTGTTGTTTTAAAATTGGCAGTCATAACTTTAAATGGCTTTAAGTCCTTCTTCAGTTATCAGATATGTTCTAAGCATCCAGTGGAAAAGTTATCCACTAGTTTTTTAAAAAAACATGTACAAGCCAGTGGGGGGAGGGGGGGAGTTGCTTGCATGATTTGTGTAGTGGTGGGATTATAGAACATTTGCAGTAAAAGTTTGGTGCTTCCCCGATCTTGAAGGTTCTTTTGCAATTCCCAGAGGAAAACAAACCTATGTGTTGCTAGAATGAAGTCGACTGTTTACAGATTTCATTTACATTCCTGTCAACACCTCCGACTTTGCAACAGAAACTCTGTAGTAACTGCCTGTGTTTGAAGGACTTAGTTAAATGGGAGGGTTTTTAATGTATTTTTTTTTCCTGTTAGTATGCATACAGGGATTTTTAAAGCTTTCAATATGTGAAAGTGTATTAATTGGTTTTGCTGCTTTGTGTATGTTTGTTGTCACTTCTTTGTTAACTTTCTTCCACCATTGATTGAACCTATTTTATTCTAGCTTAAATGTCGCTGAGATTTTAGTGAAAAGATACAAATGTAGTGCCCCTACACAAACACACACACACACACACACGCACACACATCCCACTATTGCACTATTGTCATCAGGTTGACTCCAAAACATTTTGGCCCAATAGGGTTTTCACAGCTGTCATCTCCACAGTAGCAAACTACCCCATCTTTCTCCAGCTGAGGGGCTGTTAGTTTCTAGCTACCTTTTTTAGCACTTTTCTAGCTACCTTTCAGCCAGCAGCTGAGCTCTTAGCCAGTACATCATCAGAGCTTTTTTACAATGTTCTGAACTTACTAATGGGAGCTCTGGTAACCTAGTCCCTCGGGAATTCTGCTGCTAACTCAAAGATGGCCGGGGTGGGAGGGAGGGGTGCACTGCTCTATTCAAATCCAACAGCAGCTGCAGGGGAGGAGAGATAGCTAGTCTCCTCCCTGGCGAGTTACAGCCTCAAAAACCCAGTGGAGGGGCAGCTGTAAGTCATTTCTGACTCCACAGCGGTGAGGGGCGTAAGTGAAATCCGATTAAAAGATAAAAGGAAAGAGTTAGCCAGTCTTGCTCAGAATTACTGATCAAGTGATTACAGAGCAAGAAACAGGTGGCTAGGACATTGACATTTTAAAAATATTAGAACATTCACATTGAAAATGTTTTTAAAAAATATTTGTTATCGAAAAATCTTAGTGTCTTAGAATAATTTCAAGATTATAATCATTTTTATTAATAATGTTTAAACTTAGCTTGTTTCTCTTAAAGAGTTTGCCTCTTTCACATCAATACTTAAGTGGAGCTGATATTTTAGAAGTGATATCTTTTTACCTACGATACACAGATGATACAACCTTGCTTACTGAAACTGAAGAAGACCCAATATGCTTGCTTGCTGCAGAAGGTCAAGGACTGTAGTCTTCAATATGGATTGAAGCTCAACATCAAGAAGACCAAGATTCTCACCCCTGGGTCAGTTGGCAGCATCATGATAGATGGAGAAGAGATTGAAGTTGTTAACAATTATAGCTTGCTCAGGTCCACAATCAACACTCTTAACACCAGCAGTCAGGAAATCATAAAACAAATTGCACTGGGAAAAATCTGCTGTCAGGGAACACTCCAGAATGCTGAAGAGCAATGATGTCAGTCTAGAGGCTAAGGTGTGCCTAATCCGGGTCATGGTCTTCGCAATTACATGTTATGCTTCAGAGAGTTAGAAAATAACTAAAGATGACAGAGGAAGATGCCTTCAAGTTGTAGTGCTGAAGAAGAGTCTTGAACATACCATGGACTGCCAATAACACAAATAGGTCTGTCTTAGAGAGGGTGAAACCAAGTCTTACCTTGGAGGCTAGGATTTTGAAGCTCTGTCTCACATACTTTGAACACATGACCAGGAAAGATTGGCCCTTGGAGAAAGAACATCATGCTCGGAAGGGTGGAGGGCCAGTGCAAGAGAGGGAGATCCCGGATGAGATGGATTGATACAGTGACTGGGGAAATGGGGGTTGGTGTGTCACCATTAGTGAGACTAGCTTGGGAGAGGGCAGGATTCAGAGCTGCTGTCATTAAGGGTCACAGGAGACTCAATGGCACATAACAACAACCTTTTTTTTCTATTTTAAATTCTAGATTTCTAATTTCCAAACTGACCTAATTTTTCCTAACTTGTCAGAAGTGTCAGTTAATTGGTATTTTGATCTATTTCAGATGCTTAAAATATGCCTTTAACACTGAGAAATAGCAAACTAACATCTCTTGTGGCAGTTTTCTTTTAAAATCATAAAGGACGGAGAAACATGAAATCAAGCATTTTACCTTTTTTCTTTCCTTTCTGTCTTCAACTGAACCCACTGAATATGGTTGGTTTTGGGCTTTGAGTTTTTTCATATGTTTTTTATTAAGAGTGAGATTTTCTGGGTGGGGGGGTGTGTGTGTCTGTGTGTTTCTTTTCACAGCAGGATATTACAGTGGTTAATTGAGACAAACTGAGTCTCATGTGAAAATGCAATATATTCAGGTTAGAACCTCTTCCCTACTATTCACATTCACACACATACTTTGTTTAGAATCTATTTTGTGAGTGGCCCAGTGCCAAATAACAGCCACTTCTGCAACTTTTGAGTTTCGGTGTTGGTTTTGATTGCCACATCAGCAGCAGCCACCAGGCACTATTGCTGTGCTTAATCTCCTCTAGCTTTCATTCTGAATGATTCAAAGTTAATTAGGAATAATACCCAGACAGAAATATTGGTCTTTACTAATTGTATCCCCACCAAATAGTTAATACTCTCCCTACTTTTAGTCTAATAGATTTATTAGGCTGAGTGTAGTTTCATTCCTAACGTATGATTAAAAGTATTGAAAAGTAGATAAGAAAACTCAACTTCTCACTGCCCAACAATGGGCGTTCTGGATTTATCTTGGTTTTGTTTGTTTGATCACCAACTGAGAGGAGTTTCTGACATTTCATCTCTCCCTTGATTCAATCTGAATATTTTTCCCCAGCGTTCAACCCTCTATAAAAGTTGTACACAAGTTTCTTTGAGTTTAAGAAAATGCAGGTGTAAAATTCTTTATAAAATGTAGATTTAGAAAATTTATATTTCTAAACATTCTGTAACACTAAGTATACTTCAAGAAACCTTTTGCCCCTTTAAGTTTTAATAAAAAGGTAAGTTTTCTTTGAAGCAAATGAATAAATTACAGTAGGTAAACTGTAAAACATCTTTAAAGTGTTAAAAAGTAAAGATTCTACCTTGAAAACTAAGGTTTTGCCTGATACAAAATATTTTCAGTCACCTCCTCCACATACGTAAACTGAACAGTGAATAAGTATTGAAAAGGGGTTAGTATCTTTGTGGCCTTGGCAAAGAGTATCGAATGTACCTTGACTGCCAGAAGAATGAACAAATCTGTCTAGAAAGAAGTACATACTCCTTAGAATCAAGGTCAGTGAGACTGTCTGACTTACTTTGAACAAGTTGTCAGGTGAGTCCAATCCTTAGAGAAGGACATCATGCTTAGTAGAGGATCAGTGAGAAAGGCCCTTAAGACACGTGGCCACAGTAGGTTACTATAGAGTGGCACTGAAGCAGACTTGATGGCACCTGCTAACAATGGCTGTGTCGAGCTGACTTAGATTTCCAGTAAGATTCCTGTGTCCTAATTTCCAGACACTCCCCTGACAGTCTTTGTTTGTCATCAGAGTTTATACCACATTTCCCCTGAACGTACATAAGAAAATGCTTAAGCTAATGTGTCACCCCACTTTGATCATGGTACCGTTACAGCATGAAGTTGTTGAAACTAAGGCAGAAGTTTTGCCAAAGAGTGTAGTTCTTATTTTTTCTGTTTAGTTGTGTTGGGTTTTGGTGAGGTTTCTTTGGGAGTTGTTTTTTGTTATTTGTTTTTTGGGTTTTTGTTGGTTTTTTTTAAAAAAAACTCGTCACATTCTTTAAAAGTCCTTGTTAAGTAGGGTGTAACTGGATGAGTCAGTTGTTTTGAAGAGACTTATTTTTTACATATGATTATGATCTAAAATATTTTATGGCATGGAGTCTAAGCATGCGGAGACTACAAATTTCCTTAATCTAAAAAGATAAATGCTATAACATTTAATAAAAATTTAAGATTTATCTATAATATACAAACATTTATTAAAGATGTACATGGCTTGAGAAGGAGTTTATTGTCCAGTAGAGGAAATTATAAAGTAAAAATGCCTCCTATAAAATGAGATCAGGTGTGTCAGAGACGGTAAGCTTGGCTCAGGATACTGCAAAGTTCAGAGCCATTGTTCATAGGGTCACTGTGAGTCATAGTTGACTTAATAGCACATAACAACCACCACCAATAAAAAGTGAAAAAGTATACGGTAGCTCTCATTGTAAGAAAAGGAAAATACATAATGTAAGCAGCTTGCCTTATGTTTCTCACGAAACAATTAGCACTGTAAGAGCACCGTCCATATTCATTCTCTCTCTCTTTCTGCCCCCCTCCTTCTCTCCCTCCCTCTCTCTGTCTCTCCCACCTCTCTTTAAGACATTTTAAAATTTGCATGAAAATTTACAAATCATATTGATTTTCCATTCAGCCATTCAGACACATCCATTTATACTATCCTTTTTATGTATTACCAACAAATTAGTAATCAAGAAGCTTGATGCTAATGTTGTTGTTGTTGTTGTTGTTGTTGTTATGTGCCATCAAGTCGCTTGCGACTCATAGTGACCCTGTGTACAAGAGCCCTAAACGTGGCTCTGTCCTGTGCCAACCTCACCATCTCAAACACACTCATTCCCACCACTCCAAGCACAGAATTGATCCATCTCATCAAGGGTCTTCCTCTGCTGCACTGTCCCTCCACTCTGCCAAACATGATGTCCCTCCCCAAGGACTATTCCCTCTTTGCAACATGCCCAAAGTATATTAGACGAAGCTTCAGAAATCTTGACTCCAAGGAGCAAACCAGCTTCACCCTCACCAGGACAAACCTCTTTGTTCTCCTAGCAGTCCATGGTATATTCAACACTCTTCTCCAGGCCCACAGCTCAAAGGCATCAGTTCTCCTTCTATCATCCCTAGTCACTGTCCAACTCTCTGATGCACAGCACGTAATTGTGAAGACTATAGCCTGAATCAGGCGCACCTTAGTCTCCAGCCTGACATCATTGCTCTTCAGTACTCTTGAGAGGGCCCTCACAGCTGACTTTCCCAATGCAATCCGCCTCCTGATTTCCTGGCTGCTGTTATCAAGAGAGTTGACTGTGGAACCAAGTAAACTAAAACTATTAACTATCTCAATCTCTTCACCAGCCATACTGATGCAGCTAATTGGCCCAGTGGTGAGAATCTTTGTTTTCTTGATGTTGAGCTTCAATCCATATAGGAGGCTGCAGTCCTTGACCTTCTGCAGCAAACACTTCAGGTCCTCCTCTGTTTCAGCAAGCAGAGTTCTGTCATCTGCGTAACGCAGGTTGTTGATGACTCTTCCACCAATCCTGATGCCACATTCCTCCTCGTACATCCCAGAGTCCCAGATGATCTGTTCTGCATACAGATTGAAAAGGTATGGAGACAGAATCCATCCCTGACGGACCCCCTTCTTAATTTTGAACCATGTATTGTCTCCTTGCTCTGTTCTGACATCTGCCTCTTGGTCCAAGTATAGGTTTCACATTAGCACAATCAAATGTTCTGGAATTCCCATTCTTCTCAGAGTCAGCCATAGCTTGTTGTGATCCACATAGTAAAAAGCCTTTGCATAGTCAATGAAGCACAGATAGACATTC
>NW_006399784.1:21632486-21681984 GCF_000299155.1 Elephantulus edwardii
ATATAGAGAGAGAGAGAGAGAGAGAGAGTTAATTCCTTGGCTCATTTAATAGGTGTTTGTTAAGCACATCTGTACACTAGAACTAAAGTTCTCAACATTTTTGTGTGTGAATATGAAGAGGCTAAAGATTCTGGTGTTGCGTTATTCTTAAGTGCCATCTTTCTCACGTGCCATCTAAGTTACTAAGTACTGACTGACTTCATATTAGTTCTTACAGGTCTTTACAGAGCAAATTGTACCTGATTTCTATCATACACTGTAACTCTCTTGGATGGTGTTCCACTGAAATAACATCCCAGCATATTGTATGGGGTCCCTTGGTGGTTGGGTTATTATACTCAGCTGCTAACCAAAAGATCAGGGGGTTTGAATTCATCCACAGGTGCCTCAGAAGAAAGACCTAACAATCTACTTCCAGACAAACAGCCACTGAGACCCTATGAAGCACAATTCTATGTTGACACATGTGAGGTCTGCATAAACAGCTTAAGCTGTTAGACTTAACAGCATAGCTTTGAATTGGTTATATTATTGTGTATTACATATGGTTTGAAGTTTAGCTGTAAATACTGGAGGGTTTATTCTACTTATTGGTTGAGCATCACAAGTCTTAACTTATGAAAAGACAGATCCCGAAAGATGTTGTCAAACACCGTCAAATCGTCTTCAAATCAAAGAGATCCTATGGACAACAGAACAAAATCTTGCCTGATTCTGTGTAGTCCTCACAATCTCTGCTGTGCTTAAAGCCCAGTGTTGCAAAATAAAATGTTCTGGCATTTCCATTTTCTCTGTTAATCCATGAATTTATATGCCCCATACAGTTGAATGCCTTTACATGTTGTTGTTGTTGTTAGCTTCACTTGAGTCAAGTATGACTCATAGCAGCCCTGCAAACTACAGATCCAAACCCTGTCCTATCCTCTGCCATCTCCATCATCTTTGACACACTTGAGCTCATTTCCATAGGCATAATGTAAGTCAGTTCCATTAAGGATCGTCCTCTCTTTCTCTGACCGTAACTTTTCTAAGCGTGATATTTCTTTCCAACAAATAGCCTCTCCCAGCAACATGCCCAAAGTATGTGAGATGAAGTTTCACCATCCTTGCCTTCAAGGAGCACTTTGCCTGCACTTTCCGCAAGGTATATCTATTGGGTTTTTTTTGGCATTCCATGGGATATTCAATTCCCTTCTCCAACACCACAACATCAGTTCTTGTCATCCTTATTCACTGTTCAGCTCTCAAATATAGACATGATTGGAAAGATCATGACCTGAGTCAGGCACAGTTTAATCTTCAAACTGACATCATTGCTTCTCAGTAATTTGAAGAGGTCTCTGACTGCAGACTTGCCCAGTGCAGTGTCTTTTGATACCAGGAGTGTTGATTATGGATCCATGTAAGATTAAATTGACAATTCCAGTCTTTTCTCCATCTAACATGATGTTGCATATTGGTTGAGCGGTGAAGATTTTTTCCTTCTTGATGTTGAGATGTAATCCATATTGAAGGCTGTAGTCTTTAATGTTATGCAGGAAATGCTTCAAGTTCTTAGGTTGTTAATGAGTCTTCCTCTGATCCTGATGCCAACACTCTTCTTTACAGAATCCAAATTCCCAAATGATTTGCTCTTCATACAGACTGAATAGGTGTGGAGAAAGGATATAGCCCTGACGCACACCTTTCCTGATTTTTAAACTGTGCAGTATTCCTTTGGACAACAACTTCTTGGTCTAAGTATAGGTTTCATATGAGCATAATTAAGTGTCCTGGGATTCCCATTCTTCTTAATGTTAGCTATAATTTGATATGGTCATAGTTTTTATACCTTTGAATAGTCAATAAAAATACAAATAAACATTTTTCTAGTATATTCTGCTTTCAGTAAAGAGAGTGTACTTTTAAAATTCTGTAAATATAGGCCAATTTTCAAAATATATTTATTGACATGTTAAATACAGGATTTGTTGCCAAATTATGTGCCATGTTGGAACCTAACACGCTCTATCTCTCAACAAAGCTACTGTAGCCAATTTTCTATCTAGTATCGGGACAGAATACCCTCCCTCAGTGAGCACCAGATGCTCATCAAGGTGAAATTTCTGCATGAGAGCACCTATTTTAAACACCAGGCCCTGATAGTTTTGGCAAGGTGAGCATACAACAACGTGTAACTGTGATGTAATTGAGGCCACCAGCAAAAACCACTCCTGCTTTTCATAGGGTTTTGTAAATTGAATGATTTGTGGGCAGAATTGCCTGTGCTACTGAAATTATAATATCTCTTTCTCTCTCTGATTAGGATTGAATTCAGACTAGTTCACTGAGCATATGATACAATTTCACAGTATCATGCTATAAAAATGAGTTGAAGACAATTTCTTTTTTTAAGAAGCTTATAATCTAATTAGGAACTCAAGACATGCAATGTGAAAGGGGGAAAAAAATCTTAAAGAATTAGGAGGGACAGAGTAACATATTCTAATTTAAAATGTGCTGTGGTTATAAGTAATCTAGTAATAAAGCCTCACCCAGTATCTTTGAGCTTTCCTGTGTGGAATTCTTTTTTTAATAGAATTAAAGAAATACAAAACTAACTCCGCAGAGCTGCTGATCACCATGACCATGAGGTGAAAAACTGCTGGGAAGGATGACCCTAGGAACAGAGTTCTGTATTTAAATGGGGTAATGTCGTGCTCACAAAAGATCTTCCGCTTGTTTTGGTCTCTAACCTTTGTCGTTACTTCTGGTTCATAGATTAGGTATATGAAGCTGATGCATTGTGAAAGTCAGAATAATGGTAGTAAAAAAAACCAACAACAATGAATACCCCCCCCCATTACTGTTAAATAAAAAACAGGATTTGTTGCCTAATCCTCCAACAGGCTTTCAAAGATTATAAATCCCATGGGAGGAGATTGTCCATCTTTCTCCCTCAGAACAGCTGGTAGATTCTACCCACATGCCTTTGGTTGACAGTGCAGCTCCCTACTCACTCTGCCACCAGAACTCTCCCTTGGTTGTAAGCTGAAGAGGTGCACTGAGTAGTGGACTGGGGGAGGGGCAGAGAAGGGGAGGGAAGAAAATGTGCTGTAGCGAATGAATTAAAAAAAATTTTTTTTTAATGTGACAGGTCACTTACTTGGTTTGTAAGGTGTGGTTAAAGTAACTGTAAGCCAACTGGACTGATGTTGGCAGGATCTCTCCAAAAATTCCAGCCCATATATTATGCAGCCAGTTGCTGTCACGTCAGTTCTCCTAGTCATGGTGACCTCGTGTGTCACAGTAACACTGTGCTCTTTGAAGTTTTGAGTGGCTGATTTTAAGAGGTTGCTCTCTAAGACTTTCTCCCAAGATATCTCTGGATAGAATCAAACTTTCAGCTCTTAAGTTTGTGGGAAGCACAATAATCATTTGCACTCCCCAGAGAACTCCTCATATATCTGTACACTACAGAAATCTGTGTAAAGAAAACAAGGTCGATAAGAGGAGCCATCATTTTTTTGGAGACCCTTTTATGTCCTAGGAACTGTATCGTATTTCTTACATCGCTTTAGACATTGTTATCCTCAGTTTACAGATAAGGAACTAATTCCAGCATGCAGAAAATCCTTACTTTTTAACATCTGACCTTTTTTATTTTTTTATGTTAATGAAAGTTTATAAAGAATTTGGATTTCTACTCATTCATTGTTGCACATTTTCCTCCCTATCCCTCACCCCTTCCCCAAAATCTGACTTTTTTTTAAATTTATTTTATTTTTTTTGTGTGAGTGTACCGTCAAATCAGATCTGACTGGTACAGGAGGAGATTGTCCCTTCTTTCCCGCCAGAGCATCTGGTGGATTCGAACCGTGAGCCTCTGGGATTGTAGTTGCAGCTCCTTACCACTAGGCCACCAGAGCTCCCCTAAAATCTGACTTTTAAAGATGCCTTAATAACTACGAAAGACCTATTTCTCCACCTCATATAACCAAAGCAATACTTTTCTAAAACCATTAACTAGTAATTAAAATGTCTTTCACACCTTTCTTCTCTCCTCCTCAGTGCCTTCATCTTTCTTCCTCACACTCATCCCCACATTTCATTTAACTGTTGCTGCCACCACTCATCTTCCCAATCAGAAATGGTGAAGATAGATTTTTTTCTTTCCCCCACATCCATATAAATCCTCTTATTCTATTTTGTTGCCACTCACTAGCTTAGGAAGATCCTCAACAAGATGTGTTTATCCAGTGACAATGCTCCTGAGCACATCAGAAAATGTGAGGATTGCTTACAATAGGGCAAGGTTCCAATCTGTTATTCACAGGATAGGTATGAGTTGTAGTCTTCTTAATAGCACTAAGAACAACAGTTCAGTCATTCTCTCAAGGTCATTATTTTCCTCCAGGAGACCTTCATAACATATGGAGACATCCTTTTGCTGTCAAGTGAGGGAAAGGTTTTATTGGCTTCTAATAGGTAGAAGCATAGATGCTACTAATCTTCAGATAGACATCCCATTCTACAACAAATGTTGGTTTTACCAAGGCTGAAAAACTTTACACAATTCAAAACTTGATCCTTCATTTATCTGCCCTCTGCTTTTCTGTTGTACATCAGGTCACTGTGACTTGGAGTTGACACCAAACAATAATCTCTGAGCTGCCACCAAACCTTGTGTAAGCTTTCCTTTTCCTCTCATATTCTACTGTCTTTTCTTTTTTGGTTTTATTAACAGTAAACCAGCAATAACATGTATCTTTAGGGTAGAAATTACATTATTCATATTATCCCCAGTTTGTAGCCAAGTGCTAAGTACCCAGTAAGAACTCTTGTCAGTGCATAAGTGTATACATGGGACAGACATCCCAGACTTCTCCAGTGCCTGGCTGGCACTTCCAGAAACTCTGATACATCTTTCTCACTTTCATCTTCCATTCCTTACCTCCAGTCATTAATTATTTCATCAGCCTTAGCATCCGTATGGTGTCCTTGGATGATACAGATGGTTGGAGTCTGCCCAGAGGCACTTTGAAAGGAAGATCAGGTGATCTAATTCTAAAATATCAGCCATTGGTACCCTAAGGAAACCAGAGCTGCCACTCAAACAGATGTGTGCACAGCCATGTTTATTGCTGATTTATTATGATAGCAAAGAGACAGAAGCAACCTAAATGCCCATCAACAAATGAATGGATAAAAAAAAAACTATGGTACATTCACACAGTGGAACACTATACAGCACTGAGAAATAGTGAACTCATAAAACATTACACAACCTGGGAGAATCTGGAAGACATTATGCTGGGTGAAATATCTCAGTCACAAAATGGCAAATACAACATAACGCTGTTGTTATAGCGGGACTGGTAAGGAGGGTTGGGGGGTTGATTAGGAAGAGTAATTGAGAGAGAATAAGAAAAGAATGAATAGATAATGAGTACTTCATTGGAGCAAATGAGAGAAAGAACTGTTTAAAAGGAATATATGATTAGGTATTATATGTATGACAGCAATTTGGAATTAGAGGTGTTCTAAAGAGCAGGAAATTGAGACATGGAGGCACAGGGCTATGAACATCTCTCCGAAAGGGCCAGCAGGAGTGAGAACAGCATAGCCCCTCATGGCCCCAGAGCAGAAAGCAAATATAAAGTCCATAGCCCAGCCCCATGGTGCCTCTAAGAGCCACAGTAGCAGCAAGAGGTTCATTTATACTATGTTCACGCACAGTTGTGGTACCGAGAATGGGTTTATTAGAGAAGTAAGTTGGAGAGTTGGGGTGGCAAATAGTATCTCACCATACAAGCCCAGGTTTTAGCCCAACTGTTCCAATGCACAATTCCTCAATTAGAGCAAGTTCCAGGTACACTTCAGCAACACAAATTCAAGAAGCCTCTGGTTTCCTCAATCATCCAGCAAGGTTTACCTTAGACCAGTTATAGTAGTCTCTCCACCACCATCACCAGGGTTTAGACTAACGCTGCAGAGATGCATTAAAGAGTGGACTGGGGGACGGGGAGGGAGGAAATTGAGTGACAATGAATGACAATTAAAAAAAAGAAGAAGAAAGTGAACTGGTGGAGGGAGAAAAATGTACAACAGTGAATGAATGAAAATCTAAGTTTTCTGTAAATCTTTGTAAAAATCACAATAAAATAAAGTCTTATTTATTTATTTTCAAAAAACTACCAAAATATCAGGCATTGGAATCCTTAGGGAGCATGGTTTTGCCGTGAGTCAGAGTTGACTCTATGGTAGCTGGGTGTCTGTTTGATTTAAATCCCCCGTATTTTTAGTTCTTAAGAATATGGATATGCTCATAATTGAAAATATGGAACCAGCTCTCTAATCTTCAGTCTTTGCCAAAAACCCTTACTATTGAACAAATGGGCCCTATAATGATTGATGAAGAAAAGATTTAAATTGTCACTAATTTTACTTGAATCTCCAATCACTTATGGTAGTAATAGTAAAAACTCAAAAGAGGCAACAATGATTTAATATTTTTTAAAAAAGTACAAAGTGAAAGGGAGCTCTGGTGGCCTAGTGGCAAGAAGCTGCACTGCAATCCCAGAGGTACACGGCTCAAATCCACCAGATGCTCTGCTGTAGACAATCTACCAGTCACATCCGATTTGACAGTACACACACAAAATAATAAAAGAATAAGAAAATATACGAAGGGAAGGAGAAAGGAACTGGAGGGGATAAAATGTGCAACAATGAATAAATGAAAATCTAATTTCTCTGTAAATGTTTGTTAAAATCTCAATTAAAATAAAATTGTATTTTAAAAGGAACTCAGAAGACATAATACATTCAGGAAATCTGCTGTCCAGGACCTCCTTTTTTTTCCATCCTATAGATTTTTTTTTAAATTAACATTCATTGTTCTTTAACAATGAAGGAAGGCAGGCAGGCCAGCCAGTCAGTACAAGAGAGCAGGACCCTCAAGAGATGGATTGGTGGAGTGACTACAACAATGAGGTTGAGCATGTTGGAAGATTGTGAGGATGACAAGGTTCAGATCCGTTGTTCATAGGGTTGCTGTAAATTGTAGTTGACTCAACAGTAGCCACAAATATTGTGGTCAGTTGTAGCTCCAGCTCTAAAATTTATAAGCCCAACTACACCCATTAGTGCTTGTTCTAGGCAGAAGCTCCAGTAGTTCTCACTTGATTATAAAACACTTTGCTCTCAAGATCTACCATGCTGGAAATGAAAAAGTGAGGAAGAAACTAGCTTGCATTCCTAGTTAAAAAGAAGATTTCTAAAAGCATTTCTAGATCCCTCATCAATATGCTGTATTGAGATAACCTGGGGTTGCTGTGATGCTGAACCTTGTGCCATTGGGGTGTCAGATGCCATAAAGGTTACCCATAGTGGACAGTGTTTGGTGGAGCTCCCAGTTTAAGACAAGTTTGGAACCAGGAATGGCATCCACTTCCTAAACAACATGCCTCTCGAAACTTTGACCTTTGATAAATGTTGATAGTTATAGAAAGGCTTCAGACCTTTTTTTTTTATTCTTTTGCGTGTGTATACCATCAAATCAGATCTGACTGGTAAAGGAAGAGATTGCCCCTCCTTTTCCAGCAGAGCATCTGGTGAATTTAAACCACACACCTCTGGGATTACAGTGCAGCTTCTTGCCACTAGGCTACTAGAGCTCCTTGCTTCAGGCCTTTCATTCAGATGGTTGCTGTGAGTGATGCACAACTCAGTCAATGGCAATCAACAACAACAACAACATCCCTCATGAAATACAATTTGTGAATGACAATAGCCACACACACACACACACACACACACACACACACACACAGACACACAAGAAGACCTGTTAATACACTATCATTCAAATTTATGCACCAACATCCAGAGCCAAAGAAGAAGAAAGAGATGACTTCTACCACTGTTGCAATTGGAAATTGATCAAACATGCAACCAAGATACATAAGTAATAATGGGTGACTGGAATGCAAAAGTTGGGAACCTGGAAGAAGGATCAGTAGTCAGGAAACATGGACTTGGTGACAAAAACAAGGCTAGAGACAGAATGATAGAATTTTGTACAATCAGTCATTTACTCATTGCATGTACCTTTTATAAGAAACACAAATTGTGACTATTCACATGGACCTCACCTAGTGGTCTACACAGGATTTAGATTGATTATATCTGTGGGTAATATCATTTGCAGAAGCTGAATATCAGCTCTGAAAACTAGACCAGGTGCTGATTGTGGATCAGATCATCAACTACTCATATGTAAGTTCATACTGAAGCTAAAGAAAATAACATCTACAAGAACCAAAATTTGGCCTTGAGTCTGTCCCTCCTAAATTTAAAGACCATCTCAGAAACAGCCTGCAATACCTAAGAGTGAAGACCAGATGAGCTATAAGAATATATCCATGAAGGTCATTATAAAAATGTAGGAAGAAGAAAAGACAAAACTGATGTCAGAAGAGACTCTGAATATTGTACTAGAGTGCTGAGAAGCCAAAGCAAAAGGAAGAAATCAAGATGTTATGGACCTAAAGAGAGATTTCAAAGGGCAGCACAGCAAGACAAAGCAAAGTATTATAATGAAATGTGCAAAAAACTGTTTCATTGATTATGCAAAGGCATTTGACTGCGTGGATTATAACAAACTGTGGCTGACTCTGAGAAGAATGTGAATCCCAGAATTTTTGATTGTGCTTATGGAAAACCTATACTCAGACCAGGGGGCAGAACAGAGGAAGGAAATGCTGTGTAGTTCAAATCAAGAATGATGTGTGCCAGGGATGCAACCTATGTCCATACCTTTTTCAGTCTATATGCAGAACAGATCATCTGGGAGGTTGGGCTCTATGAGGACAAATGAGGCATCAGGATTGGAGGAAGACTCATCAACAACCTGCATTATGCAGGTGTCATAGCCTTGCTTTATGAAACTGAGGATAACTGGAGGCACTTGCTGCAGAAGGTCAAGGACTGCAGTCTCAATATGGATTGAAGCTCAGCATCAAGAAAACAGAGATTCTCCTCTCCCCATTAGACCAGTTGGCAGCATCATGATAGACAGAGAAGAGATTGAATTTGTTAACGGCTTCAGTTTGCCGTCGGCTTCAGTTTGGCTCCACAATCAACACTCTTGTTACCAACAGCCAGAAAATCAAAAGACTAATTGCTTTGGGAAAGTCTCCTGTCAGAGTACTGAGGAACAGTGGTGCAGGCTGGAGACTATAAAGTGCCCCTGATCCAGGTCATGGTCTTTGCAATTACTTGCTATGCATCAGAGAGCTGGACAGTGACTAAAGATCACAGAAGTAGTATCGATGCCTTTGAGTTGGGGTACTGGAGAAGAGTATTGAGTATACCATGGACTGCTAAAAGAACAAACAGGTCCATCCTGGAGATGGTGAAACAAGACTGCTCCTTGGAGGCAAGGATTTTGAAACTCACATCTTACATACTTTGGCCATGTTGCATGCTTGGAAGGGTGGAGGGACAGTGCAAGATAGGAAGCCCCTAGTTGAGATGGATTGATTCAGTGACTGAGGTAATGGAGGTAGATGTGTCAGACATAATGAAATTGGCTCAAGATAAAGCAGGGTTCAGAGCTGTTGTAGGTAGGGTTGCTATGAGTCGTAGGCAAATTGATGGCACATAATAATAACAACTTGGCCTGTAGATGACAGTTTATTTTGGCTGATGACTCGTGCCCTCCACATTTACCTCCTTGTGTGTCCCCACTCACCCATTGGCTTTCTCTGAGTTCCAGGCTCTGCTTGTCTCTTGTCATGGCTCCTTCATGCACAATGGATTGTCTACTTGCTACTGGTCTTTGCACATCAACTTTGGCATTCTTTGTGTAGCACGTTTCTCCTCTGCATCTTCAGATCTCAGTCAAGGTATATTGCTTCTTGGAAGGCTTTTCTGACATCCAAGATGGAATGTTGTATACTTTATCTGCATCCATGGAACCCTGTGTCTGTTCCGTAGTACTACAAATAGAATGGCCATGGCAGCATTTGCCTTTCCTAGATCCTGGTGCCTGGTCCCTGTTATATGTGAAATGAATACTAGATATAAGTAAATTAAATAAGTTCTAGTGAGAAAATAAGGAAGTTTTGGTGGTCAAGTGGCAAGAAGCTGCACTGAAATCCCAAAGGCCACCAGCTGCTTCATGGAAGAAGGGTGGGCAGTCTCCACTCATGTGATTAACTGCTTCTGAAAACCCACCAGAGGGTTAGCTATGGATTGAGTCCAACAATACAGTATACAAAAACAACAGTGAGAAAATAAGAGCACTGGTGGCTGAGTGGTAAGGGATTGTGCTGACAATGCAGGGGTAGGTGGTTCAAATCCACCAGTTTCTCTGAGGCGTTAACGATGAGCGTTCTCCTTCCATGTGACTCACAGTCTCTGAAAACCCTCTAGAGTGTCAGCGGTGAGTTGGTTTCTTTCTATTCGACAATACGTAATAACATTAGTGAAAAAAATATTTCTCTCAGCCCACCAATCTGCCTAAATAAACCCTTGTGCTAAGAAATGGGTCACTTTATCAGTTTATATTAACCAGAGGATTGTACCCCAGGATCTCATTAGCTTAACTCCTTTTTAGGTAAAGCCAATGGCTCTATTAAGTGGTAGTAGTTTAATGATAATGCCATCAGCTTTCATTGACAATTTTTACAAGGAATGTGTTGTTTTTCTTTACAAAAATATAAAACAATCATAATTGATTGTCACTGCTCACAGAGGGAATCTCTTGATGAGACATGAGGATAACTATGGGTAATTAGAAGCATTGTTCTGAGTCATGTACCAAAGAAGCTCAGCCCACCACTTGCAGTTGCTTATTGATGAAACTGACTTTCTCATGAAATATTATGTGTATGCGTGTGTGTTTAAACTTGCAAATAAACTCATTGCGTTGAAAGTTGTATAAATATTGTTTTCAGTCTGTCTCATTATAGTGAGTCAAACATGATCCTCAATCAAAAGAGAGGTTAAGTTTTCCTAAGTGAGATTAAGCATTCACATTTCAGAGACTGTAAACCCCATAGGAAGAGATGGCCTGGTCTGTTTCTTGTGGAACATCTTATTGTTGTATGCTCTGGAGTCAGAACCAACCCACAGCTGACCCCCCTGAGGGTTTTCAGAAGCAGTAAATTGCACAGGAGATTGCCTATCGTTCTCTCACAGAACAGCTGGTGGATTCGAACTGCGTACCTTTGGGATCACAGTACAGCTTCTTACCACTTGGCTACCAGAGTTTCCTCTGTGGAGCAACAAATGAGTTCAAACTGCATGCCTTAGGGTTGACAGTGCAACCTCTTACCACTAGAAGTACTTGCCTACGATATTGAAATTTGTGGACTATCCAGAAACAATTCTGTAATATAACCAGACAGCAGTAGATTCATATTTGGCTTCTCTGTGAAACCACCAGCAAAATACCCACTGTCTTAGCCTCTGGTGCCCTAGTGGTAAGAAATTGCACTATCTACTTGACGGCACGTAACAAAAACCCAAAAACCTGCCAGATGTGCAGGCTGGATTTAGAAGAGGTTGTGGTACTAGGTATATTGTAGCTCATGTTAGATGGATCTCAGCAGAAAGCAGAGGATACCAGAAGAATGTCTATCTGTGCTTCATTGACTATGCAAAGGCTTTTTTACTATGTGGATCACAACAAGCTATGGCTGACTCTGAGAAGAATGGGAATCCCAGAGCATTTGATTGTATGAATGTGAAATCTATACTTGGACCAAGAGGCAGTCATCAGAACAGAGCAAGGAGACACTACAGGGTTCAAAATTAAGAAGGGGGTCCATCAGGGATGTATTTTGTCTCCATACCTTTTCAATCTGTACGCAGAACAGATCATCCGGGATTCTGGGCTGTACGAGGAAGAATGTGGCATCAGGATTGGTGGAAGAGTCATCAACAACCTGCATTATGCGGATGATACAACCCTGCCTGCTGAAACTGAGGAGGATCTGAAGTGCTTGCTGCAGAAAGTCAAGGACTGCAGTCTTCAATATGGATTAAAGATCAACATCAAGAAAACAAAGATTCTCACCACTGGGCCAATTGGCACCTTCAGTATGGATGGGGAAGAGATTGAGATAGTTAACAGTTTTAGTTTACTTGGTTCCACCGTCAGCACTCTTGGTAACAGCAGCCAGGAAATCATGAGACTAATTGCACTGGGAAAGTCAGCTGTGAGGGCCCTCTCAAGAGTACTGAAGAGCAACGATGTCAGGCTGGCGATTAAGGTGCACCTGATCCAGGCTATAGTCTTCGCAATTACGTGTTATGCATCAGAGAGTTGGACAATGACTAGGAATGATAGAAAGAGAATTGATGCCTTTGAGCTGTAGTGCTGGAGAAGAGTGTTGAATATACATACCATGGACTGCTAGGAGAAAAAACGGGTTTGTCCTGGAGAGGGTGCAGCCAGAGTGCTCCTTGGAGTCAAGGATTCTGAAGCTTCGTCTGATACACTTTGAGCATGTTGCAAGGAGGGACTGATCCTTGGAGAGGGACATCATGTTTGGCAGAGTGGAGGGACAGCACAGGAGAGGAAGACCCTCAATGAGATGGATCGATTCTGTGAGTGGAGTGGTGGGAATGAGTGTGTTTGAGACGGCAAGATTGGCACAGGATAGAACGGCGTTTAGGGCTCTTGTACATAGGGTCTCTATGAGTCGCAAGCAACTCTATGGCACATAGCAACAACAACAACCCAAAGAATTGTGGATCAAGCCCACCAGTGTTTCTGACTCAGTGGCTCATGACAAAAACAACAAACTTAATGTCTCTGTCTATCAGTAGATCATGTGTGCACACATATAAACTAACTGTTCTCATTTTCTTCAGCGCTTAAATTTCCCTATTAGAAATTCATAAGAAGCTTATAAAGTGCTATTTTATTTTTTCCAAAATTCCTTTGAGTTTGTTAATGTTATATAAAAATGTAGGGGTCGAGAGTGATCCCACAATGCCCTTGTGAAGCAGGTAGGCAGGTGGGAATAAAAGACAGGAGAATTTCCTCATCTGGGAGCCCCCCTCTGCCCCCTGCCAAGTCCTTAAAAAAGCCCAGCTCACTGCCGTCTAGTCAGTCCAAAGCATAGTGAATCTCCATTAAGTTTCTTAGGTTTTACATAATCAATGATCTCATGCTGGGTAGATGATAGCATCAAACTGCTGGGTGGGGCAGACCTTGGGATTAGCCTCAGGACTTGCTGTGAACCACATCACCAGAGCTTGCAGTGTTCTTGCAGAGGAGAAATCATCAGTAAAGGAGACCTGACATTAGGCCTTGTACCCAGCTTTGGGTCCTCCTCTTCAGAATCCAAATGCAACTTCCCTGATTCATTATCTCATCTCCTCGGTCTCATAGAAAGATCTTTAACCGTCACATCTTAGGGATGATGTTCTGTTCCTCGCTGGTAATAAGGAGTGACTTTCTCTGTTCCTCACCAGATACGGTCATAGTAGTGACAGTGCCTGAAGAGCTGAAGGTGGAAGAGCTGGGTCTCCTTACCAAGTACTAGGACTCAGGCTCAAACATTAAGAATGGAGTGAAGGCTCCAGAGCCATTGAAGCAGCGAAAGCCAGAAACAGGCAAAGCGAAACTCATGAGGGGGCATCTTTTCAAAATATAAATCAATGAACAAGTATTATTCAGAGATAGTACAGTCCTTGGAAATTGCTAATTAAGGTTGTAAAATAGGTCAACTGCTGTGGAAAACAGTATGGTGGCCCCTGTAAAACACAGAACTATAATTCATCAATTTCCTGCCTCAGGGATCACAGCGTTGGAGCTGGACATTTAAAAAAAAAATCCTTATCCGAAAATATTCATAGCAACATAGCTTACAAAAGCCAAATGAAGCAAAGAATCCAAATACTCAGCTGTGTATGATGGATAAGCAAATGGCTTAAAGATTTGTACTGCCAACCCCAAAGCACACGGTTTGAATCCACTAGCTGCTTTGAGGGAGAAATAGGGGCTCCCATGCAGTTTACTGCCTCTGAAAACTCACGGACTAGACAGGAGTTTTTGAAGTCATCACACGAGCCTGGCTCCTAACAACCCAGTACACACAGCATACTGCCTGATCCTGTTCTATTCCCCTGGTCAGTTAGAGATCAGACCTTTGTGATACATTGACTTGTCATTGACTGATTTTCAGAAGAAGATTACCAGACTGTTTTTCTAGTCTGTTTACATTTGAAAGCTCCACCAACACCACAACTCAAAGACATCAGTTCTTCTTCGTTATCTTTCATCATTTTTTCAGATGCATAGGAAGTGTGCTTAAATCAGACGTGAATTGCCAGTTGTGATGTTTCCTGCTAAGTCCTCCAGCATGCTTTGGATAAGGCCCTTGGCTCTGACTCATTGGGGCAACAGTTCCAGGCCAACTCTGTCTCACATCAGGCTTTGTTTATCTACTGTGGCTACTAGTGGTCTTGTGTGAGTCCTGGTCTGACTGGGAAATGAATCTCTGACCCTGAAGGACAAATGCTGCATTCTCTGCTTCCTCTTTTTCCTTGTTGGTAGCAAAATTCTCAATTTCTGCCACTGAACCTACTCATTGAAACCTGGTGAAAAGGCTAACCTTAGCCAGTTCCCTCGTGGATAGACTTTACACCCTGTTTGCATGTTCCAGCCCAATCATGGGGCCAAAGTCAAAGGCAGTGGCCTAGGAAAGATAATTCTAATAAACCCACTACACCACACTACCCAACTTTAACCAGAATTCAGATTTTCACTGCAAGGTGCAGATATAGGCAGTTACATAAGCAATTTTAAGGTGAAATTTTATTTACAGTGAAGAAATACTTCACCATCCTCTTCACTTGCCATTTATCAGGTTTATCAAAGTTAATTTTTTTAAAAAGACTTTGTTTTTTTTTTTGTGAAGACGACATACGAGCCACCAAAGTATCAGCAGACTTGTGGCTTGGCACCATGCTGAGTCCCAGAAATGAACTGACATTATGAATGATTTTTCTTCAAAAGGATTGATGAATGTGTAATAAGGTTTTTTGTTTTTTTCTTTTTCTTTCTAGCCAAGGACCCTTATCATCCATCAGAGCAGTAATCAAGAGATGTAAGTATGTTTTCCCCTGGTCTCTATTTTCTTCTGTAACAATTTTAAATGATTACTTAAATTTCCAGCAAGTGATTGTGTTTGATGAGTTTTATCAAGAACCCAGCAAGGGAAGCTTCTCCTAAGGAGTAATAAACAAGCAGATCATTTCTCAACTTTAAAAAAACAAACAAACTTTCATTTATCAATAAGTAGTTTCTCTGAACAACAGTCTTCTCTTTTAGAACTAAGCTGTTCCTTAAAAATCTGGACTATCTAGCCAATTTGTTCAGATGTTTTGTTCATAGGATTGCGATGAGTTGTGGTTGATTCGACGGCACCTGATGATATCTTATAGGCAGTTTTCCCTTAGGTAGAAACATTTGATGAGATTTAAAAATACCAGACTCTGTCCTTTTTGCTTCAGTTGCTTTAGCAAGTTCTCATCACAGTATTTTTATTTAGCTGCTTACATGCCTTTAATTGGAGGCAGGAGTGGCATCTACTTCTGAAATAGCTTTCCTCTCTATAAACTTGGAGAAATGATGAAAGTTATACAAGTGTTCAGTTCTTTGATTCATAGGGTCGCTAAGAGTCATCTATGACTCAGCGGCACTTAACAACAACATGCCTTTAGACTCACACATGAACATGCATGGTGCTCTCAGTGGGGTCCCTTCTACAATGGCACATTCACACTTTGAATTTGCTCTCAGTGCAAGACTATTCAAGATAATGCTCTCAAAAAACCCCTTTCTCAAATAACATAATTTCCCAATTATCGAAGAAAATAAGGGACAGACTTGAAATGTTTTCATTTTGGTTCACATTATTTTAAATCCACTGGTGGCCTAGTGGGTAAGGAATTTTGCTGCTAACCCATAGACAAGCTGTTCAAACCCACCAGTAGTTCTGTGGAAGAAAGATGGATAATCTCCTCTGGCATAATTTATAGCCTCTGTAAAACTACTGGAGGATCCCCTATAAGTTTCTTTTTGGGTTTGTTGTTTGGTTTGTATGGTTTTTGTAGAAATATCATTTGTAATATTTAGCATGAATTTAAGGGTTTCTGGTGGCTTAGTGGTAAAGTATTTCAAATCCCCATTCTAAAGGAGGAAGATGTGGTAGTCTGGGTCTGTGAAGATTACAGCTCAGACGCCGTATAAGAGAGCTGTATGCTGTCCTCTAGGGGTCTCTGTGAGTCGGAGTTGATGGTGACAGGTATCAGATTCATCTAATTTTAGGCTAACCGCAGATCATGAAGAGAGCTCTGGTGGCCTTATGGTTAAGGAGTTGCTTTGTAAGTATATATAGACTTCGCATAGTTCTCCCAAGATGGCTCTTGCTTTGGAAAGCATAGAGAGGGTGGGAAAGGGAATGGTCGACAAAGAAAATGAATGATCAGACAGAGAAAAACCAGGAGAGAGCTGTGTTAGAGGCCAGAGGAGGAGAGAGCTTCAAATAGACTGCGTAAGCTAGATTTGGGCTTTGCATCAGGGTCAGGCGGGAGAAGGCTGAGAATCAGTGGGTCATTGCATGTCCTGGGAAGAGCAGGGGTGACCTCTGAGAGTGCATGCAGTTTCTGTAGAACATTGAGTTGGAAGCCAGACTGGTTTGAGTGATGAATAGAATATGTGGCAGTAGGGACAGGCAGCTCATTCATGATGAGCTCATCATTCATACAGTGAATGAAAGTAGAGAAAAGGTGGTGTGCCTGGAGAAGGAAACAGAGTAAGGAGGAAGTTTGAACATGTTTATAAGCTGTTTAGGATGTTTCCAAGAAGTGGGGAAGGAGAGACAGAAGATTGTATTAAAACTTGAGAAGAGAGAAAATGTGGACAGCAAGGATCCAGCACAGGGGACAAAGAGAACATGAAATAAAGGGAAACTGAATTTAAGGTTAAGGACCTTAAGGCCTTTGAGGTAGCCCAGTTATCTTCTAACTCTTACATAGTAGCTGCATTGTAGAGACTCAAGAGTCTGCTAGGAAACTCTGATACTAGATTGTGGGAAGTCTTGTTACCAGCAGCCAGGAAATCAAAAAACGTATTGCGATGGGAAAGTCTGTGGTTAGGGACCTCTCCAAAGTACTCAAGAGCAATGGTGTCTCTCTGGAGACTAAGGTGCGCCTAATACAGGCCATGGTCTTTGCAATCACTTGTTATGCTTCAGAGAGTTTGACAATGACTAGGGAGGATAGAAGGAGAATTGATGCCTTTGAGCTGTGGTGCTGGAGAAGAGTATTGAATGTGCCCTGGACTGCCAAGAAAACAAATAGATTCATCCTGGAGAGGGTTAAACCAGGCTGTTCCTTGGAGGCAAGGATTCTGGGGCTTCGTCTGACATACTTTGGACATGTTGAAGGAGAGACAGGTCCTTGGAGAGGGACATCATGCTTGGTAGGGTAGAGGGACAGTGCAGGAGGGGAAGACCCTCTATGAGGTGGATTGATTCAGTGACTGGGGTAATCGGGATGGGTGTGTCAGAGGCCATGCGATTGGCACAGGATAGAGTAGGCTTTAGGGCTGTTGTACATAGGGTTGCTATGAGTCACAAACGACTCGACGGCACATAACAACATACTGCTGGAGGGTCTGCTGTGGTTCTGTTCTATCTTGACAGCAGTGAATTTGAAGTAGGGTTTTTATTTTATTTTTTTGTTGTTGCTATTTATTTTGGTTTGGTTCATTTTTCCATTTCTGGAGCTATTTGTTGAATGTGTGTTGTGTTTTTTTTCCTGGTGTTTAAGCAGAACAGATCTGTAATGACACTGTGTAAATATGAGTAATAATCGTGCCACCCCCCCATTCTCTTTTTTTATGTAACTAATTTTTATCTCGCTCGTCCCGCTGAAGTGTTTGCTGCATCATCCCAGACTCAGCCTAATATTAGCAAGAAGAAAGATCCAACACATTTCAGATTGTTTGAGTGCATTTCTGGTTTAGTCAAGCTTTAAGATCCTTCTTTTTGTGTTTATTTGTGTAAGCCCTAAATATTTCTCTTTTTTTTTTTTTTTTTGTAAACTTCTAAGTGGGCATAGTTGGAATTTCATGTTCTTCGTTTTATTAACATTTTTGTTTGCTTGTATTATTATTATTATTATTATTATTATTATTATTATTATTATTTTGTGTGTGTGTACCGTTAAATAGGATTTGACTGGTACAGGAGGAGACTGCCTCTCCTTCTCCAACAGAGCATCTGGTGGATTCGAACTGCATACCTGACATTGCAGTGCAGCTTCTTGCCACTAGGCCACTATTAACGTCTTAAGAGAACGTTTTTCTCTGAAATTCAAATTTAGGTGGTTGTTGTTGTTGTTATGTGCCGTTGAGTTGCTTGCAACTCATAGCGACCCTATGTACAAGAGCTCTAAACGCTTGTGCCAGCCTCGCCATCTCAAATGCACTCATTCCCACCACTCCAGTCACAGAAGTATAGATTATAAACCATGATCCTAAAACAGGTTCCTATGCATGATAAAGTAACAAACACTCATAAGGTAGGCATGAACTCTGTTTTACAGATGGGAAGGTAGTCATCTTAACGAGGTAAAAGGACTAGCCACACGGTAGAGCTGGGATGTGAAACTCTGACCCCTGTCTTTCTGACCCCCAAGGCTGCTGAGCTTTACCCCAGATGTTCCTGTTACCATGTCAGATGCATATATCTCATGTTTTATTCCAAGTAAATATTGTCTTTTTTATTACCATTGTTTTCAGTGATAAGATAGTATCATGGCAATGATGCTTGTATAATAATAATCCTTCCATATGTTTATTTTTTTAGACTATCATTTAGTGGATAATGTTGAATTTTTTGGAACCAGGATGAACACTTAGCTCTTGTAGTTCCACAAGAGTTAAGTTACTCTAAGAATTGCCCCTCGCGAGCTGTGCGTGCTGGGATAAGTCACCTAATTCCTCTGGACCCCAGGGGAGTTTTTTCATCTATGAAGTTTGAGGAGGAATCTTGACCTCTCAGAAATCTTTGAGGCCTGTGGCCCTTCTGGAACCTGGGAAGATTCCTTATTGGTGCCAAACATTGAAAATATGTGTCTGAACTCTTTGATGATGTTGTTCAGTACTATTGAATCAGTTCCAATTCATAGTGACCTCAGGGCCCCCTGGTGCTGTAGTCCATAGAGTGGTGCACTGCTAACCCAAAGACGATGCTTCTCTGACGGTTCAGATCCACCTACTCCACGAGTGAAAAACGGATGCTCTCCTATGTGACTTACAGCCTCCCAAAAATCTGCTGGAGGGTCAGCTATGAGTGGTTATGGCAATGAATTATGAAAGCTTAGTGACCTTATTTATGAGGAATTATTGCCCATCCTGTGTCAGCTGTTCTCACAGCTATTGATATTTTATAAGCATGTGAATTACAGACTTTATAATTAGCAGAATTCAATGTTAATTGGAATCCTGGCTTAGCGGTAAGGAATTGCACTGCCAACTCAAAAGGCACAGGGTTTAAATTCACTAGCTGTTCCATAGAAGAAAACTAGGCATTCTCCTCCCCTGTGATTAATTGCCTCTAAAAACCTACTGGAGGTTAGCTGGGAGTCAGTTCTGACTTGACAATGCACAACAATAACAAGTACATGAAAATTTTTAAGAAAAGTTGGACAATAATGCTGTAAAATGAAGGAATAACTTTAGCTAAAAACACTACCTTCAGTCTGTGTCATCACCCAGAATGCATGAGGTCAAACAACATGAGACAGGAGTTCAGTGACCCCTGGTCTGCAAGACATTGGTGGCTAATCCAGTTCGAGTAATACCTGTATCAAATCTGTTTAATCCAGGAGGGTCATAATGAGATTATATGAAAGGAATTGTGAGTCATGAAAATCTAGTATCTCTAGTTATGTTCAACACTGACCCAAAAAATATCAAGTTATTCTAATTCAAAGAGAGAATAGAAATTTCACAGTAGGTAAATGATTGTAAATAAAACATTCATCGTGGTAAAGAGGGAAGCAGGAAGTCTCAGGATGCGGAGAAGGAAGTATATAAGTACGGCAACAACACCTTCTCCCTTCCTTTCGCTGCTTCCATAGAAGGAAGACCAGTCTGCTTACCTGGGATCCTGTTCCCAATGACCTCAGCTGTGAAGTGGCACAGGTTAGAAGACACTGATTTTGAGGAATGATAACTGGCTACTGAATTACAAAGTCTTTTCCATGCTTTCAAATTGACCTCTGTTGAAGGAGTAAATTGATGTTGAAAATTTGATTTGTTTTGTTGTTGCTGTTGTTACTTTGTTTTGCATTGTAAATAAAAATCAAAGTAAAAATATTTTTACTGTAGTTGTATATGTGGAGAAGTCATTGGAGAGTACATGTGGATAAAACAATTGTCTGCTAACCAAGAGATCAGAGGGTCAGGTTTAAGTAGAGGCGCTTTGGAAGAAAAAAACTGGTAATCTACCTATTTTTTTTAAAGCCATTGAAAACTCTGCAGGTGGTTGTTATTTTGTTGTTGTCATGTGCCATTAGTTCAGAAACAACTCACAGCCAATCCTCCAGCAGGAGGCAGTTAATCATCTGGGAGGACATAGCCCATCTTTCTCCCACAGAGCAATGGTAGATTCAAACTGTGTGTCTTTGGATTGACAGCACAACTCCTTACCACTAGGCCACCAGAGCTCCCTCTATAGAGAGCATCATTCTTATTCAGGGGTCCCCGTGAGTGAGAACCTACTCAGAATCAACTAGGGGGAAGTGTCCTTGGCTGTCCTGATCTGTACAGATATAGGCCTTTGCAGCATCCGATTTCTTTACTCCCTGTGACTGTGGTTTATCAACTTTGCTTTTCCCTCGAGTATGCAGAGTGGCATGCAAGACAGTCTTGCTCCTGAATTCCTTGCAGATCTTGGGCAACTGGATTCACTCTTTTTCCTCCCGTTCCTCTTCTATAACCCCTTCTTTTTTTCCCTTAGTACTCATGAATAGTGCACTGCAAAAATGCCCCGTGGAAGAGGTATGTTTGTGACGCTCACGTGATGTCTTCTAAAAGCGCTGTCTGCTGATTCTGGCTTTAGCGATGGTGGCGGTTTGGTGGCAGCACAATCTGACGAATGATGCCGTTCTCACAAATCAAACACACCCACAGAGCACTGGTCTCCCTGTCTTCTTTCATACTGGTAGATAGAACACCCCTCAACTTGATTTAGCTCTTGATAAAAATGAAATCATCTCTGAAACCAGTTGATGACACAAATCCAGAGCATCCTCCAACTCGACGTCTAGCTCAGATAATGGTTTCTGAGGTGAAAGATCTGCACTACCAACCCAACATAGGTTCAACTGTCATAATACCAACCCCAGCGTAAATGTCATCTCCCTTTCTACCCTCTGTCTCCTGCACCGTCGTTGACAGCCTCTCAGTTCAGAGATCAGAAACCTTGTAGGAGGAAGAAGAAATAATTCATACCTCTGATCATTTCAAATGGGAAATTTAGAGTATTGGAGAAATAAGAAGGCAACTGATAGAGATGCTTTATGGTCAAGACAAATTCCCTTTTGTGCACGGATCTTTACAGTTCAATATATAAAGGTTGTTGGTTCTTTTTTTATGAAGGAATCTTTAGAAATGTGCTCCTTAGAAGCAAGGATAATGTCCTCTGTTACACAGAAATTGATCCCATATATTTTCCAGGTCATCTGAGTAAGAATTATTGTACTTCGAAAATAAAATATAGGAAAAATTTAAACCACCTAACTTTTAAAATTTGAACTTTGAGGTAAAAGTCAATACTTATATGTATAATGCTATATTTTATAACCATGTTTGTGACAGTAACTTGAACTTTTTGTGTTTATTATTATGGTCTCTTTAAGTAGTAAAATAAAGATTATAAAATTCCAACAAAGTTAGAAAATAATAGGTGAAAATTTTATTACCTCCATCCTCTTGGTAGTAGCTATAAACGAATATGACTAAAGTATAGTCACACGGCTAGAATAGGTACTTAAATTTTTTCCCTGTCCATTGTCATCTCATGTCATTGTCTTAATGCTCTCTTACTATGCAGTTTATATTCAGTAGCTATCTTCTTTCTTCAAATTCTTTTCAGAACCATAGAATGTGCTTCGGGGAGTTTTGAAATCTCTATTTTCATATGCAATTTAATTTTTAACTATAATTTTTTACCATAATAAAAAGATCACCTTTATTTCCTTTTCTACTTATTGATACTGAAATCCTTATATTGTATATCTTATCAAGGGTATGCTACCTTTTTTCCACGGCATCCTTAATAAAAATTTAAGCCTACATTGAATGCACTAATTTGAAGTATGCTAATTTTATTTTTCCTTCTACAGCTTCAAGAACTTCGATTCAAAATGAACTTCATCGAGATAGGAGGTATGGTAGTGGTTATAAGAGAGAGCATATATTCTATTAATGATTGAAATATAGCTATGCCATCACATATCAAGTTAAATAAATGGTTCTTTTTCATAAGCCATATGTTATGTATTCTGCCTTATCAACACATGCATCCTGTGGACATATTATCAGAAGGGGCCAGTCCTTAGAGAAAGACATCACGTTTGATAGAGACTTAGCAAAAAGGACAAACACCTTTAGCAAGATGAATTGATACAATGGCTGCAACCACGGGCTCATGCACAGTAGGACGGTGAGGTTAGCACAGGACAGAGCCATGTATAATTCTGTCATTCAGAGGGTCACTGTAAATTGGAGCCCATTTGGTGCATGACATAATAGCAGCAACAATCATGCTGTTCTCATTAGGCTTTCTTAATGATGAGTTTGTGTAAAGCACCTAACAAAAAACCAGAAAGACTGAGACTTGGAGAGAATGATTGATTTGCTCAGGGTCACATAGTTAGTTTGTTGTTTGGTTTTTTGTTTTTGTTTTTGTTGTTGTTGTTTTGTGTTGTTTTGGTTTGGTTTTTGGTTTTAGTTGTTTGGGGGTTTTTTTTAGGAAATCAGATTGAAGGTAAAATGTAAACAAATATTTAGCATTAAGTTAAGATAATAAGAGGTTGTTGTTGCGTACTGTAGACTCAGAACCGACTCATGGCTGAACCTCCAGTGAGTTTGGAGAAGCAGTAAATTGCTTGGGAGTAAATTGCTCACTGGGAGAAGGATGGGCAGTCTCCTCCTGTGCAATTAACTGCCTCTCAAAACTTACTGGAGAGTCAGCTGTGGGTTGATTCTGACTCTACTACAATACACAACAACAATAAATTGCTCATCTTTCTCCCATGGAGCAGATAGTGGATTCAAACCCCATTCCTTTGGGAAACAATGCAGCTCCTTATCACTAGGCCACCAGAGCTCCCTAATACTTTAGGAAAACACCTCTAAATCACTACTACTCCTTGGTATTAAAATAAATCATCCAGTCATATATAAAACTGACCAGGAAGGCAGACATGCAAATGCTAATCACATACAGATAACTTTGAAGTGAGGCTGAAGAAAATATTCTTTTCCTATGGTCATTTTCATTTCCAAGTAAAATCACAGAAAACTAAACAATTCCCTTTGACCAGTGCATTTTTATATTCTAGGATATGTTTGTGTTTGTGCTGTGGGTCAGATAACAGAATCCTCGAAAGAGGAGAGAGTATGGTAGTCTTAAGTAGTCTTTGGCACACTTGTGGCTTTGTGGTAAGGAGTTGCACTGCCAACCTAAAGGCACATGGTTCAAATCTACCAGCCGCTCTACAGGGTGGACAATTAGCTTCTGTGAGATTTACTACCTCTAAAACTCTGCTGAGGGTTAGCTATGAATCCAACTCAGTGGTACACAGCAATGAAGTAGTCTTTGCTGGCGACCTCTAGTTGTGTAATCCTAGAGCATTGCACGGCTGACTCAGAGGTCATGCTTCTCTAGAAGTTTGAATCCACCAGTGGCTGCTCCACAGAAGAAAGATAGACAGTCCCTTTCCATGTGATTTATAGGCTCTGAAAACCCCCTGAAGAGTCAGCTGTGAGTTGGCCTCAACTTCACAGCAATGACTTGACTTGCATTCTGAAATTAGTCTTAGGAGCCCCTGTGTGGTACAGATGGTTAAGTGTGTGATTTATAACTGCAGAGCTGATGCTTCAGACCCACCCAAAGGCATCTTGGAAGCAAAGCCTAGCAGACTCCTTCAGAAAGGTCACAGCCTTGAAAACCCCATAGAACAGACTGTCCTCTGCACACCTAGGATCATCATGAGTCTAATTATGACTAGTTTGTCCTTATCCTTATCAACAAGGCTGAATGGATGCAAGATCCATCTGTAACTTAGAGGATGGTTACCATTTGCCCCGTTTGTGTGTAGTGTTCGCACCACCCTAAGCAGGGCCAGTGAGTCCCATGAATGTGGCGGTTCTTACATAACTTTGCAGATGGGTTGTTTTTGCAGATAGACAATAGCTTCTTTCTGGCCTGCAGCCCCTCACTGACACCTCTGTCTGCAGGCGCCCTGAAATCACCATCGTGGCAGCTGAGCCCCTGAGACCGACCTCGTGGTTCCCGGGAGCCCCTCCTCCAGGCCTGGGCTTTCCCCCACCTTCCTCCACCAGCCCGTGGAGGCCCAGTGAGCTGGTTCCTGCTGAGGTGAATACAAATCACATTGTCTCTTTACTTTTTTTAAATTGTGTTTCATTTACATTTCATTTTTAAAATGAAGTTCAGAGTTAAGAACAATGAGACTTATTAGCACTTTGGCTATTTGCCCAGAGTTTTCTGAAATCTCCATTCCTTATTTTGCAGCTCCCGCCTTCTTATGAACAAGTCATAAAGGAAATCAACCAAGTTCAAGTTAACACGACGAATAATAATAATGCTGCTGCCCCTCCAAGGCACACTATCACCTCGGCCACTCAGACTGACTTTTCAGAAGAAATAGACAACCATCTGCCTCAAAGTAATGCAAGTAATATGTCCTTCCTGATGCTAACGTACTTCTAGGGATGTAATCAGTAGGATTCCAACCTTTAAAATAATTTGCAATTTGTACATAATTCATTGAGCTCGGCTTCACCGTCTGTGTGCTCGCTGCTCACGTTCTTTATTTGAGTATGTCATGATTATTGTCTTAGATTTTTCTCCCAAGTCACCACCCCATCTCATGGACTCACTCAAGTTCCTAACATAAACAGATCATCACTTTAACTCATGGTGGATGTGACTGCCGAGGCCCTGTGTTCCCAAAAAGAATGTTCTGTTTAGCAACAGGAATTGGTTAGCATGTTATGTAAGGGTGATTGTCTTACTTGGCTTTAAAAAAAGTCTTTGTGGTAGAGCAACAGAGGTGACAGTGAGTTGCTTTGGGAAAGTAAAGCAAGAGATGTTGAAATTTTGACAGCCAAAGAGAAATGATAATCTGGTGAGACTGAGAGACTTACAGGGGTTTAAATATTTTATAATGAATGTTTGTTATATCCACGAATATAAAGAATATTCCTGTAGGAAGCTGAATAAAAGTATTTCCTCAGAGGTTCTAGAGTCTTAACTTTTTACTAGTGATTGAAGTCAGTATCTTTTTCTTCTATATGATATATTAAGGAGATACAGTGTTACCTCCTGTTTTGTTTGGGCTTTTTGTTGTTTGTTTTTCTCTTCTACAACACTACAACTTCTTGTCCTTTCTATCTCCCCAGCACTGCAGTCACCTCTTCAGCCTTCCCCAGCGGGCTCAGCCAGTGATCTTCCCTCAAATGTGGCGCCTTTGATAGTCTTTGATACTTCTGAGGGACAGAATTGTCCAGAGATCCCCAGTGCTTCAAGATGTCCAGTGCCAAGGCCAAGATCAAAAGGCAACCTCAGACCAGTCGCCAGAAATACTCAGATTAAAGAGCAAGGTCACCAGAAAATTAGTGCCACAGTCACAGAAGAGAAGCCATCCCCCAGCCAGCCTCAGCCTCTGTTGGACAGTACCAACAGCTTGGACTGTCTGACGGTGATGAGCATTATGAACACAGAACGAAACCAAAATAGTATTGTCTCCAGAGTCAAAACATTTGAGGGTCAGACAAACACAGAAACCTCAGGGCTGCCCAGGAAACCAGAAATTGTTCCACGCACAGCCCCACCACGGCCCACTGTTTCCTCAGGGAAACCCCTGGTGGCTCCCAAGCCAGCTGCTAACAGAGCTTCTGGGGAATGGGACTTGTGGACAGAAAACAGATGCAAGGGATCCTCCCAGGAAGGGCTTGTTCCACACCCTCCACCTCAAGAAGCAGGCAGCATCCCAGTAACCAAACCTGAATTGCCAAAGAAACCAAATCCTGGCCTTATCCGGAGCATTAATCATGAGATCTCAGGAGGAGGACCCCGGGCCAAGGGCCCTGATGGTGGGAAGAAAGTCCCAACTCCTGCACCAAGGCCTTTGTTGCCGAAGATATCAGTTTCATCAGAAAACCCTGCCTGTCCTCTGAAGCCAGTGGCTGCCCCGCCCCGACTCTCAGTGGCATCACAAGCCAAAGCATTCAGGTCTCTGGGAGAAGGAACCCCAGCCACTCCCCCAGTTCCAGTTCTGCCATCCAAGCCCCCAGGGGACATTGATCTTATCAGCTTTGATGATGATATTTTACCCGCTCCACCAGCGAGCCTGGCTGAAGAATCCACCAGTTTGGAGATGATCCTAGGTGAGTAAACATCAGAGGTGGAAGGGTATCTGAATTCATCATTGCTTTTGTGGTTGTTACATGCCATCAAGTTGAAAAAGAAAAAAGAAAAAAAACAACAACACCCCGTCCTGTGCCATTCTCATGTCATGTAGTTAGGTACCCACCAGTTGGCTTCCACTATTAGACCCTGTCCCGGATATTATGTTGACTGTATTCTGTATATTCAACATATATGAAACTCTGCCCAGTCCTCTGCCATCCTCGTAGTCCATGCTGTGTGTAAGCCCATTGTTGTAGTCATTGTGCCATTCCACCTCTTTGAAGGTTTTCCTCTTTCTCTGACTCTGTACATTTGCAAGCCAGTATCCTTTCCCAAGGAATGGTCCCTTATAATATGCCCGAAGTACTGGAAGTGATGTCTCACCGGTCTTGCTTCTGAGGAACAGTCTGGCTGTTGTACTTCCAAGATAAATTTGTTTGTTCTTTGGCTGTCCATGGTATAGTCAATAATCTTCACCAACACTACAATTTGGAGGCATAGATTCTTTTTCAGTCTTACTTATTCATTGTCCAACTTTCAAACAATTGAAAATACTATGAATTGGTTTGGGTACACCTTAGTTCTTGAAGTGACATCCTTGCTCCTTAACACCTTAAAGAAGTCTTTGGCAACATATTTGCCCAATGCATTACGTTTTAGTTGTTGATTGCTACTCTGCTCATCATAGAATATTTTGAATTGTATTTGTGTTAGTGTTCAGTGCATAAGTTATTAAGGTGTATGTACACCTATGTATGTGTTTGTCTGTGGAAAGACAGGGGAGAAGACGAAACATGGAGCTGGGGGTATGGAGATGGAGAAGAAAATATGATGCAAGGGAGATGAGACCAAGAGAAAAAAGGGAGACCTAATCAGAGCAGATGGGAAAGTCTGCTGTTAAGGACCTCTCCAAAGTACTGAAGAGCAATGGTGTCACTCTGGAGACTAAGGTGCATCTGATACAGACCATGGTCTTTGAGATCACTTGTTATGCATCAGAGAGTTGGACAATGACTAGGAAGGATAGAAGGAGAATTGATGCCTTTGAGCTGTGGTGCTGGAGAAGAGTATTGACTATACCATGGACTGCCAAGAAAACAGATTCATCCTGGAGAGGGTTAAACCAGGCTGCTCCTAGGAGGCAAGGATTCTGGGGCTTCGTCTGACACACTTTGGACATGTTGTAAGAAGGGACAGGTCCTTGGAGAGGGACATCCTGCTGGGGAGTGTGGAGGGACGGCGCAAGAGGGAAAGACCCTCTATGAGGTGGATTGATTTAGTGACTGGGGTGATCGGGATGGGTGTGTCCGAGGCAGTGTGATTGGCACAGGATAGAGCAGGGTTTAGGGCTTTTGTACATAGGGTCGCTATGAGTCGCAAGTGACTCAATGGCACATAACAACAACAACAATCAGAGCAGAAAGGCTGAAAGTAAATATGATATTTGTACTGAATTTTTTGGCTACTGTCAAAAGACATGTTGCATTGGCAAATCGGCTGTCAGGGATCTCTCCAAAATGCTGAATAGCAAAAATGTCAGCTTAAAGACTTAAGGTGCACCTGATCCAGACCAGGGTATTTTCAACCCCTTTCTGTGCATCTGTTGGACAGTGAATACGGATGGCAGAAGAAGAATTGATGTCTTTGATCTGTAGTCTTGGAGGAGAGTACAGAATATCCCATGGACTGCCAAAAGAACACACCAGTATATCTTGGAGAAGGTGCAACCAGAATGTCCTTTAGAGGCAGGAGTGGTGAAACAGCATCTCAGACAACTTGGGCATGTTGTTATGGGGCGTTAGTCCTTGGAAAAAGACATCATCGTGGGAAAGGTGGAAAGTCATTGGAGGAGAGGAAGCCTCTCCACAAGGTGGGTTGACACAGTGACTGTAGCAGTGGTCTTGATGTTATCAGAAATCATATCGTAAGGATGGCACAGGATAGAGCAGGGTTTAGGGCTGTTGTTCATAGAGTCACTGTGAGTTGTAGTCGACTCCATGGTACCAAACAGCACTGCCATTACTACCTGTTTCCTTTGACTTGATTCCAAGTCACAGTGAGCCCGTGAGACACAGTAGAACTGCCCCATAGTTTTTCCTAGGCTGTAATCTTTACAGAAGCTGACGACCACATCGTTCTCCTGAGGGGTGGCCGGTGAGTCTGGACTGAACAGTTCACTGCTGTGCCAGCCAGGGCTCTTCTACGACCATTATTTCTTTTTAAACCTAATGAAGTATGTTCCTCCTCAAGGTGGTGGTGGCTCATCGCTTCCTAGACTGTAATCTTTACAGAAGCAGACTTCTGCATATTTCTCTCACAGAGTAGCTGGCAACCAGCCTTTCTATTTGTTAACAGCCCAACACATAGTGCAGTATGCCAGCAGGGGGGAAAAAAACACACACCAATCTCGAACAGGTGAAAATTCCAATTTTACTTGGAAAGGATGCAGGGAGTTGTCAGCACTTGGTGTTAGGAGGCTGGAGGGAGAAGCTTTTCAATATGATGTCTTTATTACTTTGAGCTTCTCTAACACAAATACCACAAATGAGTGCTTTTAAAGATCACGCACAAGTTTATTGTCTCATGGTTCTGGAGGTTAGCAGTCTGAATTCAAGGTGTCGGCTCTAGTGGAAGGCTCATCTTTGACTCTAGTTTATAGTAGCTGCTGGCAGCCCTTGGCAGTCCTGTGCTCATAGATTCATCTGCCTTTGACTTCAGGCATCATCTCCTTTGCTCTCTGTGACCCTCTGCTCTTTCTATGACACCTTTCAGATTAAAGTCCACTTGATGTTCTCATTAACCTAACAAAAGGAAATCCTGTTTCCAAATAGATTCCCAATCTATTACTGGGAGAGGGATTTAGATGTAGTTTTTGTTGTGAACTGACCTACAGCTCACCCTCCAGAGGATTTTGAGACAGTAAATTGAACAAAAAGACATTGTCCATCCTTCTCCCACAGAGCAGCTGGTGGATTTGAACTGCATGCCTTTGGAATTGCGGTGCAGTTTCTTACCAATAGCATGTAACTTTTAGGGGGATGTAGTTCAATCCCCATCAGATGTACAGTCAGAGTGGCGCCCTGTGAGACTTCTCCAATTGACCCACGCCCCTGCTGGAGTTCCAGCAGCAGAGCCAGCCCCAGGAGAGGATTCTGTCACGAGCAGTCAGGGAATGAGGACCCAGCCATATGTTCTTGTCTGTAATCTTCACAGAACATCTTCCCTTGGGAATGCAAGGTTTTGTAAATAAAATACGTTGTTGTGGGTTTGCTGCCAAGATCAGTACAATTAAATTTCCCCAGAGGTAGAGAAAATGTTTTCATGCCTGAAAGTGTTCAGATGGTGGGTGAGATGGTAAAGCTTATCTTTGATATGTCAAACTAAGCTGCTCTCCTTGTCATTGATAAGATTCCTTTTACACTGTTTACTTCTTTGGGGTGGAATTTGTGAACCTATATGCTTAATAGTATCTTCAAAAGGTTAACTGTCATCTTTGGAATGTTTTAACATGGATCAAGATGGTAGGTACAAGCACTGTGATTTCAAAACCAAAGTCTGCAAAACGCAGTAGTATTTTAAATGAGAGCAAATAGTTCTTAAATATTTATCTGGCATTTAACATTATAACTGATTTTTGCATGTGAGGGAACTCTGGTGGTCTAGTGGGCAAGGAGTTGTGCTGCCAACCCAATGGCACGCTGTTCGAACCTAGCAGCTGCTGCAAGGGAAAAAGATGAACAATCTCCTCTTGTGAGATTTTCAGCCTCTGAAAACCTTCTAAAGAATCAACTATGAGTTGCTTCTAACTCGTTGGCACAAAATGGCCAACACCATAGCATGTAAACTGAAAACATATATCCACTTTTCAAGTCTTTATTTTCTATTTAAGCTCTCTCTCCGTGTGTGTGTGTGTGTGTGTGTGTGTGTGTGTGTGTGTGTGTGTTTATTTGGGTTTTGTTTGGGTGTTAAAAGCATCAGATTTGGACAGGAAAGGGTAGATTGAACTCAGCAAATAGTGGAGACAGTAAAAGCAGGCGTGGACATAGTACTAACCAAAGAAATTTTAGTCACCTATTAGGTTCTGGGGAAGGAGTCATGATAGTGTAGGGCATTAAGTGTTGGGCTGTTAACCGTAAAATCACTGGTTCAAATCTACCTGCTGTTCTTCAAGAAAAAGATGGCTATCTCCCGCCATAAATAGTGACAGCCTTGGAAACCCAATGGAGGGTTCCCAAAAGTGGAAATGAACTTCAGGGCTGTGGGCTGGAGTGAGTAGATGCTATGGGGATGACACCTTGGTTTGTAACTGTGGAGGATTTATTCTGTGTCATCGTGGATAATTACAGTCATCTGCAAAATAAAAGGTCAATAGAGTGTTTTAAAGGAATATAGGTCTGTGTGTCATACTTTTTCTTTTGTATTTCTAGTACCTCATTGTATCATGTTAGTTATAGGGCAGTCTCTTAGCAATGGGTCATTTACTAGCCCTACCTGATTTTAAACATTACTTTTGAGTGTGAGGTTATACTTCATCTTCTTTCCAAACCTGCTTTTCCTCCTGTACTCTGCACCTCACATGGTGACACCATCACACCCAAAACATCCCGAGGGAAGACTGGAAATCATCCTTGGGTCCTCATACCTGGTCACATAATGGCTAGCTGCCAGAGCTTGGAGTCAGACAAGCTAGAGTCTACCTCTTAATTGCTGTAGGACCTTGAGCTATTTATTTAACCTTACATACGGGGCCTTAGTTTCCTCATCTGTAAAACATGATGATAATACTCCTTATACAGTTGCAAGAACTCAGTGTGATAATGCAGAAATAGCTCTATCACATTATCTAAAACATTATTTTTGTTGTTGTAATTGTTAGGTGCCATCAAGTCAGCTGTGAATCATAGCGACCTTATGAACAACAGATTGGAACCTTGCCCTGTCCTGTGCCACCCTCAAGATCTTATATGCTCCAGCCTATTAGTACTCATAAAGTAGTAGTTATCATGGTTGGAGTCCTTGAGTTATATAAATTATTAACACAGTCACCTGGTAGCCAAAAGGTTGGAGGTTCAAGTCTACATAGAGGTACCTCAGAGGAAAGGCCTGGTGATTTACTCCCCAAAAGACAAGCCATTGAAAACTGTTGTTTAAAGAGGTGGAAACAGAACATAAGGGCACAGGGCCGGAAGCATCTGTCAAAGGGCCAGAGGGAGTAAGGATATAGCACAACCTTGCATGGTCCCAGAGCAGAAAGCAGATAAAGCCCATAGCCCAGCTCCAGAGTACTGTGGATCCCCAGCGGCAGCAAGAGGTTCGTTTTTGTTGACTCACAGACTCACAGTTATGGTACCAACAATGGGGTTTATTGGGGATGGAGGTTGGAGAGTGAGGGAGGCAAAGAGTATCACAGTATCACCCGAAATAAATCTAAGTTTTAGCCCAACAGTTCCAAGGCACAGCTCCTCAGTTAGTCCATGCTCCGGTTTCAATACAGCAAACAGCTTTCCTTCCATCTTCAAAGGCTAGAACAACAAAATCTAGCTATGGCCAGCACAAACGCAAGAAGCCTCAGGTCACACCTTGCCACAGTTTCTCCACAGCAGTGCCAGTCTCTCCACCACCAGGGTCTCTCCCCTCCCCAGGGTCTTGCCACCACAAGCCTTGCTTGCCTCAAGGCTTGCTTCAAGTCTTTCTCACCGCAAATCTTGCTACTCTGTATGGGAAACACCCTTTTACTTATCCTAGTCCCACAGCTGATGCTGATTTGCAAGACCATGTGTCTGTAGTTAAGGTAGCTGGAGAGGTAGCTAACTAATGGCTTTAAAAAAAGCCAACTTTAAGGGAGCTCTGGTGACCTAGTGACAAGAAGCTGCACTGCAATCCCAGAGGTACATGTTTTGAATCCATCAGATGCTCTGCTGGAGAAAGAGGGGCAATCTCCTCCTGTACCAGTCAGATTCTATTTGACTGTACACACACACACACACACACACACACACACACACACAAATATAATAATTTTTTTTTTTAAAAAAGCCAACTTTGAGGTAGAGCACAGTCTTGCTGTGTAACTTTGCTGTAAGTAGGAACTGACTTGTCTGCAGCTGGGTTGGTTTGGTTTTTGTTTCGTTGTTTGATTCCCTGGTTTATAGAAAGGATTAACTCACTCAACTGCTAAGTGGAGATTTGAGGCGTCTTCGAAGAAAAGCCTGGTATCCACTTCCTAAAATTCAGCCACTGAAAACTCAGCCGATCACAGCTCTGCCCTGATAGGCACAGGGTGGCAGGGATTCCTCAGAAGTCAAAGCTAGTTCGAGTTTTGTTTTGTTTTTAATCTGTTGTTATTTGCGTTAATGATTGCCTACCCAATGTGGACAGAGAGTGGGGTGGAGCTCCCTAATTAAAATAAGCTTGGAAGGAGGAGTGGCATCCACTTCCATAATAGCTTGCCTCCGGAAACCCTGTGAACCTGGAGAGAGGATGAAAGGCACCCAAGCATCGAGGACTCTCCTTCATAGGGTCGCTATGAGTCGCCTTAACAACAACAACAACAACAAATTGCTTTCACAGCCAGTTAGTTACCAACTCATGCTGCTTTTTACCTTCGGAACAACTCTTAACTTTGCCTCTTGTTTCCATCTCCCTGCTACTGTCTTGCTTGAGCCCTTTATGATCTCCTGCCTAAATAACGGCAGAGCCCTGGCTTCTGCTTCAAACCCCTTCTATAACCCTCACTCTGGCTACTCACCTAGTCATTTGCTCCCCTGCTTCTACTCCAGAGACCTTCAGAATCTTCTCTAAATGCCTCAGCATGTAGATACATCTCCCTTTGATTTTAGTTTCCTTTATTAATTTGTTTTGAGGCTTTGTGATTTATTTGATGATATATCAATAGCATTGTCCTTGCAAATAAAAGAATGCGATCTTTTTGTGAATCTTTGCCTAATCACCCAGGCTTTGACCAAAAACTAGGAGAGGAATACAAGAGAAAGCAGAGACAATCACAAATACATCTCCCCATCTTTTCCTCTATCCCTCACAAATAAAGAAAATTTAATAAGCGGCATTCATGAAATGAAGTTGCCTTATTAATCTCAGAAAATAGAGATAGAAAATACTGAAGCTATGAAAACACAGTAAAGAATAGAAAAATTATTAAAGGAAAACTCATAAAACAGGCAATTTAATATTGGATTCATTTCTTGGGTAGAATGCCTTCCAGGTTAATGTAATGGAGCTGAGAAGTGTTAGCAATTCTTCTTCGCACCTTTACAAATCATGCCCAGTTGTCAAAGAAAAAGCAGAATGCTTCTACTGTCAGCCCCATTACACAGACCAGAATAATAGTTTGGCAGCCAATTTCTGCCATTAACAGAACTCAAGGGAAAGAAATGACAAAAAGCAAGCCAGGGATGGTGAAACTAATTATGATGACAAGCATATTATTAGAGACAGGTAATGGGCAGAAAACGACTTTATCATCAGTGTTTTTCTCAGCCCGGTAATAAAGACCACGCAGATATAGGTGCAGGGAGACCTGTGTGTTTGGCAGCAAGTGTAGCATAATTGGTGTTGCTGTGAGGAGGGCAGAGTAAACATTTCAAATAAAAGTAAGAGAAAAATTCCACTGACTTTGCTTAGATTTGGAGAGGAGATTCTTCTAGAGATGCTTTGTATTTGAAGTTTGCTTGTTTGTTTGTTTGATGGAGGCAAGGACAAAGAGTATGTGGTAGATAAGCTATGGTGCTAAGGTCATCCTTAACCAGTTCTGAGTCTCAGATGCAGTTGAGTTTCTCATTCAGCCTGTACAACCTTCATCTCCCCTAATAGTAGTAACACAGGGCTAGATAATGTGCAGTGATTCAAGGTGTAATTTTCATAGTTTAGGACTCACACCATGGAATGGATCCTGGCTGAAAGTAAAGAATACCAGAAGAATGTCTATTTATGCTTATTGGCTAGGCAAAGGCATTTGACTGTGTGGATCATAACAAATTGTGGCTAACCTCGAGAAGAAGGGGATCCCAGAGCTCATGCAAAACCTGCATCTAGACCAAGAGGCTCTTGTGCAAACAGAGCAAGGGAACACTAACTACATGGTACAGAACTAAGAAAGGTGTGCATCAGGGTTGTATCCTCTCTCTCCAGACTTATTTAATCTGTATACTGATCAGATTATTCAATAAACTTGACTCTATCAAAAGGAATGTGGCATCAGGAAGACTCATCAGTAACTTGTGTTATGCAGCTGACACAACCTTATTTGCTGAAAGAGAGAAGGACTTGAAACACTTGTTGCAGAAGTTCAAAGAGTGGCCTTCAGTATGGATTGAAATGTAAAAAAAAAACAAACCCAAAAATTATTACTTCTGGACTGATGGGTAACAACATCATGATAGATGGAGAAGAGGTTGAAGTTGTCAATGATTTCATCTTACTCGGATCCACAGTCAACACTCTTTGTACCAACAGGCAGCAGATTAGGAGACATATCACACTGGAAATGTCTGCAGTTAGGGACCTCTCCAAATAACTGAGGAACAGTGATTTCCATTTCAGGACTAAGATGCGTCTGATTCAGGCCATGGTCTTTCCGATCATTTGCTATGCATCCGAGAGCTGGTACTAAGGATGACAGATGAAGAATCGATGCCTTTGAGCAATGGTGTTGGAGAAGAGCACTGAATAGCTCATGGACTGCCAAAACAAGAAACAGATGTGTTGTAGAGAATGGCAGCCAGTGTGCTCATTGGAGACAAAGATGATAAAGTTTTGCCTCACATGTTTCTAAGCAAGGCTATTCCTTGGAGAGCGAGGGACATCTTGTTTGGAAAAGTGGAGGGTCGGCAAACGAGTAGAAGACTCTCAACGTCTTGGGCTGACACAGTTACTGCAGTAATGGGCTTGAGCATATCAGAAAGTGTGAGGATGGCACAGGATAATCAGGCTTCAGATTTGTAATTCATAGGGTCACTGTGAGTTGTACTCGACTAGGAGGGCTCCTGTCGAGCAACAGCAACTGTGGAATATTGGAAATAACTCTAAAGAAACTCACTCAAAACTTACTGCCATCTAGACAGAACCAACTCATAGCTGACTGCCCATGGGGTTTTCAAGTTTGCCAGTCAGACAGGAGCACATTGTGCATCTTTCTTGCTGGTGAATTCGAACCACTTGGGAGACACAGCATTTGGGTTAGCAGCCCATCTCCCTACTGACTATGCACCAGAGCTCCCCGAATTAGGCTGTTTAAATAAATTCCAGTACATCACTGAGAGGAATTGACTGCACTAGCCACAGCAGTGAACATAAACAGTACCAAAGTCAAGAAGATGGCACAGACCTTGGCAGTGTTTTTGTTATGATTTACATAAGGTGTCCAAGAGTCACAGCTGACTCCACAGCAGCTAAAAACAACAAATAAAAGGGAATATTGTGCTGTAATTAAAAGGAAGCTATCTCCTACTATTGACAAACTTCTAAGGTACAGTTCAATGAAAAGGGCAAAATAGTTTCATGCTATTTTAACTATTGTGTTAGAACTCAGGCGTACAAAGATGCCCTGTCTTTAGAAAGATATAACAAAAAATGTTCGTTACAAAAGTTACCTTTTGTAAGGAAGCTTGGGTGGGGATGTGGATTTTACTGTTCTTTTTGATCCCATCAGAATTGTAGACCACATGCCTGTGTTACCTTTTATACTCAGTGACTAATCTCTCTTTAGATAACTGATCAGGAGCGGAACTGACTTGAAGGGTTCTCACGCAGTGTCAGCCCTGGAAAGACCTGTCAGTAATAGCTCCAGTGATTCTTAGCCAAGTGATCGGTAGGAATTGAAAAAATATTAATAACATAAGAATAATTTTTAAAAATAGTTCTATTATTCAGGGTTTTAAAGTAGAAGCTATTAACTATTTTCTCCGTGATTAACCTTTCCCCCCTTTTTTAATTGTGATTTTAACTAAGGTTTACAGAAAAGTTGGATTTTCATACCTTCATCGTTGCGTATTTTCCCCTTCCCCTAGTTCACTTTTTTAAAAAAAATATTCATTCATTGTTGCATGACTTCCTTTCTCTCCTTCCCCAGTCCACTTGTCAAAGCAAAGCACCTCTTTTCCATATTGTTGTCTTATATACAATACTATACACAGGTGATGGGATTTTTAAAGGACTATATGATTAGGTATATATATTGCTTTTAAAATTCTCTCCATCATCTGTTTCAGTGCAGTGTTCATTATCTATCTACACTTTTCCTAGTTTACTCCCAACCCTCATGTTCGCCCTGCTTTATAACGGTGGTTTTATACAATATTTGTCCTTTTGTGACAGATATTTTACTCAGCGTGATGTCCCCCAAGATCTCCCATTTTGTCTAATGTTTTATGAGTTGGATTTTTTTTTCCAGTGGTGTATAGTATTACATTGTGTGATTATACCACAATTTTTCTATCCATTCACTTGTCAATGGGCACTTAGATTTCTTCCATCTCTTTGCTACTGTGAAAAATGCAGCCATAAACATTGATGTGCATACATCTGTTTGAATAGTGGCTCTTGTTTTTTAGAGTATATTCCCAGTAGTGGAATTGCTGGATCAAAGGGTATTTCTATTTCCAACTTTTTCCCCCCAACTTCTTGATAAAGTGGCAGATTGCCCTCTATTGTGGTTGCACCGTATTACACTCCCACCAGTCCAAACGCCACAGTCTTGCCAGCATTTGTTGTTTGCTGCTCTATTGAATTTTGCTGTTGTTGCTGAGGAAGCTTTTGCCTGTTAACTACATAAGTCTTAATGAGACAAATTAAAAAATAGTATCTACATTCTTTTCTATTAAGTAGGATCGCTGAAGAATCTTATCTAAAACAAAAAGCTTTTCTTTTTCTTGTTACTTTACAGAAGATTGTAGAGTTTTATTGCCTTGATAGCACAAGAAAAGAAAAAGAAATTTTCATTTTCCCATGTGCTTAAGTGATTTTTATTTTGGTTTGTTGGACAAGGAGTATTGTTCATTTTTCTTATGATTGGATTGAATTTATTTTATTGCATATTTTGTGTGAAAAGGAGCATATATTTGTTTGAGCAAGTCTATTTATTGGAGCAAGTCAGACAATACAGTGATTTTGTGAACAAGGTAGAAGTTATTATCCTTCCAGTCTATTTCAATCTCTACAGTAACCAATATGAACAATATTGGGTAAATGTTATCTTTTTACAAAAATTTTGTATCATATACTACTGATTGCTCAGTGAGTGGCATTTTGCATTTAGGGAGGTTTTATGAACCTGTCTTTATTGGTCAGTCTCTGGGTGGCATGAAATACTAACCCAAAAATTGGTAGTTAAAACCTGTCCAGTGGTACAGCAGAAGAGAGGACTGACAATACGATTTCATAAAGATCACAACTAAGAAAACCCTATGAAGTAGTTCCACTCTGCACCGCACAGGGTCACCTGCTGTATGTCAAAATCAACTCAATGACAGCACACTGGTTTTTGGTTTCCTCCATCTTGGTCCTTATAAGGAGATTTGGTGATATGGTGCTTAGAGCATTGTGCTGCTAACCAAAAAGTCAGTGGTTCAAGTCCACCAGCTGCTCCTTAGGAAGAAGATGGACAATTTCTTCCCATGAAGAGCTCCAGCCTCGGAAACCTGAAGGAGGGTTACCATAAGTCAGAACTGGCTTGACTTGGTTTTATAGATTCAAGTTTAATTCATTCATTTCCTCGTATTTCCTAAATTCCATAGAACAAATGTATCAATTGATTTGACACTTTAAATATTGGTGACTATTTAAGATGTTTCATTTGTTCTTATTTATTGACACTACAAAAAAAGTACAGTAATCATTTTCACATTTAAAACATGACTAAAATTATGCTAAGTGACATAACTCAATCCCATAAGGACCATTTTTGTAGAATGTGTGAGACCATTATTGTAGAAATAGAAAAATAACTAATAAAATGTGAGGATCCAAGGGGGGGAGAGTAGGAGCAGAGAGGTGAGGACGGGCAAAAGAAATCATAGGATCACACAATTTGATAGGTAGAGGGAGGGCTGGGTAAAAGGAAATGAGAAAGATCTGGTTTGAAAAATAATATGTATGAGCTTTGTAAGTATACCAGTATATAATAAAATTTTTATTTAAAAGAATAAACCCCATAGCTGAAGCAATACAGAAGCAGGGAACTGCCAAAACTCAAGCAGGGTTCATTCAGAAGCAACTGTGGAACTAGGGATTGTTGATGTCAACTAGATTTTGACTGAAAGCAGAGAATGCCGGAAAGATGGGTTGTACTCACAGTGCAAAGACAGTCAGACATGTGAATCATAAATAAACTATGAGTAATATTGCGAAGAGTTGGAATCCCAGAACACTTGGTTGTGTTCATGTGAAATCTGTAGGTAGACAAAGAGTTATTAAAACAGAACAAGGGGGTGGTGGTGTGTGCCATCAAGCCAGAACCCAGTCATAGCTGACCCTCCAGCAGGTTTTCGGAGGCAGTGAATTGCATGGGAGAAGACTGACCATCCTTCTCCCACAGAGCAGCTGGTTTATTTGAACCACGTGTATAGTGCATGGTTTAAAAATATGTGTTGAGGTTGTATTCTTTTGCCATATATATTTAATTTGTATACTAATGATTCAAGAAGCTGAACTATATGAAGAGTATGGCATCTGAATTGGAAAAAGACTCGTCAGTAACCTGTGTTCTGTAGATGACACATCTTTGTTTATAGAACGTGAAAATGATTTGAAACACTGAAGAAATGAGAGACTATAGCCTTCAGTATGGATTGCATTTCAACATCAGGAAATCAGAAATCCTCTTCACTGAACCAATAGACATCAGTGTGGTAGATGGAGAAGAAATTGAAGTTGCCAAGGATTCATTGACTTAGATGCACTGTCAGCACCCAAAGTAACAGCGGTCAAGAAATCAAAGTGCAAACGAGCAAGGTTGTCAGTTTAAAGACTAAGGTATGCTGTCTGATCCAGACCATGGTATTTTTATTTCCTTCATATGCATATGAAAAATGGACATTGAATCGGGAAGACTGAAGAAGAATTGATACCTTTGAATTATGTGTGGCTTTGGGGAAATGTCTTGGATATACTGTGGATTAACTGCCAAAACAATAATCAAATCTGTGTTGGAAGAGGTGCAACCAGAGAGCTCCTTAGAAGCAAAGATGTGCCGAACTGACAGTGCTAAGGCATCCAGCTGTGAATCATAAATAAACTACGAATCGTACTGTTACGAGTGGGAATCCCAAGACACTTGATTGGACACTTGATTGTGCCCACATACTTTGTCAGGAGGGCCCAGTTCTTGAAAAGGAATATCATGGTTACAAGGGTGGGGGGTCACCGAAGGAGAAAAGGAGCCTCACTGAGGTGGACTGACACAGTGACAGCAATAATGGTCTTAAGCACAGTGAAGATTGTTAGGTTGGGGCAGGATTGACCAAGGTTCTTAAGTATTGTACGTGGGATAACTGTGAGTTAGGGTCGACTCAGTGCCATCCAGCAACAGTGCTTTTATTTCTGAAGAATAGATTTCTCAAAGTGTGATTACTAGGTCAAATGTTATAAATGTTTACAATTATAACCATTATCAGTTACCCAACTTCCCACCTACCAGTACCAACAATGGGGTTGTCATGGATCCCACTCTGTTGGAGGGTTGGAGGAAGTGGGAAACCCTTTCCTACGAAAGACATAGGAAATGAACTTTAGGTTGTATTGCTTGAGAGAAACATACTGGAAAACAGGCTTCTGGGCTCCCTTCTCATTGAAGTACAGCTGTGCCTGTCCTCCCCACAAATCCACACCCTGTGAGCTTGCAGCCTCCTAGTGCACACAGCCTGTGGTTCCACACGGGCCCGTGAGTCCATGCAGCCAGGAAAGCAGATGCTGTGCTCCTTTGATTCACAGCCAGACATGATTAAACAGATCATCTCCCGCCTGACAGCCTGCAATGGTTACTTATATCTTTGCCATAATGTGTTGAAGTGGGGGAAACTTTTTTTCCTAGAGATTTTCATGCATCAATAGATTACACATTATTTTAATGCATATTATTAAATATCAACTCAAAAACTCAAACTCATTGCAGCCAACTCAGAACTAATTTGTAGACGACCCTATAGCAGGTTTTCAGAGGCTGTAAATTATACAGGAGGAGATCACCCATCTTTTCCTGAGGATCAGCTAGTAGATTCGAACTGCCTGCCTTTGGGTTGTCAGTACAATTTCCATATCCAGTAAGCCACCAGTACTCACTCCTTAAATATCAGCTAGTGGTATTACAAATCAAAAGCAAAAAAAGAGAGTGATTCAGGACAGGGGGTGGGTAGGTGGGTAATGTAGTTAGAATGCTTTGAATATTTACATATTGTTAGCGTCTACAGGCCTGACCTCTCATGCTTAATAATCCCATTTGGAATTATTGGGATTATTATGTGAAACAAAATGTTGCTCAGTACTCTCCAGTCCCATAGTCAGTAGTGGATCTTCTTGTGACCTGTGGGTTTTCGATGGCTCATGTTAGAGATCCATCACCAGACCTTTCTTGCTAATCCATGTTTGTCTAGCTCTGCTCGAGCGTCATGGCAGCACACAGCCCCCACTGGGAGAAGAATGGTATCAGTGCATTGGCCAGGAATTCCATCTAGACCCTGCTTGAAGGTTGAGAATTCTACCCTCAAGTACTATTGTCCCATTTTGTACTTAACAATGACAAACTGATGCCTTTGAGTTGTGGTCTCAGGGAAGAATACTGAATTTCCCATGGACCGATGAAAGAATAAACTGATAAGTTTTGGGAAAGTGCAGCTAGATCTCCTTGGAGGCAAAGATGGCGAAGCTTCGTCCCTTATACTTTGGGCATGTTGTTATGAGATACTATTCCTTGGAAAGGGACATCATCATGCTTGGAAAGGTGAAGGGTCAGCAAAGGAGAGGAAGACCCCCAACAAAATGGATTGCCAGAGTAACTGCAGCACTAGACTTGTGTGTGTCAGAGATGCTGAGGATGTCACAGAGTAGGACAGGGTTCAAATCTGTTGTTGATAGAGTCGCTGTGAATCAGATTCAACTTGATGGCACCTAATAACGACAATATGCATTCTGCTTCCGTTTAAATCCTTTCGGTTTTAAGCAGAGTGATCAAATTATCTTGAACAGGACAGGTGAGAGCCACCGACACTGCACAGTTTCGGGACAGGACCTGCTGAGTATTTCCCTCACAGTGGGGCACATCATGCATGTCCCCTGGGACCACTGATTAGGTGCTTTGTTTTTCCTTTTTTTTTTTTTTTTCATTTTCCACCTCTTTTGTCCATGTCCCCTGTCCTTGAAAATTTGAGAACATATGTAGGTGGTATTTTGGCCAGAATGTAATGAGGTGGAAAACAGTTTCACTTATTTAATGCTCTGTATTTTCTTCCCCCTTCGTGTTGTAATTGCTGCTGACTTGATTCTGATTCCTCGCACATGAATGCCGAGTAGATGCTTCTTTTTTTTTTTTTAATCCTTGTGAAAATGACATGATTTAATATGTGAAAAACATTGAGGCAGTACCTGAAGCAGTGGAAGCATTTTGCAATGTTAGCAATTGGTATTAATACTATTAACTCTTTAATTAAATCTTTAATTCTTAGGACAGCCTGCAAGGTAAATTGCATTAGTAGGGAAGCTGACACTAGAGAAAAATTAGCGCAATTACTTAAAGAGTCTGAGTTTTTCCATATCTTGTTGCCCCCCTTTTTTATTAATTTTAATGAACATTTACAGAGATTTTGGGTTTCCATTCACTCATTGTTGCACTATTTTCTCTACCTTCCCCACCAGTTCGTTCCTCTTCCCCCACCGAAAGTCTGTTTTAATTGTCCCATTGCCACAGTGCTTGTCAAAGCCAGTTCTGATTAATCTCCTTTGTCAGTTTGTCCTGAGTAGATGCTTCTTGACTGTGAGCTTTCAGAAACACTGTCTTCTGGGTAGCTCTGAATCTCCAACCTTTCATCCAGTAGTTAAGCACTGATTACACCACCCAGGGCCTCCTTAGCTCCAATAACCCCCCAAAACATTGATAATTAATAACCAGTGCTGATCACCCACAAAGGAACTGTCTTGCTGGAAATGCCACTTGCAAAATAGTCATCACACTTTATCCTGTTCTCGCATGTTGCACCCTTTTTCCAGCAGAAGACAGAGCCCTGAGCCCATGGCTGGAGGGTCAAGAACCTGCAGCAGAAGGGAGAGGAGGCCTGGAGGCCCCTGGGAGACGAAGAGGTGCCAAGAAAGACCAAAGAGGCAGAGCAGAGGCAGTGGCAGACAGAGGGAGAACAGAAAGAGAAACTGCACAAAGAACGATACTATTTTTCTATGTTTAAAATAAATTTGTGTCGAGATCTGTGGGATCTTCAGAGTCTCTCACTTTAGCTAATGTTGGTGTGTACCACTGAGTCAGGACTGACCCATAGCAGACTCTCCAGTGGGTTTTCAGAGGCAGTTAACTGAAGAGGAGGAGATTGTCCATCCTCCTCTTGTGGAGCAGCTGGTGGATTCAAACTCTGTGCCTTCAGGATTGCAATGCAGCTTCTTACACTAAGTTATCAGTGCTCCCTTTTTATAGCTGATATACCCAAAATATATGAACCATTTGGGATGCTCAGATTCAGTAATATTTAGAATGCTAATCTTTAACACGTTCTTGCAAGAGATGATATTGCTAGGTGCCATCTTATCAACTATCTCAGAGTGGCCTCCTATAACTGAGTAGAGCTGCCCTATGAGATTTTTTTCTGAGAGCCTTGTGGTAAGAAGCTGCACTATAGACGCAAGGGCACGTGGTGCAAATCCAGCAGCTGCTCCATGGGAGAAGAATGGGCAGTCTCCTCCTGTGTGATTAACTGCCTCTGAAGACCTGCTGGAGCGTCACCTAACGGGTCGATTCCAATGGGCACACACAACAAGAATCCTTCTGGGAGCAAATCACCAGGTCAAACCATGAGATCAAACCATCAACCTTTCTGTTAACAGTGGAACACTTTACCATTCGTTGCACCATTAGGACTCATTAACATAACCACCCCTTTTTATCTATGCTTTTTGCAGTACTTCTTCCTTAAATCCAGTTTATATCCTTCACACTAGAATAATTTTTAAGATGCTTTCAGTTCAGTTGTTGATAAACAGTCAAATGGCATAATTAGTGGTCAGCCCCCAGGTCCCACTCACTCCTGCTTTATCCTGCAGCTTGCCTGCCTTCCACCCACTCAGGGTCGTATCCTTTATCCATGACTATTCAGTCTGTATGCTGAGCAAATAATTTGCGAAGCTGGACCTTTATGAAGAGGGGTGTGACATCAGGATTAGCGGAAGACTCATCAACAACCTGCACTGCTGTGCTCATGACACAACTTTGCTTGCTGCAAGTCAGAAGGATATAGAACTCTTGCTGCAGAAGATCAAGGACTGTAGGCTTTGGTATGGATTACAGCTCAACATCAAGAAGACAAAAAGATGCTCACCACTTGGCCAACAGACAACGTTATGATAGATTGAGAAAAGATTGAAGCTTTCAATGATTTAACCTTGCTTAAACCAATAATCAACACACTTGGTACCAGTAGTCAGGAAATCAGGAGATTTATTGCATTGGGCAAGTCTGCTGGCAGGGCCCTCTCTAAAATTCTAAAGAGCAATGATGCTAATTCGAAGACTAAGGTGTGCCTGATTCAGACCATGGTCTTTTCAGTCACCTTCTATGCACCAGAAAGCTGGACAATGAATAAGGATGACATACGAAGAATCAATGTCTTTGAGTTGTGGTGCTGGAGAAAGAAGAGTACTGAATATCCCAGGGAATACCAAAAGAACAGACAGATGTGTGCTGGGGAAAGTGCAGTCAGAGTGTTCCTTGGAGGCAAGAATGATGAAGCTTCATCCTTTATACTTTGGACATGCAGGTGATACAGTTCATTGGAGAAGCACGTCATGCTTGGAGAGACTTAGGGTCAGTGAAGGAGAGGAAGACACTGGACTGACACTGTGACTTCAGCAATGAGCTCTAGTGTCTCAGAGAGCATGAGGATGGCACAGGAAGGGCAAGTTTAAGGTTGGCTATTCATAGGGTCACTATGAGTCATCAATGTGACAGCACCTAATTACAGCCTTGCCTCCTAACATCATGTTACTCTCATATGCTTACTATTTCTAATTCTCATCTCCCTGTTGGAAGGTAAGCTCAGTGAGGACAGAATCTTGGTTCACCAGTGTATTCAGTACCTGCAATAGAATTTACTGCTTACAGCCTCAATTCCGTGTTTATTAATCTCCTCCAGTGCACTATACAGCTTCAGAAATGCAATGAAGGTCCCCCTGAGAGTCAGTTTTCACTCGACTACAATGAGAGAGACAACAGAGTCTGTTGGCTTACTGCATAATTCTCTGTTTACTAAATGAATGAAAGTGAAAACACACATTACATAATCGGTACAAAATGACTCTGGTTTTCTGTTTCAGGAATATCTGTAATAATGCATGCATTTTTTTAATAGAAAGCAATCTGTAGACAGATCAGATTAGATTTGTGTCCATAATCATTACTTAAGGGATAATGGAGATTACAGAAACTTTCTCTCTTATTTTCTTAATGTTCCCAATTTTCTTGTCAAATCGTACTTTGGAAATAAAAAATAATGATTACAACATATTGAGGGATTAACCATACAAAAAAAGCAAGAGCTTTGTTTCGGGGCACTCTGGTGGTGTAGTCCTTAGGCGTTGCATTGCTAACCCAGAGGTTGTGCGTTTGAATCCACCAGCCACGACAAGCTGGAACCTACTCAAAGGCAGTGACTTTGATTTGGTCTTTTTTTTTGTTGGGGTTTTTTTTTGTTTGTTTGGTTTTTACTTTGAGTTTTAAGTCTTTGTTTCTTTTAGGCAGACACAGGGGGGGTGTGTGGGGTGGAGATGTATTTTTTTTTAATCATTTTAATGAACATTTACAGAGAATTTGGATTTCCATTTATTCATGCTGCACTTCTCTACCCACCCAGCCCTCTCCCCCCGCCCCCCAGTTCGTTCCTCTCTTTCAAAAGTAAAAGAAAGACTCCTTCCCTGGTACACAATCCCCCTGCACCCCTCCCACCATCTCAAGTACATTCCACTATGCAACCTTAATTGTGGACTCTTGTGATAACCATAATACCCTATCATACATCGCTTTTAAATTATTCAGTCCCTCATCTGTTTCAGTGCAGTATTCAGTTTATCCAGTTTTTCTTAGTCTTACCCTCACCAATATCAGTCCCATTTTACAGCAGTGGCACCATGCAAAATTTGTCCTTTTGCGACTGAGATATTTCACTCAGCATAATGTCCTCCAGGCTCACCCATTTTTAATAATATTGAATGAGTTCCTCGTTTTTCAATGCAGCATAGTATTCCATTGTGTGAATATACCACAGCTTCTCTATCCATTTGTTTGTTGATGAGTACCTGGGTTGTTTCCAACTCCTTGCTATTGTGAACAGAGCTGCGATAAACATGGGTGTGCATATATGTGCTTGGATGTCAGTTATGGTCTCTTTGGGACATATTCCCAGTAGTGGAGTTGCTGGGTCAAATGGTATCTCTATTTGCAACTTTTTGAGAAAGTGCCATACTGCCTTCCACAGTGGTTGCACCATTTGACATTCCCACCAACAATAAATAAGGGTTCCAGTTTCTCCACAACCTCGCCAGCATTTGTTGCTTGGGAGATGTATTATTAAAGAAGTTTGGTTTTTGTTTTTTAAGTTTGATAATATTGTTCTGATAATTTGAAATTGTTGTTGTTGTTGTTGATTGTCTTTTAGTCAAACACGACTCATAGTAACCCTATGACCAAAAGGCCTGAAGCCTTTCTGTAACTATCAACATTTATGCAAGTCCATAGAGTTTCTGGCTGCATGTTGTTTAATTTGAAATGAGCTTCCTGTATTTAGGCAGGACTTGCTTCATCTGTGAGCTGATAGATTTCCCTAAAGAGGCCCTCGTGGTCTTTCTTCTGCAGCCTAATGATAATCATTTTAGCTGGCATGCAGTATCGGGCTCTTCTTAGGTGGTGGTGTGTGCTATCAAATTGGAACCAATCTATAGCTGACCCTTTAGAGGGGTTTCAGAGGCAGTAAATTGCATGGGAGGAGATTGCCCATCCTTCTCCTGCAGAGCAGCTGGTGGATTCAAACCATGTGCCTTTGGGATTGCAGTGCAGCTTCTTAACATTGGGCCACCAGAGCTGTCTCTTAGGTGTGTATAAAAGATTTAAATAGGGTTGCACTTTATCATTATATTTCCTACACAGCACAGTTACTGACATGGTGAACATAAATAAGTAAACAGATTAGTGAGTGATTCTTTGGGCAGGATATGAAACAGTGTCTTTGGCTGAGCGTGGGGTGGAAGGGAAAGGAGGAATTAGGAAGCTAAATAATCTCCTTCTTGGCTCCGCTCTTTATGTAGCCTGCAAAGAGCTGGTCAGCAAAAGGTGTTTATTGAGCTGCAGTCATAACACAGGCGGAGCGTGAATGCTGTTCATCACAGGAGCCACAAAAGTGCATTGTTTCATAGTCAGTCTCTCCCCACAGACAACATCAATAAGACAGGCGCAGAATCACTGCACATCTCATCCTACATCTTGTTGAGTGAAGGCAAAGACTGACTCATGGGATGCCGTGCGCTGTCCAGAGTGGCCAACATACAACTTTCGTTTAGTTTTGCTGGTCTAGTTATTTAAGTTTGTGTTCATTTTTCCAAACCAGTGAAAAGAGCATTTACATTTGGGGGAAGAGGGGTGAGTGATTGCAGTTAGAGGAAAACCCAGGATGTTCATTCAGTGCTTATGCTTTTATTTAAAATGTCTTCTCTAAGCACATACCATTCATTTTAAACAAGTTAGTTAAGATGCAGAAATCTGTCCTTGCCTCTTCAATTTAGTATTGGAAGCAAGATGTCTTGTTTTCTACCTGGGATAACGTGTTCCTTAGTTTCATGTTACTGAAGTGTAGTATCACTAAACCACTCTGGTACTGCTAAGCACCTGCGCAGAGCTGGCCAGAACCAGGGCCTCTGGTGGTCTGAAATAGAGGTCTGGGAAAGAGGGCAGGGGCATCCTTCCTGGAGTAGCAGGGAGGCTCCAGGATGGGGAAGAGTTGGCTCATCGTTCCAGTTGCCCCTCATTTTCAGGCAAACACTTGGGAAACTACTGCATTCCCATGAAAGAAAGCTTCTACATAATTCAAGATTGCCCTGGATCGCTCATCACAGAGGAAGAAAAGCCTATGAATTATTTACAGAGCACTAAGTTATTTCCTTTCATGAGCTCCAACTTTGTTTTTGTCTCTGCAAACTGAGATTTTGTTTATCCATGAATAGTTTTCCCTAGGGCATGAAAAATATGACTCTTTAATTATGAATGAGGCTTTTTGTTTGCATCCCTGTTAACTAAAACATGCAAAATAAACTGTGTTTTTCATTAGATCCCTTTCAGCTCCCCACAAAAGCAGAATCAACAAAGGAACTCACAGTTCATCCAGCACCCACCAGGAAGCCCACTGTGATTCGAATTCCAGCAAAACCAGGAAAATGTAAGCATTTCTCTGCTTTTTTTCATTTGTCTCTACAAGAGCCTGGGAGGAATATATGCTAATTTATCAGAGTCTGTGTTTGATTTTATGTCTTTTCTGCCATTTTTCTTTCTCAAGGACATTTAAAAGTAAGTGGGCTTTCCACCATTCTTTAAGAACTAGTACAGTGTATTTGTATTTCATTTCTTGTCAGCATTCTCTGTAAACGGAGAAGAGGGAAAGTGATGCTCAAAACAGCTATAGTGTCTTATGTCCTTGCCTTGGAGAATGATTTTGGTGGGGAAGTAATTGAAATTAACAGTAAATAAGGTTGTGTGTGCCTCTCAGGAATGAACTCAGTGTAGTTCACAGTGTGGTCCTCTGCTAACTGAAAGGTTGGCGGTTCAGTTCCATCAACCACAGTATATTGGAGAAAAATGATAGTCTCCTCTCATTAAGAGCTTTGGAAACCGCATGGAGGGTCACTGACGGTGAGTTAGAGCTGACTCGATGACTGTGGGTTTGGGTTTTGATATTTATTCCTTTCAGGAATACATTTGTCTAATAAGTATGATCCACATGTGCTTATCTGTAAATTTTATTAAGAGTATTAACCAAAAGCTTTAGAACTATAGCAAGAAAATATGTTCATTATTTTAACAATACACTTTGATCTACTTCCTTTATTTCAATAGTATAATAAAATTTTTAAAGAACTTTTACATTTTTCAGGGCATTGGTAGCATTGGAGGTTAAGCATAGAGATTTTATATTGTCAGTTGAAAAATTGGCAATATAAACCCACCTGTCACTCCTCAGGTGAAAAATGAGGCCGTTTCCACCTACAAAGATTTGTTGTTGATATTATTACTGTAAGTGCCATGGAATTGACTCTATGAACATTTAGTGACTCTGTGAACACAGATGTGAATCTTGTCCTTTCATGTACCATGCTCACAATCCCCAGTATGCTTGAGCCCATTGTTATAAGTCACAAAGTCAGTCTGCCTCATTTAAGGTCACCCTTTCTCTCTCTGATCTTCTGCCTTTCCCAGTACGATGTGTTTTCCCAAGGACTGGCTCATCCTGGCAATATGCCCAAAGTAAACGAGATGAAGTTTCACCACCTCTGTCTCTAAG
>NW_006399784.1:21683422-21692253 GCF_000299155.1 Elephantulus edwardii
CAAAGGCATAATAAGTTCTTCTTCTGTCATCTCTATTGCCCCCTTTCAGATGCATAGGAAGCAATTAGAAAAAGCATGGCTTGGATCATGTGAACCTTACCTTTTCAGTCTATATTCAGGAAGCAGGGTTTTATGAGGAGGAATGTGGCTTCAGGATTGGAGATAGACTCATCAACAATCTACATTATGGAGATGACACAACCTTGCTTACTGAAACTGAAGACAACCTGAAGTGCCTGCTGCCAACGGTCAAGGACTGTAGTCTTCAATATGGATTGAAGTTCAACATCAAGAAGACAAAGATTCTCACTACTGGGCCAATTGCCAGGACCAGTGAAAGATGGAGAAGTGATTGAGGTTGTTAACAATTACAACTTGCTTGGCTCCACAATCAACACTCTTTTAACATCAGGAGTCAGAAAATCAGGAGATGAATTGCATTGGTAATATCTGCTGTCAAGGACCTCTCCAACGTGCTGAAAAGCAATTATGTCAGTCTAGAAACTAAGGTGCACCTAATCCAGATCATGGTCTTTGCAATTACTTGTGAGGCTTCAGAGAGTTGGACAATGACTAAGGATGACAGAAGAATCAATGCCTTTGAATTGTGGTGCTGGAGAAGAGTTTTGAACATACCATGAACTGTCAAGAAAACAAATATGTCTGTCTTGGAGAGGGTGAAACCAAGTCTCTGCTTGGAGGCTAGAATTTTGAAGCTCTGTCTCACATGCTTTGGGCATATGGCCAGGAGAGACTGGTCCTTGGAGAAGGGCATCATGCTCGGAAGGGTGAGGGGCAGCACAGGAGAGGAAGACCCCAGATGAAATGGATTGATACAGTAACTGGGCAAGAGGGGATGGTGTGTTCGAATTGGTGAGACTGGCTCAGGACAGGGTAGGGTTCTAGGTAAATAGGGTTGCTATGGGTCACAGGTGACTCAGTGGCCCATAACAACAACAGCATCAATCATGATGCTGCCTATTAGTTGCCCCAAGGGTGAAATTTTTTGTGGTTGAAATTTAACCCATAATGAAAGCTATGTGATTTGATTTTCTTCCCTAAGTCCTTCACATCCTCTTCACTCTACAAGCAAGGTTATTATTAAGGTCATTTGCTTAATACCAGTTTTTTATGAGTCTTCCTCCAATCCTGATACTACATTCTCCTTCATAGAGTCCAGCTTCTCAAATGATCTGCTCTGCATACAGATTGAATAGGTATGGAGAAAGGACACAACTCTAGTGCTCACCTTTCCTGATTTTAAACCATGCAGCGTTCCCTTGTTCTGTTAGGATAACTGCTTCTTGATTTATTAATAGAATTTGCATGAGCACAATTAAGTGTTCTATGATTCCCATTCTACTTAGGGTTAGCCATAACTTGCTGTGATCCACACAGCCAAATATCTTTTCAGAGTAAGTAAAACACAAGTATTCATCTTTCTGGTATTCTTTACTCTCAATCCTTTGGGCATCAGCAATGATGTCCTTTGTGGAACAGTCTTCTTTTAAATCCATTTTCAATTTCTTGCATGTCTCCTTCGATGTACTGCTCCAGCTATTTTTTAATAATTTTCAGAAATCTTTTACTCACTCATGATAATGATATTGTTTGATAATTTCTGCACTCTCTTGTTAGCAAGGGCAGCTGAGTCCACCGTGGCCCTGTGAGCAGCAGTTCTGTACCCTGCCCTGTGCTGTGCCATCCTCGTCATCTGTTTCCTTGAGCCTGTTGTTACAATCTGTATCAGGATATCTTGTGGAAGGTCTTCCTCTCCTGCAGTGATCCTCCACCTTTCTAAGCATGATGTCTTTTTCCAAGGACTAGAACCTCTTTACAACATGTTCAAAGTGCGTAAGATGACGTTTCACCATCCTTGTCTCTAAGGAGCCCCCGGTTGCACTTCATCCAAAACCTAATTGTTCATTTGGAGATCCATGGGATAGTCAGAGCTCTTCTCCAGCACCGCAACTCAAAGTTGTCACTTATTCTTTCATCACCCTTATTTTATTATCCTCATATCCAACTTTCAGATGCATAGAAAGTCACCTTTTTTTTGAAATAGGAACAAATACAAGTCTCTTCCAGTCAGTTGACAGGGAGATGACTTCCAAATTTCTTAGCATCAGCTAGTGAGCACATCCAGGACTGTATGTCTTTGTTGAAACATGTCAGTTGGTATTCCATCAATTCCTGTGAGCTTATTTTTTGCCAAGCCTTCAGTGCAGCTTGAATTTATTCCTTCATTACCATTGGTTCTACATCCTGTTACTTCCTGAAATATTTCCGTTTCAACAGATTCTTTTTGGTACAGTAACTCTGTGTGTTCCCTACATCTTTTGACACTTCCTACATCATTCAATATTTCACCCATAGAATCTTTCAGTATTGCAATTCAAGACTTAAACGTGTGCTGGGAGTTCTAGTGGCCTCGTGCCAGAAAGCTGCACTGCAATCCCAGAGGCGTGCAGTTCAAATCCACCAGATGCTCTGCTGGAAAAGGAGGGGCATTCTCCTCCTGTACCAGTCAGATCCAATTTTACTGTACACACACAAAAATAATAAAATTTAACTTTAAAAAAAAATCTTAAATGTGTGTTTCACTTCTTTCACCTTGAGAGAAACATGTTCTTTTGTTAGATTTTCTAATTCCAGTTCTTTGAGAATCTCCTTTCATTATTTTGGTTTGTCATCTTGAACCGCCCTCTGAAATCTGCTTTATTCTCCTAACTCCAGCATTTCTTCCCTTTGTGAAGATTTACAGTCTCAGAAACTCTTATGAGACAGTTTCACTCTGTCCTCTAGGGTCTCTGTGGTTTGGAATCAACTCACCAGTTGTTTGGTTTTTTGTTTTTTTAGTTTGTTTGTTTTAAGCTAAGTTTTCCCAGAAGAAATCTAATGTTTATTATAAGGGAAAAGTAAAGAAGGCAAATCTTACCCCTGTTCCCTGCTTTCCAGAGATAATTGAAGTGCTGACATTGGGGTGGGAAAGGAAGTTCCGTAGTAATTGTTGAGTGTATTTCTGATAAGGATCCCACATTCTCTGTGTACCTCTGCGTTCTTTTATACCTGCCATGCATAACTCAGATGCAGCCTTCTCTTTGTCTAATGAGAGAATCCCCAATAGCAGCACCAGTGTCCTAATCCTTCACCTGTTGCACCCCAGAACATACCACCCTGAATGCTGTCATCATCATCTTTTTATCTAAGGATTTGGCTTCTCTGTACGGTACTACCTAGGAGGATCATATTGGATTTGCTCTGTTCATAATTTATTAACTGATAGCTCTAAGGCAAATATAAAAGACTGGACTGAATTGGTATAAAGAGCAAAGAGGAGGAAGCATTGAGGGGCTTTTTTCTTAGGAAGAAGCATAGTAGCATTGGATTTCAACAGCTGGTTGTAGATTTCTTTTGACAGGGTTATGTAACTCAAATCAGTGAAATGATAGCTTATTATTGGGTTGTTTGACATGGTTTGCCTCGCTGCTGTTACTTTGTTAAATGTATTCTGGATTTTAACAGGCATAGTGAGATATAACAATAATAAAGATTGTCAGAAGCTCATGTGGATTTTAAGTAATGCAGCTTCTGCAAACTTCTCCTGTTGTGTCTGGATTCCACCCACAGCCCATGGTTCGCTAGGAACACTCACAGGACTCAGCGTACACTTATATCCATGATTGTGATTTATTCAGCCAGAAAATACAAAGCAAAGTCTGCAAAGGAAAAAAGTCTAGAGGAAATCAGGAAGAAGGTTTCAAGAGTTCTCTTCCTGTGGAACCACACAAGACACCCTTAATTCCTCCACCATCAAGTTGTGTGAGATTTTGTCAACCAGGAAATTTACTGATAAATCCCTGAATTTCAGACCCCCCAAAAGAAAGTAGATTTTCAGCATAAATTATGTTGTTTGCCCAAGTAAGGCCAGTGAGCCACCCTTACTAGTTCTGAAAATGGAGAGGAGCATCCCAATGTCTAATTGCTGGGTATTGTCCAAAGGCCAACCTTAGAAGACCTTTCAGAGGAAGACAGACCTAGGCTTGCTGTATCATTTCAACTCTGCACACGTGTAAACTGGATTAATATCCCTGGAATCCTCAAAAGCATAAAGGAGTACTTTTATTATTCTGACAAAGCTCTAGAAGTCTTTAGAAAGTTGCGTCTTTATTGCTAGATGTGAGAAAAATCAAGTGGCCAAACCAAATGGCGTTTAGAAAGCCATTTCTATGTTGTTACCATATTTTTTTGTTATATCCTATGTTGTTATCATATCACATATGGTGTTGTTATCATGATAACAAGAAAGGTTGTGTTATGTGCATAACGCAGGTTGTTGACTCTTCCTCTGATCCTAATGCCACATTCCTCTTCATAGAGTCCAGCTTCTCAAATAATTTGTTCAGCATACAGATTGAATAGGTATGGGAAAAAAGATACAGCCCTGACACACAGCTTTCTTGATTTCATACCATGTAGTGTTCCTTTGCTTTGTTCAGAAAACAGTTTTTTGGTCTAGGTATAGGTTTCATATGAGCATAATTAAGTATATTCAGGGAATCCTACTTTTATCAATGTTAGCCAGAGTTTGTTATTATCCACATAGTCAAATGCCTTTTCATAGTCAATAAAACACAAATTTATATTCTTTTGATGCTCTCTACCTTCAGCCAGGATCCATCTGGCATCAGCAATAGTGACCTTGTTGCCATGGGCTCTTCTAAATGACTCTTGAACTTCTGGCAGTTCTCTGTCAGTGTACAGTTCTAGCCTTTCTTTTTTTTTTATGATACTCAGCAATATTTTGCTTGCAGGTGATATTAGTGATGTTGTTCAATAATTTCTACAATTTATTGGATTGCCTTTCTTGGGAATGGGGACAAATATGGATCTCTTCCAGTTGGTTGGACAGGCAGCTCTCCTCCAGATTTCTTAGTATAGACTGGCGAACATGCCCAGGGGTTGCATCTATTAGTTGAAATATGTCAACTTAACATCTGTTGGTAGCCCATTGATTCTTGGGGCCTACGTTTTTTTGCCTTGACTTCCGAGTGCAGCTTGGACTTCTTCCTTCATTACCATTGGTTCTTGTTCATACAGTATATTAATGAAATATATTTATGTTGGCCAATTCATTTTGGTAAAGTGACTATGTGTATTTCTTCCATCTTCTTTTGATGCTTCTTGTACCAATACAGATTTTGCCCATTGTGTTTCTCAGTATTGTCTCTTAAGCTTTGAATTTGTTCTTCAGTTCTTTCAGCTTAAGAAAAGCTTAGTAAGTTCTTTCTTTTTTCTTTTCCAACTCATGTTTTTTAGTGTTATAATACCAAAGTATTACAATTTTATAATTACATTTATTTTGTCTTCTCAAGTTACCCTTTGAAATCTGTCAGCTCTTTTACCTCGGCATCTCTTCCCTTTATTTTGCCTTCTTGATGCTCTTATGCAATTTTCCTAGTCTCTTCTGACATCTACTTTGGTTTTCTTTCTCCTCTCTGTAATGACGTTTTGTTCTCTTTGTGGATTATTTCCTTGATGTCATCCTACAATTCCTCTGATCTTTGATCATTATTGTTCAATACCTCAAACCTGTTCTTAAGATGGTTTTTTAATTCTAGTGAGATAGACTCACGGTCATATTTTGGTACTTGTGGACTTGTTTTCATTTTCTTCAGCTTCACCTTGAACCTGCACGTGATTAATTGATATTTTGTTCCACAATCAGAACTGAGTTTGACTACTGATATTCAGCTTCCCAGTGATTCTTTCCATAGGTTCCTGTTTAGTCCATGAGGTCAGGTCCATGTGTACAGTCACTTTTTAGTTTTGTTTTTTTTTAAGTGATGAATAAATCATTGTATATAAAAAATATTCAGTCAATCAATGTCCACCCTAATTTCTATCACTAACACCATATTTCCTAACTGCTATTCCTTCCTCATTGTTTCCAGTTTTTGCATTCCAGTCACCAATCATTGTTCATTATTTAATAACTAATTGCTTATATATTGTTGTTGTTATGTGCCATCAAGTCAACTGCAACTTAAAGTGACCCTGTGTACAAAAGCTCTGAACCCTGTTCTATTCTGAGCCAACATTATTGGCTTTGACACACTTACCACCATTACCCTAGTCACTGAGTGAACACATCTCATCAAGGATCTTCCTCTCTTATGCTCTCTCTCCACCCTCCCAAGTAAAGTGTTCCTCTCCAAGGACTGGTCTCTACTTACAGCATGCCCAAAATATGTGAGACAGAGCTTCAGGATCCTTGCCTCCAAGGAGCAGCCTGGTTTCACCCTCTCCAGAAAGAACCTGTTTGTTGCCTTCACAGTCTATGGTATATTCAATACTCTTCTCTAGCACCACAGCTCAAAGGCATCAATTTTCCTTCTATCATCCCTAGTCTTTGTCCAGCTTTCTGATGCATAGCACGTAATTGCAAAGATCCTGGCCTGGATCAGGTGCACCTTAGTCTCCAGGCTAATGTCATTGCTCTTCAGTATTCTGGAGCAGTCCCTGACAGTAGACTTTCCAGTGCAATTCGTCTTTTGATTTCCTGGCTGCTGGTGCCAAGATTGTGGAGCTAACAAACAAATTTAAACTGTTAACCATCTCTGTCTCTTCACCATCTACCATGATGCTGCTAATTGGCCCAGTGGTAAGAATCTTTGTTCTTGATGTTGAGCTTCAATCCGTATTGAAGTCTGTAGTCCTTGACCTTCTCAGCAAGTGCTTCCAGTCTTCCTCAGTTTCAGCAAGCAACATTATGTCATCTGCATAACACAGATTGTTAATGAGTCTTCTTCAATCCTGATGCCACACTCCTCCTCATGGAGCCCAGCCTCCTGGATGATCTGTTTTACATTTAAGTTGTAAAGGTATGGAGATAGGACACATCCCTACCATAAAACATTTTCAAGAAATTAAGGAAGCAGCATGGGAAGACACAGCAAAGTATTATAATGAAATTTGCAAAGAGCTGGAGTCAGAAAATCAAAAGGGCTAAGCTCACTCAGCATTTATTAAGCTGAAGGAATTGAAGAATAAATATGGTCAGAATATTGAATGATCCAGGAAGCATGAAAAGAAGATGGAAGGAGTATACAGAGTCACTAAACCAAAAGGAATTTTCTGACACAGAAGAATTTCATGAAACAACATATATGTGCAAGAGCCTGTGGCGATGGAGGAAGAAGTTTAAGCTGCTCTGAAAGAATTGGCAAAAAACAAGGCCCCAAGAATTGACGGCGTATCAATTGACATATTTCAACAAACAGACGCTGCCCTGGATGCACTCACGAAAGTTGTTCCAAGAAATCTGGAGAACCACCTGGCCAACCGACCGGAAGAGATAAAAATTTGTTCCCATTTCAAAGAAAGGTGACCCGACAGAGTGCAGAAATTATTAAACAATATCATTGATATCATATGCAAGCAAGGTTCTGCTAAAAATTATTCAAGAACATCTGGAACAGTACATCAACAGAAAACTGCCAAAAGTACAGGCTGGATTTAGAAGAGGCTGGGATATTATAACTAATGTCAGCTGGATCTTGGCTGAAAGCAGAGAGTACTAGAGGAATGTCTATCTGTGTTTCATTGACTAGGCAAAGGCATTTTGACTATGTGGATCACAACAAACTGTGGCTGTTTCTGACAAGAATGGGAATCCCAGAACACTTGATTGTGCTTAAGTGAAACCTGTACTTGGACCAGGAGGCAGTCGTCAGTCTTTACTCAGCTGTTACTTTTCTCAGTAAGATTTCTTCTGATTACACTATTTAAAATTGGAAACCACCAACTGACTACCAAAGAATACACACCAGAGAGGTCCCTATCCCTTGTGCCAAGAAATTATCAACTCTTTACTTTCATATTTCTACCTTCATATCATTAGTGTTTCATACCAGTAATATTTTCATCTTAAATGACTCATTATTTCCTTGTAAAAATAAGAAAATGGCCATGTGGAGAAAGTCCCTAAAGTGGCAACTGAGTTTGGATGTTCCTGTGTCTTAATCCCAGAGCAGCCCCGCCTCTCACAAAGAACACCTGCCTCTCTCTAGATCAGTATCTTCCTAATAGCTGACCTGGGTCTTTTCCTCTCTTTGAGAATGTTTTCCTGTCTGGGGCTAAAATAGGAAACCGTGACAAATCGTTCTCTTGTAGGTTTTTCATATGACATGGAAGCAGGAGATGTTCATTTGAAAGCAAGAGAAATACTCTCATCTCTTTGCCGTGCCTGAGCCAGGTAGTAGTGGAAAAAGCTGCTTCAGCATAACATTATCATCTTTTTTTCAGGATTTTCACACATAGATTTTAATTAGCTCTGGTGGTACAGTCCTTAGGGAGTTATACACAGATTTTATTTAGTGCTGAAAGCATAGTCACCATAATTTTGCACACAGATTTTAATTAGCTCTGGTGGCATGGTCCACAGGGAGTTGCATTACTAACCCAAACACCACATAGCTATGGTAGTTTGTGCCCACCAGCACCTCCACAGGAGAAAGATGAGCAGTCTCCCCTCATTTGATTTACAGCCTCGAAAATCTGTTGAAGGTCAGTTATGAATTAATGGTGACTCATTAACAGTCAGAGTGAGATAATTCAATCAAGTCATCTTTGGAATTTTTTTTTAAAAAATAAGCGGAACGAGCAGTATTACTGAAGTAAGGATATGGTTGAAATGTAAAAATAATGTTTGTTACAGTTGTTTGTTGTTGTTATGTGTCTTTAAGTCACCTGTGACTCATAGCAACCTATGTCAACAGCCCTAAACCCTGCTCTATCCTGTGCCAATCTTATTGTCTCCACCACACCTA
>NW_006399784.1:21692705-21717405 GCF_000299155.1 Elephantulus edwardii
CCCTTGTAGTTTGTTGAGACTGGACAATCTCCTTGTGGACAGGCTAACACACCCTATTCCCATAGTCCCGCCCATCCACATGGTCTGGTCAGATTCAGATGGCTAGGAAAATCATATTGAAAGATAAACTCCACAGTTACAATCACTTTATCAGTCCATCATGTTGAAGATCTCTTTCTCTGGCCCTCCACCTTTCCCACCTTTGTTATCTTTTTCCAAGGACTAGCTATACCTGATAACAAAACCAGAGTATGTGAGATGGAGTTTCACCACCTTTGGCTCTAATGAGCACACTTAACTGTACTTCTTCCAAGGCAGATTTGTTTGTTCTTTTGGCAATCAACAGAATATTCAGGCATATTCAGTACTCTTCAAATGGCAAGAAGCTGCGCTGCAATCCCAAAGGCACGTGGTTCAACTCCACCAGATGCTTTGCTGGAGAAGGAGGGGCAGTCTCCTGTGCCTTCTGGATCTGACTCATTGTTACACAACAAGGTGGGGGGGGGAGAACCAAAGGCATTGATTCTTCTGTCATCCTGATTTATTCATTGTCCAACTTTCAGATGCATGAGTGTTGATCATGGATTCAAGTGAAATGGAACCATTGACAACTTGAATCTTTTCTCCATCTGTCATTATGTTGCCTGTTCTAGGATTGAGGATTTTTATATTCTTGTGGAGATGCATTCAATCCATATTGAAGGCTGTAGCCTTTGATCTTCTATCAATTAATTAGCCCTATTTGACACATCAGTCAATTACTAGTATAAAGATCTAGGAAAGTTAACGGGGTTTTTTTTAGCCTTAAATTCTTAAGCTGTAAAATGGATAGGATGTTATCATAGGAGAGGAATGGATAAACAAAATATGATCCTTGAAATAATACACAATATTAAATATTAATAAGAGAAATTTTGTTATGATGTATATCACCACCATGCAAACAAATATTGAAAAGATTATTTAACTGAGCACAATAAGTCAGTTGCAAAAGAACAAAATCACTGTCTGAGCTCAGTTATATGAATTAGGTATATAGCAACAAGAGGTGGGGTCGGGGGAAGTAGTTTTTTGGGAGAAAATATAATTTATGTTAACAATAGTGGAATATTTAGGGAAAGGATGGTGAGAATGGTGGCACTGTGTGAAAAATACAATTAATGTCATTGTGAATGTGCAAGTTATATATTGGCATTTGTTTTGCTTTGAGTATTCTCACCACAGCTTAACAACAAGTTTTTAAAAGCCCATGTGGCTGATAGTGGGCAATACAGAGTGGACATAAGATGCCAGCTAGAGAAATGTGGGTGAACAAAGTGTCTAACTTAATGCTTCACACGTAAAAGATGCTCAATAAATGTCTTGCGGTTATACACTACTACTTTCACTGTCTATAAATATAGTAAATCTCATTCATCAATTTACTGAGGTTTACTGAGAACTCCTCTTCCCCAACTACTCACTCTTTGTTTGAGTCTTTCATGATATCCACTTTCCTAAGTAGCCAGACTGCAAATATATCATCCTTTGGAATCCCCCAAAGACCAGAAATTATTAAAAAATTACTGTTTTTCCAGGTTTACATGAGGATCCACAAAGCCCACCTCCTCTTCCTGCTGAGAAACCCATCGGAAACACGTACAGTACAGTCTCGGGGAAACTCAGTAATGTTGACAGAACTAGAAACCTGGTAAGTGGTCATTATAGCTCATGTTCATTAGAAGACAAGGCAATGGGCTTATTTTAAATATTTTGTTTTTGTTGTTGTTGTTATGTACCGTCGAGTCAGAACGAATTCATACCAGGTCCTCCAGGGAGTTTTTAGAGGCAGTAAGTTGCACAGGAGATTGCTTTTTTTTTTCTGCAGACCGGTTGATAGATTTGAACTGTGTGTTTTTGGGTTAGCAGTCCAACTCCTTACCCTTAAGCCACCAGAGCAACTGAGTCTGAATTACTTTATCCCGGGTCATACAGAAAATGTCTTTGCTACAGATCAATTTCCAAGGCCCCTATTCGAGATGGTGATCAATATTTTTAAAATTTCTGTCAAACAAAAGAATTAAGCCTATTAGTAGTACTTCTTTAAAGATATTTCTTCCTGTAGCATTGGAGGGGAGGTTTTTTTACCTTATTTTTGGCCTTTTTGTTTGTTTGTTTAATTTTTTATTTGTTTGGTTTTGGTTTTTTATTTGTTTGTTTGTTTGTTTGTTTAACTTTAAGGAACATTTACAGAGATTTTGGCTTTCCATTCATTTATTGTTGCATTTTTCTCCCCGCCTACCCCTTCCCCCCAGTTCACACTTCTCTTTGAAAAGTAAAAGAAAAATTTCTTCATTGGTATACAATCCACCCCTCCACCCCACCCCAAGTACACTCTGTTATGCAGCCTTCATTCTGGACTCTTGTCGTAACCATAATACCCAATCATGTATCGCTTTTAAACTGTTTTCTCTCTCATCTGTTTGCAACTTTTTGAGAAAGCGCCATACAGCCTTCCATAGTGGTTGCACCATTTTACACTCCCACAGCAGTGAATAAGGGTTTCTCTACAACCTTGCCAGCATTTGTTGTTTACCATTCTGTTAATTGTTTTTTTAATTCTGTTAAATTTTGCTATTACTGGGGTGAGATAATATCTCAGAGTTATTTTTATTTGCATCTCTCTTAGAGCTAGGGATTTTGAACATTTCTTCATGTGTTTATTTGCCACCTGAATGTCGTCTTCATATCCTGTGCCCATTTTTCAGTTGGGCTCTTTACCTTTATCTTGTTGTGGTGTCTGCTTACTTTTATCCTAATCTGCTATTTTTATATTTTATAAGATTGACTCAAAACACATTAATCTTGCTTCACTAACATAACAAAGTGGGTGTTGTGTGGCTTATAGTCCAAACCTATTCACAGCTGGCCCTGCTGCTGGTTTTAAGGGTGTTAGAACACAGTCTCCTCCTGAGCGACTGCCTCTGGAAACCCACTGGAGAATCATCTATGGGTTTGTTCCAACTCTACAACATACAACAACCACACACAAGGCTTGGGATAGGCCTTCCTGGGATAGGCCTTCCTTCTCCCTTGGAGCAGCTGGTAGATTCAAACCACATGCCTTTGTGATTGCAGAGCAAGTTATTCCCAGCTTCTCCCTGAGTCATTAGCATAACAAAGTCAACTCAGTCCTAATGGGATTAGAACTACACACATAAAGTTTAGGATTTACAACACAGTATTGGTGGGCTGACCCACTTCAGTCCATAACATAAAGTACATTTTTTTCTCCACTCTGTTTCTTAATTTCTTTTAAGTAATTAGGCCATTTACACATTCTTGATTCCTTTTGGTAGCTCTTTTAAGGTTTTTTTCTGAAGAAGCCAGTCCTTAAAGTCTTTGAGCCAAATTGTCAGTTCAAATTTCATAATAGTTTTGCACTCTGCATTAACTATACTTATTATACAGGCAAACTGATCTAATCATCTGGTGAAGACACATTTCTTGGAAGGAGACATTAAATTGAATTAGCCAATATCAAGTTAATGAGATTTTCCTGTAGGGTGAATTAAAATTTAGTGATCACTTGCATTTTCAAAGTACTTGGTAATAAATTTTTATTAAAACTGGGGCAGGAAAGCCCAAAAGAGGATAATGGGGCCCCAATCATGCTATTGTTGAACAGGAAAATGCCAGGATTCTAAGGAAGAAATGCTCCTTGAGCAGATTGCTGGCTTCTACTCTCAAAGCATTATGAAAGGGAGCGAGAAGGTGACAGGGAAACACATCTATCGAGAATGAAACGGTGTCATAAATCTTGTAAACGGAAAAGTGCTATTGAAAGATTAGACATTATTGTATGTGGTATTAAGCAGGTGCTTGGAACACCACCCATGTTTTAGTAAAACAAAAGAAGGCTAGAATAAATGAAACTGTCTGGAAGATATAGTGCTGCTGACTGTGTTTGTGTCTCACGTAAAAAGCAAGAGGAAAATCTGATCCTACAGTGTTTACAGAGAGAGTCCGGGCCTTCTGTCCACTGTGTCTAAAGGAAGAAGAAGAGATGAGGAGCTGGAGCTCCAAATTACCTGTTATGCCCACGTGCTCACATGGAGGTTTCCAGAGACAGAGAGTCAGATCTGCACCTGAGAAACTCCTTTTGTGAGAATGGTAGCTCCTGAATGAATCTTGGACAAAACCTCTGTGGCTTAGATTGTTGGCAGTTGTGCTATCAACCCCAGGGATGACCCAACCTCTATAGTGCTTGGAATTCACCAGCAGCTCTGAAAAGAGAAAGATGGGTAGTCTCCTCCCATGCAATTTACAGCATCAGAAGCCCAATGGAGAGGTCCATTGAGTCCGTTCCAACTCTCCAGAAATGACAGTCACTCATGCTAATAGGCCATCTGTGTAGGGGACACAGAACAAACAACCTGTAGTGTTTCTCTAAGTACCAGGGGACGTCACCGCCCTCGGGCAAAAATGGCAGTGTTTGCTAAATGTCATTTTTTTCTTTTCACTTGAAAGATAAAAGGATTTATAGGAAAAAAAAGTGCAACAATGAATGAATGAAAATCCAAAATCTCTGTAAATGTTCATTAAAATTAATAAAATAAACTTAAAAAGAAAGATTAAAGGACTGTGGGGTGAACAACACCAGAAGTGTGTTCTGTCAGCATAAGCACATGCCTGTGTGTACTCTGTTCTCCATTGTGGGAACCCAAAATTTCCTAAGGGATTTCCCCGAGGAGGCTACTGGCAAGAAGAGAACAGGAAAAGCTGGCAGTCTAGGAACCAAGGACGTAACACAGAAGCTGGCTGTGGGAAGAAACACTTTATATAGGAGGAAGAAAAGAAGCCATACCACTTCCTTCCTGAGGCAGCTCAGCAATTCCAGTAGATAAAAATGTGATCTCATGGCGAACAGAGGTTTTTTGAAAATACCTCCCAAAGGTGTGAATTATTTTGAAATTAGAAAACAAGACATCATTCCAATGCAGAAGAACAAAAAGATGGCATCTTCAAGGTCTGTGCAAACCGAGCAGCCAGTTTCTGGAACAGAAAGGAGGACTTGAAGCACTTGTTGCAGAAGATCAAAGAATACAGTCTTCAATATGGATTTCATCTCAATGTCAAGAGAACAACATGATCATGATAGATGGAGAAAAGATTGAAACTGTCGACAACTTCATCTTACTTGGGTCCACAGTTAACGCCCTTCGTACCACCAGTCAGGACATAAGAAGATACATTACTCTGGGAAAGTCTGCAGTTAGGGACCCCTTCAAATTATTGAGGAGTAATGATGTCAATTTGAGGACTAAGTTATATCTGATTCAATGCATGGTCTTTCTGATCACTAGTTATACATCTATCTAACAGCTGCACAACGAATAAGGATGACAGAAGAAAAATTGGTGCCTTTAAGCTATGGTGTTAGAGAATATTTCTGAATATCCCATGGACGGCCAAAAGAACAAACAAATGTGTCTTAGAGAAGATGAAGACAGAGTGCTCTTTGGAAGCAAACATGCTGAGGCTGTCCCTCACATGCTGTGGACATGTTGCTAGGAGGGGCTATTTCTGGGAGAAGGACATGATGCTGGGAAGGGTGGAGGATTGATGAAGGAGAGGAAGACCCTCAGGTGGATTGACATAATGTCTGCTGCAATGGGCTTTAATGTGTCAGGAAGTGTGAAGATGGCACAGGATAGGACAGGGTTCAGATCTGTTATTCACACGGTCACTATGGTTCATACTCAATTCAACAGTACCTAACAACAACAACAGAAATAATTTTAAGAGTCTTCATAAGAATGTCACATAAAATTGAAATCACTATAGTTGCTGTTTGGTACAAAATAGGGTCATACTGTATTTGTTCTACTACATCATTTATACTTCTGTGTTATGTGTGTGTACTTGTATATTTTTTAAAAAAATTTGTCCTTCATGGTGTGTCCTCCAGCACAAAATTCCCTATTTCCCTTGGTCTTCTGGTAGGAGAAGTGATCAACTGTGCTGACAACGCAGGCGTCAAAAATCTATATGTAATCTATGTGAAGGGGATCAAGGGCCACGTGAAGAGCCTTCTTGCTGCAGGTGTGGATGATATCCTGATGGCCACAATCAAAAAAGGGAATCAAGAACTCAATAAGAAAGTCATCCAGAGGTGGTAACTTCACATCACAAAAGTCATATGGAGAAAATATGGTACCAGGAGCCAGGAAATCAAAAGACAAATCTCATTGAAAAAAATCGGCTGTCAGCGACCTCTCCAGAGTACTGGAGAGCAACAAAGTCAGTCTGGAGACTAAGGTGCACCTGATCCAGACCATGGTCTTCACAATTACTTGCTGTACATCAGAGAGCTGGACAATGCCTAGGGATGCTAGAAGGAGAATTGATGCCTTTGAGCTGTGGTGTACTCGAGGAGAGTATTGACTATGCCATGACTGCTAGTAGAACAAGTTCATCCTAGAGAGGGTGAAGGATTAAGGTCAAGGATTCTGAAACTTCATCTAATGTACTTTGGACATGTTGTAAGAAGTGACTAGTCCTTGAAGAGGGGCATCATGCTTGGAAGGGACAGACAGTGCAAGAGAGGAAGACCTTGATGAAATGGATTAATTCAGTGAGTGGGGTATGGGGGTGGATGTGTCAGACAGTAAGATTAGCACAGGATGGAGCAGGGTTCAGAGCTGTTGTACATAGGGTCACTATGAGTCACAAGCAGCTTAATGGCACATAACAACAACAACAAGTGTGTCCTTAATTATTCTACTACCTAACAACTTCACTCACCCTATCAAAACAAGTTGAACCTTCACTTGCTAACTGAAACATTGGTGATTCCAGTAACCCTACCAGTAGTTCCAAAAGAAAAAGACTTGGCCATTCATACTTCCAGAAACACTCAAATGAAAAAACTCCACTACTGTGGATCAATTCTGACCTCTAGTGACCCCGGTCAAGACCTTTACAAAGTGCTAAAGAGCACAGAATGAGTTTAAAGCCTAAGGTGCACCTGACCTAAGCCATGGTATTTTCAGTCACTCTCTGTGCACCTGAAAATTGAACAGTAAGTAAAGAATACCAAAGAAGACTTGATGCCTTTGAGTGGTGATGTTGGATAGGAGCACTGAATATACAACTGATTGCCCAAAGCTGCATGTTGCCCTGTCCTGCACATACAAGGATGGTGCACATTGAGCAGTATTTAGATCTGGTGTTCATATGAGTCAGAGTCAGGACAGAGCAGAGTTTAGAGCTGTTGAACATAGGGTTGCTATGAGTCACAGGCGACTCGACGGCACATAACAACAACAACAACAATTCATACGGGTCATGGTCAGCTCGACAGCCTTTCCTCCACAGCCACTTTATAGGAGAAAGATGGGAGGTCTCGTGTTTTTGTCAGGGAGTCAGATAAGCAGCCGTACATTTATGAAGCAGGGATCATATTCTGGAATACTGCATAGTTTAGGAGCTGGAATATTCTGGAACGTTGCAATCTTTACAGTTGGAAACTCAATGAAGTAACTGTCATCTGTCCTACAGGGTTACTGTGAGTCAGAAGCTGCTGGAAGGCAGTGAGTATAGTGGCCTTACCGAACAGAGGAAAACTACCCCATAGAATTTCCAAGGCTCTAAATCTTTGTTGAAACAGCTTAGCAAATCTTCCTCCTGTGGAGGGGCTAGTGAGTTCAAACCAGCAAGTGTTCAAATACTTACACACTGTGCAGCCAGGCCTCCTACCTCCAGCAATATTACAGTCAAGAAAGAACAATGGAACAGTGGGGCACTTCTGTCCCATGTCTCTGTCACATTGGTATTACTATGAGTCCAAATTAACTCAACAGCAAACAAAAACAATTTGAGATGAATGCATTGAACATTCCTGCCTGTCTGTCTATGCTTTCTGTTTGTCTCTTTGGTTTAGTATTCTCATTACATGAGATTTTCAAATATCATAGCAGTTTTTGTCAGGGGGTCAAATGTGCACCGGTATATTTATCAAGCATGGATTATATTCAGGGATATTGCAGGGTTTATGAACTGGTGACTTGCCTCACTACATTAACTGAACCCATTAGTGAAACCAAGTTTTAAGGGCAAGTTTAATTTGTTTTTAAAAATGGAATCTTTAATATATATATATAAAAGCATGTTTAAATTATGATAGTCATTGACAATTAATCATTTCGTATTTAAGGAAAAGTTGTACATATTCCATGTGCATTAAAAATTATGGAAATGAGCTTTAACTTTTAAATAAATGAGAAAGAAATAATCTGGACTCATCAAAGGTTCCCAAGCCATAGTTAAGCCCTTTTACCAGAAAACGCAGTGTCATTTTAAAGGACTAGCATTTTCCCCTTATGAATTCTTGAAGAAATATAATTCCCTGGGTATCAGTGTCAATGTTGGAGACTTAAAAAGTAGCAAAGGTAAAGAAATTAAGAGGCACAATAAGAATTAGAAGAGTTTGGCACTGATTAATTTAAAAAAAAAACACTCCAGCCAGAGTCAGCCCCCCTCTTCTCCACTCTACTAAGCATATGAAAGCATTTTCCATGCTTTAAATCCTGACCAAACTCATTGCTGTCTAGTCTGTTTTGACTCCTGGCACCTCCCTATCTGGTTTTCAGAGCTATAAATCTTGACCTCTGATGGCCTAGTGGCAAGGAGCTGCACTGCAATCTCAAAGGCACGTGGTACGAATCCACCAGGAGAAAGAGGAACAGTCTGCCTCTAAAAACCCCCTAGGTGGTCACCTGTGGGTCATTTCCGACTCAAGGGCCCACAACTACGACAGCGATGGTAATATACACAAATATGTCATTATGTGCTTAACTGAGTATAAGCATTACATTCAAAGCTGCATTCTTTCTTGTAGGAGACACCTTGGAACATCTGGTAGATTTGAAGCACTAACCTTTCACAGTTCCCTATGCCACCAGGGTACCTTTTTTCCATGTATTACACATATTTAAATAGCTCAAATTTTGTCCTTTCCCCTATCGAAATCTTCCCATTCATCTCTACACTTGCTCAAGTCTGTACCAATTCCCCCTACCTTTTGTTTTTTATATTATCCTTCTTTGCTCTTTGGTTCTTTCCTATAAAACTTCTCAGGTTTTCTAACCCTTTTAATATAAAGGTATAATTTTCTTGGGCCTTTTTTTTTTAAATTTTAAATTTATTTTAATGAAAGTTTACCGAGACTTTGGATTTCCATTCATTGTTGCACATTTCTCCTTGCCCATCCCTCGCCCCAATCTCTTCCCCCCAAGTCCACTCCACTTTGCTACCTTCGTTCTGGATTCCTGTCATAATCTTGGGCCTTTTTTTATTTCTCCTCATATATTATATTAGTTTCCTGGGGCTGCCTTGATTAGATATTACATATCACATTGCTTATAAGAACAGAAATTTATTGCCTCATAGTTCTAAGCCTAGAAGCCCAGAACCAACATTATCAGCTAGGCACTGATAAGCACACAGGTAATAACAAAAAGGTTGGCGGAGGCACCTCTAGACGGGCCTGGCATTCCACATCCTAATAAGGTCACAGCTGTGGAAACCCTATTATGAAGCAGTTCTGCTCTGTATACAATAGGCCACTGCAAGTTGGAATCAATAGCACCTAACAACAGTCGTTATGGAAGCGCATCTTCCACAGAGCTTCTAATTAGGTTTGAACTGCAATCTTTAGGTTAGTTGCCCACTCATTGCCATTTGGTTGGAACTGACTCAGGTGACTCTTCAGCATGTTTGCAGGAGACTATAAATTGAATGAGAGGAGACTGCCAATCTTTCATCTGTAGAGCTGTTAGTGGATTTGAACTGTAAGAGAGTTAACAGTACAACTACCTACAGATGACACCACCCTTTGGGGCTAGTAGTCAGAGACAAATCATTTATACTACCTTGATGGAGTCATCTCCGGACAACTCTTATAGCATAGTGTGTAACGTATTGGACTGCTATCCAAAAAAGTCAGTGGATCAAATACACCATCTACACTGCAGAAAGAAGAAAGATGGACCGTATCCTCCCGTAAAGATTTTTTGCCTCATAAACCCAATAGGGGGTTTCTATGAGTTGGAATCACCTTGACTGATAGCAGTGAGTTCCACATCCTTTCTTGTCTCTTTCAGCGTTGGTAGTCCCAGGGATGGGACTTTGGCTTATATCTACATGTGGCCATTGTACCTCTGCTTCTCTGTGTCTTCTCTTTGGTAAGCTTACTGCTTTTACTGGATTAAGATCTGCCCTACTTGGTCCAGTAAGACTTCACTTAACTTTAGTTAACGTCTTCAAAGATCCTATTTCTAAGCAAGGCTGCTTTTCACAAGTATAAGCATTCAACATAGCTTTAATATATCCCTTTGGAGTACACAGTTCAAAGGTACAAAGTGTTAAATATATTTCTTTGGAGTATAATCCATATAGTTGAACCCATAACACATCCCTTCTTGTCAGGCTGCTGTTAACTTCCTTCATGTGGTAATCTGTGACCTCTTAGAGAAATAGTTGTTGCTGTTATTAATTGCCGTTGAGTCAAGCACGACTCGTAGTGACTCTATGAACAAAAGACCTAATGCCTTTTCATAACTTTTGTCATTTCTCCAAGTTCTTAAGTTTGCAGAGGCATGTGTTTTAGGATGTGGATTCCACTCCTGCTTCCAAGCCATTTTTACAACTGGAAGCTCCACCAAACTCTGTCCACATTGGGAAAACATTCTGGTATTTGATACCCTAATGGCACAAGGTTCAGCATCACAGCAAACCCAGGTTACTTCATACAGCACATTGACAAAGAGTGATGTACAAAGTGGAAGAGTGTTCCTCTAGATATAACAGCACTAGTTTCACTTAGCAGTGGTTAAGTGTCATCAAGTCGAATATGACTGAGAGTAAGTTTTGCACAAAAGACCTGAACTCTGTTCTATAACTAACATCATTTCTATATAGAACTCTGTTCTATAACCAACATCTTTCCTGTACATTTAGAGAGTTTGTAGAGTTTGCGGAGGCATCTAGTTTAGGAAGTGGATGCCACTCCTGCTTCCCAGCATAAATCAATCTGTAAGCTCATCCAAACATTGTACATCATGGGTAACCATTATGGCATTTGACAAGACTATGGAACAGTAGAGAAATAGTAGACCCTGGATATCAGTTCAAGGAGTCCTGGTGCCACAATGGTGAAAGCACTTGGCATCTTTTGAAAGGTGATTCTGCAAGAGACAAATGTGGCTTCCGCTTCTGTAAAGAGTATTGGGCTTTTCTGATTTTAGACAACTAAAAGGGGCAACTCCAATTGTCCATTGGAATAAGAGTTTATAGAAATTATGATCTTCATCCCAGTGAAGTGCAGAATATCAAGGGTTTTAAAAGCTTGAGTGGAGAGGGTGGCCATCTATGGCACACCTCCAAGTCTGTGTTCTCCAGGAAAAAAAACATTAAAAATGTAACTATCAAAGATTACATTGCATTCTCACACAGTACAAGCTTTATAATGAGTGTTGTTGTTGTTGTTGATTGCTCATGAGCAAAAGGCCAGAAGCCCCTTTACGACTATCAACATTTATCAAAATTCATAGTTTCCAGAGGCATTTTAGGGAGTGGATGCCACTCTTATTTCCAAACCTGTCATAGTATGTTATTATTTTTATGTACCATTGAGTCACCTGTGATATATAGCAACCCTATGTACAGCAACTCTGAATACTTCCCTGTCCTGAGCCAATCTCACTAATTCTGACACATCAACCCCCATCACTCCAGTTACTGTATCAGACCATCTCATCCAGGGCTCCCTCTCCTGCACTGTCCGTGCACCCTTCAGAGCATGATGTCTTTCTCCAAGGACCAGTCTTGACTGCCCATGTGCCCAAAGTAAGTGAGGCAGAGCTTCAAAATCCTAACCTCCAAGGAGAGACTTTGTTTCACCCTCTCCAAGACAGACTGATTTATTTTCTTGGCAGTCCATGTTCAAGACTACTCCAGCATCACAACTCAAAGGCATCTATTCTTTATAGTGATTACCCCACGTGTGTTAAACTCAGTAGTTATAAAAGGATTAAGGCTGGGATCCAACACTCCCTAATCCTATTACAGCTCTGATCTGATAGAAAGGGTGTTCTCCTAAGGTGTGGTCTCTACTTGATTCCATCTCTGGTGGCCTAGTGGGTAAGGAATTGGGATGCTAACCCAAAATTGTAATCCCCAGTTGCTCTTCAGGAGAAAGATGGTCATTCTCCTCCTGTGTTATTTACAGCCTATGAAAACTTGCTGGAGGGTCAGCTCTGGGTCAGTTCTGACTCAATAGAATTGGAAGAGGGAAAAGGAGGAATAATAAGTGAGCTAGAATGGAGACCTCTTAGTACTACCAAGAAATTATTGTCTGGAGTGAAATTAATCTTTTTGGACCCAGGCCGCTGCATGACACTGGAAAAGCTAGAACACCTGGTGGTCCCCAGGGAATGCCTGGGCTACAGCTACTTAAGGAAGTAAGGATTTTCTACCACAACTGTGCTAGGGATTAGGGGGATAGGGGAACAGGTAGACTTCCCTTCTACCTCTGAGTCTGTAACCTGAACATGGACATCTAGTCTCCTATAAAGAAAATAAATTTTGGTTTGTTAACAAGCCTTCGGTTTGTGACATCTGTTATAGCCATTAGATATCTAAGATAGTACAGAAGCTCAAGGAAAAAATAAGTGTACACAAGCCACAGTGTCATCCACCCTGACACCAGAGCAAGATGGTGCTGGGCCACCACCACTAACCATTCTTACCAAAAGCCCAAGAGATGGCCCCAGGCAGACGGCTCCAGATAGAACTGAGAAAGATTATGGAGCAGAACGCAAATTCTTGAAAAAATGGGAAATAAATTAAAAAAAAAATTTAAAAAGCCAGACAAACTGTAACAGTAGAGAGGGACCCAGGAGATGTTTTTTAGACCTAGAGCTGAATTTATTGCCTAAGATCTTTTGTCAAAATAGCAGCGTGACACACAAAATAAGATTGATGCCCTACTTAAAAGCTATCAGTATGTGATTAAAAGGTCAGTGTTACTCAAATGCAATGATGAGAATTGAGAGAGCAGGGAATCTAGAGTGTTGGAAAGAGAACAGACTGAATGCAGTGCAGGAGAATGTTGACACATTGGGATAAATGTAACTGATACCACAATTTGTGTGGACATTGTCTAATAGGAAACCTAATTTGCTATGTAACCTTTAGCTAAAACCTCAGTACAGCACTACTTTTTTAAAGACATTAGCACTTGAAAACTCTACTATAAGGTTGTTAGGCATTATCATTGTCTTGAGGCATAGATACTGAGTGTCATTTCCAAGCTGCATGTTGTTATTTGCTGTCAAGTCATAACCACCTCATAGCTGACCCCCATGGAGGTTTCCAGAGGCAGTAAATCACAAGAGAGATTATTCATCTTTCTCTCATAGAGCAGCTGGTAGATTTGAACCACCTGCCTTAGGTCTGGCAACACAAATTCTTACCCTTAGGACACCCTCAACCATGTGGGTTTGCATGGTGACTGTGGCAATGAGCTTGCATATATAAGATTGTGAGGTTGGCATGGGATAGGACAGTGTTTCAGATAGTTGGGTCACCGTGAGTCGTACATCACCTAACAACAGTAGGCCACCAGCGTGCCCTCAAAGTAACATACAAAGTATCCAGTACTCTCAAAGCAGCATACAATCTAATGATAAAATCTTCCCTTTCAAAACAAAACAAAGTAGTACATGTTTAAACTAAGGGACAGCACATATCTTAAGTGTTAGTGCATAATTAAAGGGGGTAATTTTTTTTTAATTCCTTACGGTTACTACTTAAATTGTTCTTGTGTAATTCATCATGTTTTATACATCATCTTTTAAGATCATAAGAATCCTCCAGGGACATCACCATGTGGGTCTGTGGTCCATAGCAGGGAACCACCTGGCCTCCGTTCTTAGTGTTTTCATTTGTACAGATACTCATTATCTCAATTTAGCTCATTTAAGTGGAAACAGATCATGGATTATTATTGCTTACACCCAAAAGTTCTTTTAAGCCACTTTGTCTAACCCAGCTACATTCACATTTCTATTCAGCCAAAAAGCTGTCCACAATGTGTCTTGACAAACTATAGTTTCAGAGTCTTAACTAAGCCAACTTTTTCAATACTTGCAGGAACCCAACCATGAGGGTCAAGCAGGAGGTTTTGTGCGAGGGCCCCCCAGGTTGCCACCCAGGTAAGTATGTGTGAAACTTGGAAAAAATGAGTGATATGTCAGAGACCTGACTCCCTTTTTACTAAGACTGAGTTTTGGCCTTCAACTGTCGTCAAGTTAGAGTCCATTCATAACTGACGCTTCTTCCTTGCATTTCCAGGGCTGGTAAAATGCACAGGAGGAGATTGACCCCCTTTCTCCCATGGAGCTGACGGTGGATTCCAGCCCAGGGAGACGCCTAGCCTTTGGGTTAGCACCACAGCTCCCTGTGGACTTGCCACCAGAGCTAATGAGATAATTTAAACTATCAAATTTGCCCAGGTCTCTAGCCTAAAATCTACTCCTGATCACAGACAGGCTGTGGGATACTCAGATTCTTTTTCCTTTAACACAGTCCAGAAAGTCACAAAGCTCAAAAATCTGCATTTCAATTATCATCAAGTTTATTCCATTACACAGTGACCCACGTGCATCGGAAGAGAATGTGCCCCATAGAGTTTTCAGTGGCTGGTGGCTTTGGAAGTAGATCACCAGGCTTTTTCTCTGAGGCTCTTATGGGTAGATTCAAACCTGCAGCCTTTTGGTTCACATCTGAGATATTAACTCAGAATTGGAGCTGTACTAGTTTTTCTAAACAAACCAACAAGATTTAATCACAAAATTAAACCAACCCCATTTCTGAGATATCCACACATACACAGCCTCGCTCTACTTTATGAAAGGCCAGCCTGGCTGAGACATTCCCTATGGGAGATAGGCTTGCGAGCTCCGGAGACTTGCCCTCCTAAATTCCAGAGCTCCTAGAACAAAGGCTGTAATACTGTCAGAAGTGGTTACTGTGTTCCTTTTTGTAAATCATAGGGATTAAAGAAAGGCTGCCAAAGTAACAGGCTATTCCATATTCAGAACAAGCTTGCTTTATATTAATCTAAGTTAGGATTTTAATAGTAACGTCTTTAACATGACTATTGGGGGATTTTTATGTTCTTTTTCTAATCATGAACAAAACATATATGCCTTACATCTTAAAAGCTTTTCATCTCTGACTTTGGTAGAAAGTGCTTTGTTTCATGAAGTTGTCATGTGGGCTTAAGAATACATAGGACCTTCGAGAGTTCCTGATAGTAAATGCTTTTCTTTAACTAATGAATCTCTCCTGCCAGATAACGAGAAACTGCAATGTTTCCTCTCATAATACAATATTTAATACAGCAGCCATTTGCTCAAAAGTAGCATACTTTGCATGTCTCAGTAAATTCTATTCCACTAAGGGAATGCAAAGGGAGCTCTGGTCCCCTGGTGGGTAAGGAATTGTGCTGCCAACCCAAAAGTAGGTGGTTTGAATCCAGCAGCTGCTCTTCAGGGGAAGATGAAAAATCTTCTCTTGTGTAATTTATAGTCTCTGAAAATCCACTAGAGAGTCAGCCATGGGTTGGTTCAGACTTACTCATAATGAGTGAGTCAACAGAAAACTGAGAGTATGGAAGGGAGGGAGAGAGAGAAATAAAGGTCAGAACTACTAGGCAGAAGTGATTCACGGTCCCCACATTAACTTGCAGACCTGTAAATGGAAAAGTCGTACCAGCGCGACAGCCTTCTAAGGGTGCCCCAGAGAGACCACCTCCCCCAAAACTTTCTGCAGCCAGAACATCCTGTAAAAAACTGCCTTTCAATCGGTCCTCTTCTGACATGGATCTTCAGAAAAAACCGATGAATTTGACACCTGGACTCTCAAAAGCTAAGAGTCAAGTCTTTAGAAATCAAGATCCGGTGCTACCCCCTCGCCCTAAGCCAGGACACCCGCTCTACAGGAAGTATATGGTAAGTTGAGCTTTGAAAATATTCCTGGTCAAGAGGTTTGGTCAGAGTGTGTATAAGACGCAGGTATAACTTTCAAGGGGGTAAAAAAAAGAACAAACTGGGGAGGAGGGTAGAGAAAATAGTGCAACAATGAATGAATGAAAACCCAAAATCTCTGTAAATGTTCATTAAAATTAATAAAATTTAATAATTAAAAAAGAAAAATACAAAGCAAATATGAAATTGTCACTTTAGCAGCTTATAAGATTTTTATAGATAAATTGTACTCTAGATAAATTGACTATAATAAAAAATTATAATGTAGAATTTCATTAGGAGAAATAAAGGGAAGGGAAGCAGAGCATATAGCAATTGTAACCTTCTCTCTGGTTAAATCAAACAAAAACTCTGAAAAGTCTCACCCAATGGAGTATACTAATGGATGTAAGACTGACTAATATTGTAGTTTACTGTTGCTGCTTTGCCCATGAATAAAATTTGCAATGAAGTAGGAAGTTCTTATGAAGATGAATGGGTTTTCTTCATTTTCCCCTTTCTCAAGCCTAATTATCATGGTCCCTTTAATAGTTACCCGGTAGAAGTTTTCATCAATAATAGAGATAAGTTGAGATGTTAATTTTCTACTCCTTATTTTGTAGCCTTAAAGCTATGTCTTCATTTCCTACACTTAAAAATCCAGTTGATATGCTCTCTTTTTAGGTCAAGTTAACCCAGTGAAATAGAGAATAAATAAAAATGAGGAGGAGACAAATTTGTACTTTTTTAAACAACTGACTGGGCAAAAAAGCTCTTAAGAGGAGTTGGAGTTAAGCTCTGACACCACATTTTCCGCATTCTAAGTCTTCTGACCTACACTGATCAGGTAAAACCAACCATCTCAGGGAACCACCACACCTGACCAGGACAGGGTCTAAATATAAAAGGATTTCTTAATTTTTTTTTGCATTTTTTTAAATTTTATTTTTGTGTGAGTGTACCGTCAAATTAGATCTGACTGGTACAGGAGGAGATTGTCCCTCCTTGCCCGGCAGAGCATCTGGTGGATTCGAACCGTGCACCTCTGGGATTATAAAAGGATTTTTAAGGTGAGACTGAGCTGAGTGGACTGAAAAGTGGCAAGAGAGGCTTAATGAGATGCTTACTATCAGAGAGATTCCAGGAAGAAATAAGATTCAAGATAAATCGAGCAGGCAGTCAAGCACTAAAGGGAAGCTTTCTAAGGGCAGCAGTCCCCAAACCCTATATTAAAGACACACCTTGACATAATGAGATCAGGTGCTGAGCCCGTGCCCTTGTGATGCCCAAGGGACTTTTACATGCTCTGCCCTATAGAATGGAGAAAATTTGACTGAAGAGAATTTGATGCCATATTCAGCATTTGCTTAGACCCATGAGCTTGGAGCAGCACAACTTGTTAATTAAATAAAAAAGACCTACCTTTCAGAATCCAATGGCCTCAAATAAGAGGCTCTCAAGCAGGCCCTAATCAACTTTTTAATCACAAATGCCTGCCCACCAGGTCCTGATTGGTTAAAATCAGAGGCTTCCAGCCCACAACTGATTGGTAATTAAATCAAAAGGACCAGACAGCTCACACCTGATTGCCAATTAAATAAAAATGGCCTATCTTCCAGAACCCAACTGCTTCAAACAAGAGGCTTTTAGGCAGGCCCCAACCAATTAACACCTGATTGTTAATTAAATTAAAAAGACCAAATAGCCTTCAATATGGATTGCATCTCACTGTGAAGAAAACAAAGATTCTTACTATTGGAAAACATCATGATAGATGGGGAATAGATTGAAACTGTCAATAACTTCATCATACTTGGATCCACAATTAACACTTGGTACCATATTTCACTGGGAAAGTCTGCAGTTGAGGACTGAGGTATGTCTGATTAAGGCCATGGTCTTTCCAATCACTATGCATCTGAGAGCTGGACAATGAATAAGAATGACAGAAGAATTGATGCCTTTGAACTATGGTGTTGGAGAAGAGCACAGAACATGTCATGGACTGCCAAAAGAAAAAATTAATATGTCTTGAGAAAGGTGCATCCCAGAGTCTTCTTTGGAGGCAAAGATACAAAGGCTCATATACTTCAGACTTACTGCTAGGAGGGGCTATTCCTTGGAGAGGAACATGATGCTAAGAAATGTAGAGAGTCAGCAAAGGAGAGGAAGACCCTTGACCAGGTGGATTGACATGGTAACTGCTACAATGGGCTCTAATGTATCAGGTAGTGTGAGGATGGCACAGGATAGGCCAGGGTTCACATATATTGTCTATAGGGTTAAATATGCATCATACTCAATGGAACCTAATAACTGCAACAGTGAGTTTGGAGTCTCCATGCAAGTGGCAGGACCCCCACGCACCCCCAACTCCCAAGCTTGAGAAAGGCTGATAAAAGATTTTAGTTGCTGGAGGAGTTGCATTTTCAGACATGTGTGCCAGATCCCCAAATGATCTGCAATTGAGGAAGAGGTTATTTGATTGTGAGTAATCCTTTTATTGGTTTACATTTAAGCTGCCTGTGCCTCATGGAATTGCCAATGAAGATATTGTCTCGGAAAACCCCGGAGAACTGTCTTGTAAGGTAAAGCAGGGTTCTCTCTTTACTAACTAATGTTACCAGGGAAAAAAATACTGGCCTCTCTTCCTTCTATTACACGTTATTAAATGCTTTAGGCTCCAAAGATTAAAATGTGGGGAAAAGTAATAATGTTTTATTAAATAATAATTGCTTCAGAGAGTGGTATTGTACCTTACAGCGTGGGGATGTCCTTGTGATGCTGAAGCAGACTGAAAATAATTACTTGGAATGCCAAAAGGGAGAAGATACTGGCAGAGTTCACCTGTCTCAGCTGAAGATTATCACCCCACTTGATGAACATCTTCAATGCAGACCAAAAGTAAGGCATTAATATTGAACAGCACTCAGCTCACACAGGGTGGCACATTTCACAGAACTATTAATTACATCTCATCCTCAGGTTTTTATGAGTACATTTATTTGAACCAGAGTAAAAAAAAAAAATTATAGTTGCATTTTATTCCATTCTGAGAATAAATTACTTCTAAGCGACTTGCCACTGCCATACTAATCACTATGACACACAGAATGACTGTTCTGTTTTGCCTTCTTCGTTTCGTGCTGACTTATAGCAACCAGATACTCAGTCATTCATTTTCAACTGTGAAATCTGTTTATTTTTAAAAATAATGTAAACATGTTTACCAAAAGTGCCAGAGATTTCATTTCCTAGCGGAATGGATAATTATTTTTACAGGGAGCCCTCTAAGTGCTAAGTCTGCAGTAAAAAAACATACCCTCATAAGATTTAAATATAGTGTCAACCTACTTTCACCAAATATAGTTCATAAACTAATGAAATAATATGTAATCCCTCAAAATACAAGTCACAATTTGGCCTAACAGACTTGTGGCTCTGTGGAGGATATAACAATTACTGAAAGTCATCTGTTTAGCAAGAAAAATGCCATTGAAAAATATGCGGAGATAGAATTTTAAAAGAAGTTATCCAGTTAGATGTGTACTGTTGATTCGTTAGTGTAGCAAACATTAAAAATAATACCCACCAGTCATTTAGGCCAAGTGAAGTCATCTAGGTTGCCATTCATGCTAGTTTTTAGAAACGAAGACCAATTCTTTCTTCTTCAAAGACAGTTTATCTTTTGAAGTTAGCTATGAAACTAAGAATTGTTATTTTGGAGAGGAGAGCAGAGAAGATATGTTAAGCTAATTGCAGCTGGGATACTAAAAATTCTAACATTAGTTCACACAGGGAAATTTGTTCTCTTGCTCATTTTCTCTGCTTTGATATGGCGTTATCCACCTGTCATGGCTGCCCTTCCTCTTTCAAAACACACTGATGGGTAGCAGTGGGAGGTATATTGCCAAAAAGCTTTCCTTTGGATAAAATAGAAACTAAAAAGAAACCAGAAGTTACTCTTTTAAAGCAATCCAAAGGATTTGTATGGTTTTTCCTAATTTAAACATTACCATACTCCTCTTGCTCTGTAAACCTACAAAGAGTTTGCCTGCAATGACTGACTCACCACGGTAGAGATGTGAAGCCTCTGTCAGCCATCTGGGCTGGTGGCAACTGTGATCTTTTTTGAGGGGAGGGAGTTTGAAACTTACTTATCTGAAAGCCTAGTTTTTTGTTTTATGGGAGTTACGGTGGTGTAGACCATGGCAAGTTACGCTGCAGAGAATATTGGTCATTGTCAACTGAGGTTGCATTTGTCAAATGATGGAAAAAAGAGGGAAATTATTGTCTCATGCATGGTGAAGCGCACATACGTGGGTTTCAGAGAGCTGGATTTGAGTTCCTCTTCCACCACCTTGTTGTTGTTATGTGTTGTTGAGTCAGAACTGACTCATAGCTGACCCTCTAATGAGTTTTTCAGAGATACTAAATTTCATGGGAGGAGATTGTGCAGCTTTCTTCCTCAGAGAAACTGGTGGATTCAAACTGCTTGCCTTTGCGGTTCACAGCACAACTCGAACCCCTTACCCATTAGGCCACCAGAGCTTCCTTAGGCAGTTACTTAACTGCTCAATAAAATATACTTTTTACTACTGTTTTTAAAGTGTGTGTGTGTGTGTGTGTGTGTGTGTTCACATAACAGTTACCAATTCAATGCTTACCATGTGTACCATTTCTCTCAAACTCAATTCTCATTTCTGTCAAGTCGGAACCAACTGATAGCTGACCCCCCATTGGATTTTCAGAGGCTGTAAATCACATGGGAGGAAACTGCCCATCTTTCTCTCTCAGAGTCATTAGTGGATTCAAAGCACCAAAGGGGCTTGGCCTTTGGATGAGCAACACAACTCCCTACTTATTATACCACCAGAGCCCCCTTATGTACAGTTTAGTGGCATGAATTACATCAGTCATGCGCAACCCTTACTTGTAGTCACCGCCAGATTTTCCTTCAGCACAAACAGTAACACATTGCTTCTTAATTAAAGCTTTCAACCCTTTCCTCCTTCAGCCCCTGGTAACCACTAGTAAACATCAGTCCAGTCTTTGTACATTTCTGATTCTGGGCATCTTTTAAAAAAAAAATACACATTTTTGTGTGTGTATGACACTTTATTTCATTTTATTTTTAATTGTTGTTGTGTACTTTTAAGTCAGATCCAGATTGCCCATCCTTCTCCAGCGGAGCATCTGGTGGATTCGAACTGTGCACCTTTGGGATTGTAGCACAGCTTCCTGCCACTAGGCCACCAGAGCTCCTATTCTGGATATCTTAAGTGAGAGTGATCATACTGGTCATCCTCCTTTGATCAACTTGCTTCACTTGGCGTAATGTTTCAAGGCTCATCCTTGTTATAAGGACTCAGTCCATGTCTCCATGGCAGATTAACATTCCCTTAAATATATGTACCACATTTATAAACCTCATCTTTTTAATGTATGAAATGGTTAGAATAACTCTTCACAGAGTAGTTTTTTTTTTAATCAAATATCATGTTGTGTGATTCCGTTTATGAAAAGTCTAGATACATAAACCCATTGAACAGAAGAAAGTAGACTATTGGTTGCCTGGACCTGGGGCTGGGACTGGAAATTACTTCTTTCTTTTTTTTTTAATTTTTTTAATTTTTATTATTTTTGTTTGAGTGTACCATCAAATCAGATCTGACTGGTACAGGAGGAAATTGTCCCTCCTTCCCTGGCAGAGCTTCTGGTGGATTCGAACCGTGCGCCTCTGGGATTGTAGTTGCAGCTCCTTGCCACTAGGCCACCAGAACTCCCCTGGAAATTACTTCTTATGGGTACAAGGTTACTCTTGGGATGATGAAAGATTCTTAACTTAGATTATGTTGATAGGTTCACAACTCTGTGAATGTGCTAAAATCATTGAATTGTACACTTATAAATGGGTGAATTTTATGGGATGTGAATTATACCCCAATAAAAATGTTTTAAAAATTAAATGAACTAATGTATGAAGGAATTTAAAATAGTCACACATAGCTAATGAACAATAAATATCAGCTGTTAGGATGACCCATTTGTACTAGCAATTTGGAAAGAGGTTTGAAATATTAGCTATCCACCCTGGAGGTGTAGACTGAGTCATACTGCCCTCTTGTGGCCAAGGCTGTCTATCCTCTCCTGTCCCCCTCAGCTTGTATCTGCCAGCCACACGGGTGAGAGTGATGGCTGGAGGTAGCTGTGCATGAAGGCAGAGAAGGGAAGCTGTAACTGGGGGACATGGGTCACCATCCCCTGCTTTTATTGATTATGCTTAGATCCTTAACCCTTCTGGAATTTGTGTTTGGATTTGAGGTAAGGTCTCTTGTTTTAGTTATTTCCCAAGTGGATAGCTGTCTATCCTAACATCCTAATAAAATGTATTATAAGTTATTCCTTCTCCACAGATGAGTAAATCAGAAAATAGTAACATCACCCATCTAGTGCATTATATAAGTAATAATTTGTGTCACATATCTCACAATTCGTTTCCACATTTCGCAGAATTCTCTCATTTATTTAATTTGAAAATACTAGCCAACCCTAGGAAAATGTCTGTGCTACCTTGATGCCATCATTTCCTAGGACTGCTATAATGAGATACCACAAAGATGGTGGTTTTGAAGAACAGAAATGTATTTTCTCACAGTTGTGTAGACTGGAAGTAAAATTGGAGGGCCATGTGCCTAGTCATTCAGAGAAGATCCTCCTTTTACTCTTCTGGCTTCTGGTGACTCTGGGCATCGCTTGGCATTCCGTACGTGGAAATGTATTTGCAATGCTTCCTCCCCTGTGTGATTCGGTTTCTATGTCTACTCTTTTTATGAAACACTGGTCACATAGGAATAGAACTTACCCTACTCTCCTGAGGCTTAATTAGCATCGCTGGTAACACCTTCAGAGAAAAACCCTATATCCCCAAACAAGGTTGCATGCACAGACTAGGACTTCAGCTTATCTTTTTTGGGGGGCCTGATTTAATTAAATCAGTAGCATTTTGTAAGCTAATGTATTTCAAGCTGCAAACTTTTGCAAGCTGCCATGTATTTCAGCTTCTCTAACTTGAGGGAATAGGGAATTAGGGTGATATGGCAGGGAATACTGGCAGAATTGTATTTGGTAACAAATTACACTGCAAACTCAGAAGCAGCACCTGTCTGGGAGTTTAAATCCAAAAGTGTCTCCACAGGAGAAAATCTCCTCCCCTGTGATTTACTGCCTCCAAAAAGCCACTGGAGGGTCGGCCATGAGTCAATTCTCACTCAGCCGCATGAGTTGAATGTGAGGCAAGGCAGAGGGCCTGCACAGGTCCATTTCAACTGAAAGAGCTGGTGAGATTCGGAAATATCCTGAGCCTTCAAGGTATTGTGAGTGGACATGATGAAATGGACCGTCTTCCGCTGTAGGATCTGATGAGAGAGCATCATGGCCAGGAGAAGGGACAGAGAAATAGATACATGAGATATTCCGTAAGGGACAGGAGTCATTGAAAGAGATGAAGGACTACAACAATGGGCTTCCATTTCTTTTTTTCCACAGGTTTACCAGAGTCTAAGAGTTTTAAGTTATAACTCTAAATACTGTCAGATATGATGGTTATGATAGCTGTGTGAATTCTTGTCAATTCATAGAGACACTCAGAATAACAACTGCCTTCAGTTAAAAAGGGTTCCTCTTCAAATTTACCGTTTTGTGTAGCCAATCTAGGCAGTTGCCTAGATTGGGTACAGAAAATTGAATTCTCTTTGCTAATTTACTTAGAATTGCTGCTGAATAAACCATTTGGATTAAATAGAAAATGCAGACCAGGAATGGGAGGTAGTGTTGCTTTCAAATTAGAGAAGACATTCAGTTAAGTAGTAGTAAATGAAATGCTTTTTACTTTTGGGGAATTATCCTTTTGTGGAAACTCACTGATTCCTTTTATTGCAAAAAGCAGAAGACATAAATCGCAGGACTCTCTTCTTTTCCCATCCTAACAGAGACAAAACTTTTAAGACTCTGTCCTCTAGCTCTCATCAGTTTAAGGGAAAAGCCACCCTTGATATGGATAAAGAGTCGATACCCACTGCTTCAAGGTACACTGTCTTCGAGTTGATTTCAACTCATGTTGATGAGCCTGGAAATCTTTATGTGAGGAGACACCCAAGGGGCTGGTGCATTTGACCTCTGACCTTTCACTTAGGTGCCAGACATGCTATCTACTATGCCACCAGGGCTCCTTCAAGATAGACTCAACTCAACTCATTGTCATCGTGTTGGAACCAACTCATAGCTGACCCTCCAGTGGCTTTTCAGAGTCTTTAAATCACAACACAGAAGATTGCCCATCTTTCTCCCAAGCAACAATGAGTGGATTTGAATCACCTAACTTTGAGTGGGCAGCACAACTCTCAACTCACTAGACCACCGGAGCTTCCGAGTGGGTAGAATAGATGTTGTTAATTGTTTGTTGTTTGGGTTTTTTTAAAGCAAGACTCTTGTTTTACTTTTTTGGATTAAGAAATAAAATACAAACAAGAAAACCGTGATGACATTCTTGACTAGTTACTTCTGCCTTCACTTGGCAAGGACACATTCCTTAACACGTTGCCACAGATGACGGCAAATGTGTTTCT
>NW_006399784.1:21717600-21721922 GCF_000299155.1 Elephantulus edwardii
CTCCCTCCCTGGTACACAATCACCCCATACCCCTCCCACCGCCCCAAGTACATTCCACTATGCAACCTTAATTGTGGACTCTTGTGAGTCGTCAGTTTTAAAAGTGTGCGGCAATGTGTTAATTCTCTCCCAACTTGATGGTTTCCTTATATGATTCAATGGCATGGTGTGCCTGTTGTACTCCTAATGTGGTGGTATTAAGAGGACTCTAATGAAAGACACTGGTCTCAGAGTGAATAATCACTCGAGCATCCATCCTGTGTACTTCATTCACAGCCCTGTCTGCCCCGTAAGGATCCCAGCCTCCCTCAGAAGCCTGTTGACAGTAGTACGCCTCATGCTGTGGTTCTTCATGATTTCCCAGCAGGTAAGGACATGTGTTACCAAAGTGGCCGGACCTTAGGACCCAGGAGCAGGCTTCCTCGCTGGGTCAGCCTCTCAAGCCCATCTCTCTTCACTTCTGTATCCAAGACGTTCTAGACCAGAAAGGTCATATTGCTGTCACTCAGACTCCTCGAAGGGTCATTGTATCCAGCATTCCAGAAAGCTCGCACCCTTGCCTTTGACATTCTTACACAGAGAGATGGTTTCCTTTACCAAACACATAAATTGCCTACCTGTTACAGACAGTTCAATACTTTTAAAACAGTGGGCACCAATTTACAACTGCATTGAAATGAATTCTGATTTAAAAAATAAAGTTCTTGTATCCTAAAAATTATTAAAAAACTATATACATAGCTCAGCAACTCCCTGTGAGATCAATATGTAAATTTATTTGGTAATCATTGGCCTTAATAAGTTCTTGAGTTATTTACAACTGTTTTCCATCTCTAAGTCTACTTGGTAGACTGATTTTTACTTTAGTGTGGGTCAATTTACTTGTTAAGAGCAGCAGTACCTACTCCCTTAGTTAATACTTTTCAGCTGAAATTTCAAGCATGATTATGAAGAATGATGTAACATGTTTATAAGAGGCCTTTCAATTGTCCAGTGTGTATCCAGTAAAACTGGCAGCAGGGGGTTTATATTGGCCAACACAATGCTTTTAGTTTTACTATGTCTCATACATCAGTGCACAATAAACATACCTAAGTTGATCCTTAAAAAGAAATCTCAGAATGATAGGGTGGTGTGTGTGTGTGTTTTTTTTTAATTGGTTGATTGGTATAATCTGTTCTCTGAACCATTTGTGCACAAGGTACCTCAGTGGACAGAACTAAATGCTATTATATGCTCTAACCAAATCGGCAGCCAGCATAATTCATTGTCACGTGTAATTATAACTTTGCATTACAGAACAAGTTGATGATTTGAACCTTACTTCTGGAGAAATAGTTTATCTTCTGGAAAAAATGGATGCAGATTGGTACAGAGGGAAATGTGGAAGCCAGACTGGTTTATTTCCTGCCAATTACGTCAAAGTAATTGTGAGTCGTGTTTGTTTTAATTGTTCATACAATCAGCGAAGCTGAAGAGTGGGTTCTATGTGGCTTGGAATTTAGAAAAATATAATCAAGACTGAGTTCCTGGATTCTAGTTCTCTCTTTCATTCTTCCATTTGGTGGTTAGAAAATTTTAAAATAAAGGTTTGTTCAAATAAATAATGGCTAATATTATGTAGCGTGAAAGAATATAGAGATACAATGCATAGCATGCAGGACTGCTAATCAAAAGGTGGGCAGTTTGAACCGATCAGTTGCTCCATAGGAAAACGATGGGCAGTTTCCTCCCGTAAAGACTTACGGCCTTAGCAACCAGATGGAGGGGCACCACGAGTCAGAATCACCTCTATGGGGTTTTTTTTGGTGGGGTATGAGAACTTACTTAAAACTGTCTGAAAAATCTAATGAAATAACTACCACAGGGTCTGCTGGTGAAGCAACTATTCTTGGAGAACTTTCAAGCACTGAAGGATATATGCTAATTCTTTGAGACATTTAATGAAAATCCATTCCATGATCTTGAATAGTTCTTAACACAATGGGTAGAGTGGCCCAATTCCTGACTGATTATGGGATGGCAAGGACCAGGCAGTGCTTCCCATTGTACGTGGGGTCATCATGAGTGTGGGATGATTTGGCAGCAGCTGACAACATTTTCCTTTGAAGATATTTTCTTCTGAGGTGATGGTATCACTTTTCGTTTGCCTTCTAGCCCCCATCTCCATCTGCAAATACATGTGAGTTTAGAAACACTCAAATATTTTTATTAGAGCTAGTGGTACATTTATTTCATTGATATTCACAAAATAATTTCAACTCAGAGTGAGAAAGATTACCTTAAAGCTTCAGCATTTAATTCATCATCTAACTTGTGAAAGCAGAGCCGTCTGATAGATCCCCAAGTATTAAGCCCAGCTGGCCATGAAAGATGGAGCTAAAATCAGACTGCCACCTGAACATTTCTATCAGTGGGAAAAGGATAACTCAGTCCCTGATAAAACCTACTGATACTAGAAAATATTAATAAAGCCAAGATAAGTGATTGATCATTAACAGCTTTCTTGGGAGAAAATAATACAAATCATTTTTCCATTATGGAAAGCTAAGAAAACAAGCCTAACAGTGGAATCTCTCCTTCTAAAATATAAATGCATTTGCGTCTCTTAGATTATAAAAAATGTGGATCTTGAAAATTGTCCAATAAATACATGCCTTGACTCTTTTGGGGAATCTGACCATGCTCCTTAAATTAACATTAAGAGTAACCTTATGGGGGTGGGGGGCGGGGAGAGGGGTGCGACAATGAATGAATGGAATTCCAAAATCTCTGTAGATGTTCACTGAAATGAAAAATAAAGAAATTAAATAAAAAAAAGAGTAACCTTATTTTTTTTTTTGCACACTTCCTCATTTTTCTTCTGCCCAGTGAAGCAGCACTTTTAAAAGCACCGTTACCACACTGATATCCACCATGCTGAATTTGCCACATTATTGGCGCAAGTGTTATTTCTAAGCCTACAAGTTAAAAAATGTTTTAAAACATTGAACTTAAACAAAAGTTCAGAGGTTTTAAGAATAGACCAGCATCTTGCAGGAGAAAAGACCTGGTAGTCTGTTCCCACAGAGATACAACCTCGGAACCCTATAAGGCAGTTCTGTCATATTGTTGTGTGTTGGGATTTATTTGATGGTGCACAGCTATAAGGGGTGAGGGGATGAACGAGCCAGGGAAACAGAAGCATGGGGCACAGGAGGTCCAATTATGTAGGCAGTATGTGCGAGAAAGCTTATAAAGTGTGGCACTGTGACAAATTGATAGTCATTCAATATTTATTCAATACATATTTATTTAGTGCCTCCCACAAACCAGAAGACTAACATTGAACTTTTAAAATTCGCTAAGAAGGCACTGGTTTATTTAATATAAACTTCAAAACCTTAAGTAGTTTTCAGGCTGCATGCATCATGGCCAAATGTGAGACACAGCCCAGCTGGGCAGAACCTTGTAAATGAGATATGACCTAAAGTCTTGCCGCTTAGAAGGTGCTCACCAAGGATTCGTTCTCCGTTCACACTGTGGGATGCCTGGTGGCTTGGTGGTAAGAGGTTGTGCTACAAAACCAAAGGCAAACACTTTGAATCCATCAGCTGCTGTGCAGGAGAAAGATGGGTAGTCTCTTCCAGTGCTGTCCACCTGCAACCTCTGAAAACCCACTGGAGGGTCAGCTATGAGTTGGTTCTGACTCAACGGTATACAACAAAAACAGTCACATTGAAGGAAAAGAAACAAAAAGTGTTTCCGAGTTGCTAATACATAAAGCATCATCCACAGCAGTTTAAAATTGTTAAAAGCCAAACCCATTGTTGTTGGGTTGATTGTGACTTCTGTTGAACCTATAGGGCAGAGAACTGCCTCAGTGGATTTTGGTAAATTTCCAAGGCTGTAAATGTAAATGGGAGCAGATTACCTCCTCTTCCACTCCTAGAGAGCCAACTAGGTTCGAACCACCAACTTCTCTGCTGCCCAACACTGACCCACTCTGCTACTGTGGAGCGGGGAGTTATCATGGAATTCTACAAACACTTGTGTGATGCTTCTGATATGAGACAGCACAAATGCTCAAGCTTAAATCCTCATTTTAGAAGACATGGGATAATGAAAACAATTAAAAGTAGGATGTTAATATGCTTATTTCAACAAATGAAAGAAAGACCAGTTACACACAAAAGACAGCATTACAAGTTGTCAATTATTTTCTAAACTAAAATTCAAAGTGAATTAGCACACATGATAACATTTAATCAGGTTAGCACTTACCTAAACTGGTTAATTTCAGTGATACATTTTCTGTTAAGAACAGGAGTCAACTTTTTTTT
>NW_006399784.1:21722032-21723984 GCF_000299155.1 Elephantulus edwardii
CAGTGCTTGTCAAAGCCAGTTCTGATTAATCTTCTTTGTCAGTGTGAGGAGTCAACTTTTTTAAAAAATGAAATATACTTTATTCTGTCCTCATGATTACAAGCAAGATAAGCAAAGAAGGCAAATAAAACAAACTTTTGTCACCCACTTAGCTAGATGGAGCATTATAACGTTTTTTGACATGTAGGTTGACTTATTATCTACTCAAAGGATCATAATTTCTGAACTATATTGTAATATGAAGATGGTGTTCAATGCAGCACTGTTGACGCTTTCAAATCTTAATCTGACACTTCTTGTTAAGGCAGCGCTGTAAGTCTGTTAAAGTTTGCTTCTTGACAAACCCTGGCTTCCCGCCATCTTAACTATTAAAGTATAAAAAAACAAAATTGCTTTCCCAAGTTGAGTCTCTCTTCAGAACATTGAAGAAGTTAATTCCTGAGAGAAGTCCTCACCAAATGCTTCCATAAACAGGACAGTGTCCCCCAGTGTGCCTAACAATCTTCACGGAATAAATTCAAGGGGCCAGCGAACCCTAACCATTCTGACAAGTTTATCATTATATACACACATTTAAAACTGATCTCAGACCAAGTATTGTAACCATTATCTCTAGAAATTAGTTTTAGCATATTCAGTTTCTATAAAATAATCAAAGCAACTAAGAGGAAAACCTCAAGAAGGAAGACTTCACAGCCTTAATTGACAAAATCCAATCTCCAGTTTGCTGATGACTTGAGGAGTCCATTTTCAAGGTCATGGTCAAGAAGAGCTTTCAGGCTTTTCTTTGCCATGGCCCATGAACTCCAGTCCTTCAATAGGAATCTCCTTTATTGCTTTCTGGACATACTGCTGATAGCACTTGAAGAGGTCAATGCATGGGTCCCCAAAGCCCTCCCCCTTGAGGAACTTCTCAGCAGAGGAATTAACTCTTAACTCATAGTGATGGATTTTGTGTCCCACAGTGATTAAGATTTTGGACTGTAGATTGTCAGGCCTTTCTTCCATGACTCAGACATTCAGGCTTTAAATTAGCAGCTAAGCATGTTAACCATTTATACCACCCAAAAATTTATTTTCTACTTAATTTTTTTTAATTTTGTGTGAGTGTACCGTCAAATCAGATCTGACTGGTACAGGAGGAAATTGTCCCTCCTTCCCCGGCAGAGCATCTGGTGGATTCGAACCGTGCGCCTCTGGGATTGTAGTTGCAGGTCCTTGCCACTAGGCCACCAGAGCTCCCCATCTTTTCTACTTAATATTAAATCTATCTTAATCAACTCTAAAAAGTTGAAATTGTCCCTTGATTATTGTTTTTCCTTTATTTTTGTCTCTTAATAGGTTGATATTCCTGAAGGAGGAAATGGGAAAAAAGGACCAATTTCACCTCATTCTTTTAAGTAAGTTTTATTCTCTTTTCTGTAAAATGTGAAGGCCACTGTTTTCCTTCACTGGTGCTGCTATAACAGACCACAAGTGGATGGCTTTAAATAATGAAATGTATGTTCTCACTGTTCTTTGTGTGCCTTTGAGTCAGAAGCTACTCATAGCTGACCCTTCAGCCAGTTTTTAGGGGAAGAGATTGCCCATCCTTCTCATGCAGAGTTGCTGGTAGATTGGAACTGCATGCCTTTGGGATTGCAATGGAGCTTCTTACAGGGTATCAGCTATAGGGAAGGCTTTCTATCGCTCAGTTCTGCAGGATGGTCTTTAGCTCTCTAGTCCGTGGTCCATCCTTGTGTGGCTTAACATCTGTCTTCTCCCTTCTCTGCTTTGTTCATATGCTCCTTTGTGCTGGTGGTTTCTAGACTTGATAAGGAAATCTTCCTCAAAATGATCCTTCTAGGCCAAGAGGATAAGGGCTATAGTCCCATAAGAAATTCTCCTGTCAGGCAGGTTCCTCCCTTTGGGGATGTAACTTTCTTTTTTTAAAAAAAATTTTTTTTTATTAA
>NW_006399784.1:21724844-21731504 GCF_000299155.1 Elephantulus edwardii
AGTGACTAGGGTTAGGTGTGTTGGAGTCAATGAGATTGGCTCAGGACAGGACAGGCTTCAGAGCTGTTGTCTATAGGGTCACTATGAGTTGCAGGCAACTTGATGGCACATAACAACAACTGTTTTACCTTCAAAAAAGAAATACTCTTTACATTGTCCTTCTGTCTGTAGAAGGAAAGGGTCTGCATACTTGGAAAGGTGGAATGTCCCAGAAAGAGAGAACCATCCTTTACACAGTGATAGGCTAAAGATGACGAAGGTGGCACAGAATAGGACAGAGTTCATATGTGTTGTTCATAGGTCACTATGAGTCACTCTCAACAGCACATAATAACAACTCCCTTTTAAACTATCATTAAATATTAGTTTTATGTTGCTTTCTTACCTGTTGCAGTCTTCATGTGCTGTCTCATTTGTGCTTACCTCTTTTCTACTAATCTGCTTTTTTGTAACTTGGAAAAAATTTAGGACACATACATTGCTGATAGAGCCTCATTAACATAACACAGACTATTTCCAGATAGACTTAAATCCACAGGTGCAAGAATTAGGACCCCAGCATGTATTTTTAGGGGAACACAGGTCAACCTGTAATGTCATCTGGTGCTAAATATATAGATCAACATCTTCAGGTGTTGACCTACCAAGTAGTGATTCAGATGTTTTCATGGTATAAAGTGGGCAAACCTTATAGAAACATAAATCTTGTAAAAACTGCTTGGCGAGCTCTGGTGGCCTAGTGGCAGGAAACTGTAAAAACTGCTAGACACTTGTTTGTTTGTTTGTTTAGGTATTTTGTATTGTTTTCAAGAGTAACTAGGAGTGAGTGAGGGAAGAGTTAAATGAGAATGATTTGCCTTCATGTCTGAGGACCTTTCTGTGCATTTATATAGTCTTTTATGCATCATTGGAACTCCTTTGTAATTTAAAACACTGTCACAATGGAACTTTATATTATAGTTAAATGAGCAAATTAATAGGATTCACTACCTGCTGAAGACTGTAAACCTGTCTTTGAATAGGTCAGACATAAGGAGATGTTCCCAGAGGACGTTAGAAAATAAATGCAAAGGTTATCACAAATAAGAAAACTTCTGATGCTAGAATAGTTGGGTCCTGTCTCAGGTTCAATTTTTCTCCCATTTTTAAACAGTATTTACTGTGTCAGCAGGTTGAATTTAAAGTAGGCTTTCACAGCCGTTGATCCATTGACCTGACTTAAATCAGAATTTGATTGGAGTCAGGACCAACCTTTTTTCTTCCAGCAATTGCTTCTCCTTAGCCTGTTGCTATTGAAACCTTTCTAAAGCCTGTGTTCCTCAAATCGAAGGTTTGGTATTAAATCATGCCTTCCAGACACACAGTTTTATCTCTGCTCTTATCTTATTTGCAGTCACAATTACAGATCGTTTAAGGATCATTCCAATTCTCGGAAATGAAGACTTTTTAAAGGAGATACAAAAATCATTTTTAAAAACAGCGGTGTTAGGTAGAGGATTAAGTGGTATGAGATGATAGGCCGAGTTTCTGTTTCCTTCATGCCTTCTCCTAGTTTTGAAAAGCCGCTTGTTTGTACATTGAGCTCGATGATTGATTTGACATATATTGAGCACCTTCATGCTTCCCTAATACTTGTTGGGTTCTACCAGGGCAGTTTGATTTCCTCCCTTAGAATTAACTCTCCTTAACAATTAACTCTCCTTAACTCAACGCATTATGGTGTGGAGGTTCAGGCTGGGTTCTAGGTTGCTATTGCTTCTGCATACAAATCAGTTTGTCATCCTGTCATGATTTGTGTGTTGCTGTGATGCTGGAAGCTATCCCTCTCATATTTTAAATACCAGCAGAGTCACCTATGGTGAGAGAATATTGACTATACAATGGAACACACAAATTTATCTTGGGAGAAGTACAGACAGATGCTTCTTAGAAGTGAGCATGGTAAAACTTCAACTTTCATAGTTTGGAGAGGGGGGGCTCTAGTGGCCTAGTGGTAAGAAATTGTGCTGCCAACCCAGAGGCATACAGTTTGAATCCACGTGCTGCTCCCGGGAGAAAAAGAGACATTCTCCTCCCACACCATTTACAACCTCTGAAAGACTGCCTGAGAGTCAACTTGAGTTGGTTTCTACTGGACAGCACATAACAACACAACAAGAACAGTCCTTGGAGAAGGACATCATGCTTGGTAAAGTAGAAGGCCAGTGTGGCGAAAAGAAGACCCTCAGTGAGATGGATTGACTGCAACAATGGACGCGAACATAGCAGTGATTGTAAGGGTGGTTCAGGACCAGGGTCACTGTGAATTGGAGTGAACATGACAGCCACTGACAACAACAAGATACACATACATAGAAACTGGGGAGACTCTGTAACAGAGTAAACATGATGGACAAACCACAGTGGAAACTGATCGCTCATTGCTTGCCTGGGATCCATGTGACCTTTGTCATTTTGACCCTTTTTAAACTTTTCTGAGTGAATAGGGTCCGATTTTCAAAAGTTAAGTGTTATTGGTAGGTGCTGTTAAGCTGACGATGACCCTATAAATAATATGTCAGAACCTTGGTAGGGTATTTTGGGGTTTGAGTTTTTTTTTTTTGGGGGGGGGTTGACTTTTGGTGAGTTGATGTTTTTTGTTGTTGTTGTGTTTTGTTTTGCTTTTTATTTTTTGTGCATGTACTGGAGGAGATTGTCCCTCCTCCAGCAGAGCATCTGGTGGATTCAAACTGCACACCTCTGAGATTGCAGTGTAGCTTCTTGCCACTAAGCCACCAGAGCTCCCTAGAACCTTGTTTTATACTGCAGCTTCCTCACACTTTCCACCAGGCTGAGGCTTATTGCTGTAGTCACTGTGTAAATCCATCTCATTGAGGGCTTTTCTCTCTTTAAATGACCCTCCACCTTTCCCTGCATGATGTCTTTTTCCAGGGACTGATCCCCCCTGACAACACGCCCTAAGAATGTGAGGCATTAGTTTCACCACTCTTAACCTCTAAGGAGCACCATGGCTACACCTCCGCCAAGTCCGATTTGTTTGTTCTTTTAGAAGTCCATGGTAGGGGAGCTCTGGTGGCCTAGTGGCAAGGAGATGCAACTACAATCCCAGAGGCGAACGGTTCAAATCCACCAGATGCTCTGCCGGGTAAGGAGGGGCAATCTCCTCCTGTACCAGTCAGATCTGATTTGACGGTACACGCACACAAAAATAATAAAATAAAATAAAAAAAAAGAAGTCCATGGTATACTCAATATTCTTCACCAACTTTAAAACATCAATTCATCTTCCTTATTGGTTGTCCAGCTTTTACATATATTTGAAGCAACTGAAAATGCCACGGTTTGAGTCAGGTACACCTTAGTCGTTAAACTAACATTCTTGCTCTTTAGAACTTTAAAGAGGTACCTGACAGCAGATTTGCTCCTTGTGCAAAGTGTCTTGATTTCTTGACTACCATAGGTATTGTGAATACGAATAAATGTAGCTTATTCTTTTTCATGAAAACTTTAAAATTAGGGCTAATATGCTTGTTGAAAAAACAAGTATAGGTTTTTAAAGCACTTTAAAGATCAAGTACTCTCTCATTTAACCCACAAATAAGTTCTTTTTTTCCCCAGACGCTCAAAATGTGTTGCTCGGTTTGAATTTATTGGAGACCAGAGGGATGAGTTAAGTTTCACTGAGGGAGAAACCATTATTCTCAAAGAGTTTGTGAATGAGGAATGGGCCAGAGGAGAACTTCGAGACAGAACTGGGATTTTCCCTCTTAACTTTGTGGAGTTTGTGGAAGACCATCCTACTTCTGATACAGCTGTTTTAAGTGAGTATAGAGAATAGTTTCTGATTATTCCATTCCCCAATTTTTGTTGTTGTTGTGTACCGTCGAATCAGATGTGACTGGCACAAGAGGAGATTGCCCATCCTTCTCCAGCAGAGCATCTGGTAGATTCGAACTGCTCACCTTCGGGATTGCAGCACACCCATTCCCCAATTCTAATAGACCAAGTAATGGTATAAAGCTGTATAATAATCTGTAGTGCAATGATTTACAAAGTAGAAATAAAAATTATTTTAAAATGGTAATTTGTTTTACATAACCTTATAGAAGTAATCTCTCAGGTTGTTGATGTGGTTATTTTTTGTTTTGTTTTTCAGTAAATAGCAATAATTTTATTTCAGAAATGCCAAAAAAGCATATAGACTTTTTTTATCATTGGAATAGTTTAATTTCTTTGATCATTTAAAAGCATATAGACTTTTAAATGGATCATAATGTTAACTAATACATTCTCCTTCACTTTAAAGTTAAAGAAACAAGCTTAAAGAGGATAGTACCAGACCAGGGTTATTACATACCAAATAAATGTGCAGTATGGCCTAGAATTCCACTTCTTCATTTTTTGCCCATAATTTTCTCCAATACTATATAAACTTTTTTTTTTTTTTCATTTTTATAATGTAGGCTCAAAGGTACCACTGAAGACCAAAAATGAAGATTCCAGCTCAAATTCTCAGGTTGGTCGTTTGTTTAAATAGAAAACTGTAGTGACAGCCAAATTTAACCTCTGGGTGAAATATTAATAATGACTCTCAAGAAGGTATTATTGAATCATTTTTCAACTCATATGGCCAAGGTTTGCAATAAATAAAATAGTTAATATCTTTATTATGTAGAGAGTTCGTAAAATGAATAAGAAAAGCACTTAGTTCCTGACAAAAGAAGTAAAAAAAAAAGACACATCCTTAGAGAAACCGTGACTAATGCTGAATAAGTACTTAACATTACTAGTAATTAAGGAACTTCTTAGTAAAGTATCAATAAAATGCCATTTATCCTATCCAGCTGATACCACTTGTCTTATTGAGCTGTGGTGCTGGAGAAGAGTATTGAATGTACCATGGACTGCTAAGAAAACAAACAGATTCATCCTAGAGAGGGGCATCATGCTTGGGAGGTTGGAGGGACAGCACAGGAGGGGAAGATCCTCTATGAGGTGGATTGATTCAGTGACTGGGGTAATCCGGATGGGTGTATCGGAGAGGGTGCGATTGGCATAGAACAGAGCGGGGTTTAGGGCTGTTGTACACAGGGTCGCTATGAGTCGCAAGCAACTTGATGGCACATAACAATAACAGCATGCCTCAGACAGCTGGACAATGAATAAACATGACCAAAAAGAAAAAAAAAATAATTTATGCCTTTGAGTTGTGGTGCTGGAGAAGAGAACAGTCCCACGGACTTCCAAAAGAACAAACATATATCCTGGAAAAGATGTGGCCAGAATGTTCTTTGGAGGCAAGGATGATGCAGCTTCATCTTTCATTCTTTAAACATGTAGCTAAGTGAGGCGATTCCTTGGAGAGGAACATCATGCTGGAAAAGATGGAATGTCAACAAAGGAGAAGAATACTCCACCACCCAAGATGGTTTGACACTGTGATTTCACCCACAGGTTCCGATGTCTCGGAGATAATGAGGACGGCACAGGATAGAACAGGATTCAGATTGGCTGTTTATAGGGTCTCTATGAGTTGTACTTGTCTAACAACAACAACATAACTCAGGGAGCCCTGGTGGCCTAGTGATAAGAAGAGAAAATTGCCCATGCTTCTCCTGAGGAGCAGCTGGTGTATTCGAACAGTGTGCCTTTGGGATTGCAGCAGAGTTTCTAACCACTAGATCACCAGGAGTTCCCCATATTCATTATCAGGAGAATGTTTTAAAGCCATGAAAAATTAGATTTATAATGTCTTAAGTGGAAAACAACATATATATATATATAGTAAGAAGAGCCTATGTAAAATTGTGTACATAGCATAATCACTAGTACATATTTATGTAAAAAGACTGGAGTTATGTATTTAAACTGTGAAAACGCAGTTGCATGGGTAGTGAGGGGTTTTTTTCCTTTCCCACTTTTCTACACATTTCTAAACTTGCCAGATGTTTAGGAACATTGTTTTAACTTTATTTTTTTTTAAAGAAAATTTTTATTTCATACTGGCTTACTTACAAAGTTCATATACATTGTTTTTCACATTAGATCTTTCCCATTTCCTTTACCCACCGCTACCACCACCCATCAAATTGTGCAACCCTATGATTACCCCCCACCGCTTCCCCCTTAGACCCTTATACACGTTTTACTAGTTATCTATTGACTTTGAGTGGAAAGTTCTAGAACAAATTGATTTTTGCATTCAACCATTCACACACATTTTGTTTTACTACGTTGATTACCATCCCCATAGCATGATAGCACTTTTTTCTACCTGCTCCTTTTGAATCTCATTTGCAGTCATCTTTCCAACCTCTTCCTTCCTGCTTTCTGAACTTTGCTCCTGGACATTTGTATTATTTTAATAATGGCATGGAAGGAAAGAAAATGAAAATGTTTACACTGTGTCTCGTTGATCAGTGCCACTAAAACAGAAATAATGTTGTTTCCTTAACAAACAAATCTGTTTTTTTCAATTTTTAGCGGTCTAGCTGTATAAACTCAGAACTTCAGCTCTCAGGGGACATTATGTCTAGAAAATCTCATCTCTTGGAGCTTCTGCTCCTGGGTGATCTTCATACAATTTGACATCCTTCTACACCCCTAACAGTCCCCTCCCCTCTCCTCCCCTCGCTTACTTTTTCATATCTTTTTTTTTTT
>NW_006399784.1:21731774-21757475 GCF_000299155.1 Elephantulus edwardii
GCGGTAAACATAATTTATCCAGTTTTTCTCAATCTTACCCCCACCCCGATGTCAGCCTCATTCTACAACAGTGGCACCATATAGCATTTGTCCCTTTGTGGCTGAGATATTTCACTCAGCATCATGTCCTCCAGGGTCACCCATTTTGAATAATATTGCATGAGTTCCTTGTTTTTCACTCAAGACACATGCTTTGCTAATCTTTCTTCATTACTAAAACAAAGGCAACCCATTCTCAAATGAGATTATCCACAGCCAAAGGCACAGTGAAACTTCATAGCAATATATGTTGTAAAGTTATTTAAGGGCGCTTTCATGCATTGAAACCATAGGACCTCTTCGTTTTCCCACTACCACTCATTAAACTCCATCTGAATTTATTTCAAATGCAGTCTCACATGTCTTACTAACCAAATGCTTCTGATTTGTTATAGGATAATAGTCTTTCTGGAGAATGGTGCGAAGCTCTTCACAGTTTTACCGCGGAGACCAGTGAAGACTTATCCTTCAAAAGGGGGGACCGGATTCTGATCCTGGAGCGTTTGGACTCTGAGTGGTACAAAGGCAGACTGAAAGACAGGGAGGGGATCTTCCCAGCCGTTTTTGTGCGACCTTGCCCAGGTACAACACCTCCAGGAGATGGTCCTCCTCAGTTCAAGCTGTGGTTGCCTGCATGCTACATGTTGTTGTTGTTAAGTGCCTTCAAGTCACAGGCGACTCATAAGACCCTATGAACGAAAGTCCTGGACACCTCCTGTATAACTTTCGTCATTTCTCCAGGTTCATAGGGTTTCCAGAGGCAAGCTATTGTGGAAGTGGATGCCACTCCTGCTTCCAAGCTTGTTTTAATTGGGGAGCTTCACCAAACACTGTCCACCACCATGGGTAACAGTATTCGCCTTCACAGCAAACCACAAGTTACCTCTATACAGCATCCTACATACAAGTCAAACTATTATGCAAACTCCATTCTTTTGCTGTGTTAGATTTATGGAAAAAGAAAGCTAAAAATACCTTCATTTGATAATGGCTAGTTATGTCTTCTAAATGGCTCTGGCTCTGGTGGCCTAATGGTAAGAGACTGCACTGCAATCCCAAAGGCTTGTGGTTCACGTCCACCAGCTGCTCTACAGGAAAAGGATGAGCGATTAACTGCCTCGGAAAGCCCGTGGAGATTACCTATGGCTTGATTTCAGCTTGACTGTACACAGCAACAACAAATAGCTCTAGTGGCCTAGTATTAAGAATCTGCACTGCAATACCAAAGGCACTTGCTTCGGATCTGCTAACAGCTCAGCAGAGTCGGATGAACAATCTCCTCCTGTGGGATTTAAGCCTCTGAAAACCCACTGGAGGGTCAGCTCCAGCTTGGTTCCAACTCGATGGTACCCAACAACAGCAGTAATGTCTACTAAATATATTTTGCTGGGAAGGGGGAGTTTCCTTACTAAGAGAGCAACCTTCATCTCTTTGCAAATTAAACATCTTCAAACCTAATTGAAAATTTTCTCTTCTGAAAGTGACAAATGAGCTTCTTAAATTTTTGTTTCAGTCTTGTGTTTTCCATATTTGAATTTTTGGTCTCTTCACAGCCGAGGCAAAAAGTCTGTCCACTGCAGCGCCAAAAGGGAAGAAGGCCAAAGCTTTATTTGATTTCCATGGGGAGAATGAAGATGAGCTGTCCTTTAAGGTTAGTTTGTATGTCTTTTCACAGTGCAGCTGTATGAGAGCTACATTAAGCGGCAATAAATCTTGAAATGTGTTCCCTGTAATGAAGGGTGGATCATTGGGTTGAAGGGTGGATCATTGGGTGGAGTACTGATTATTAGCCAAGAATAAAGAGATCTCAGAGTATAATTCTAAAGGAATAAAACTAGAGGAAGGGAATAGGGCAGATTGGACTGATCACTTATGTAATCAGCCAAGAGTTTAGGAGGGGCTGAGAGAAAACATTCTTGGCTCAATAGTCCCGTGGTCTCCAAGCCGGTTCTTCATTGCTAGGCTTTACAGCATCTGTTGTGTGTTGTATTGTGCACCCTGACCTAATTTTAACCCATATGTATGTATGGATGTGATACCATTTGAGAATAGTGTTGGCTTTGTTATGCTAATTAGGTCATAATGGTGTCTTCTTCGGCCATTCATTTTAGAGATATAAAAGGAGCAGATTAGATATAGAAACAAAGAAACACAGGTGGCATAATATATAGATTCCAGACGATAAGAAGATTACTGAAGAATTGAGGCTAAAAACAAAAACAAAGACCTTTCTCCAACGCTAAAGGAACGAACGCCTCCTGCCAGAGGCCCTGATTTCTGACTCCCAGCTTCCTAACTGAGAATATAAGTTTCAGTTCATGAAAGCCACCCACTTGTGATGTGTCTGTTACAGTAGCACTAAATAACATAGAGGGAGTTCTGGTGACCTAGTGGGTAAGTAGTTGCACCACCAATCCAGGCGCAAGCAGTTCAAATCCACCATTTGCTCTGCAGGAGAAAGATGGGCAGTCTCCTATCATGTAGTGTACAGCCTTTAAAAAACCTCTGTAGAAATAATTAAAGCATCATAATGAATCAAAGATGTGTGACTGGACAAGTTAAGATTCAAAATAGTGAATGTTTAGGCAAAGTTACAATTGAGGAGTCTAAAGTGATACTACATGTTTCTTCTTGGGGAACAGGGAGGGAGGTGGACATTTGAGGTATCTCAGTAGAAGTTGGCTAACTTTCCTATTTTGCAGTAGAAATTTTATTATGATAATCTTCTCTCTTCTTGATATTATTAAGATATCACTTCTATTATAAAATCTAAATGTTAGTAAGTGGTAGGCATTTCCTGTGTCCTAACTATTCAAAATTAAAAGTTGACACCTCCATATTGGTTCTGACTCGATGGAATATAACAACCACCACTCCTTTATTAGTTATTAGTTCCTTTTTTTTTTTCTTTTCAACTTCTTGGTCCCTTGAATCTAAAACCTTGGGAGCAGTTGCCTTACTCTTTTATAGTCTTGAGAGTCAGTGGTTCAAAACTCATTTATTTTATCTTTATATAAAATGCTGTTACAAGTGAAGAATTCTGGGCTTTCAATCTGAGAATCTCATTCTGGCCATCATTTTAGGTATGCTGTATACATAACAGAAATCACAGTGTCCTCCAGAGAACAAACCATCTTCATTTATGGATGAGTGGAAGCAAGTTTTAAAGTTTGTAATTAAGTGATTCTACATTGTTTCCAGTATTGATGATCATTAATATTTTGTTAATATTGGCAGGTAGAACTTACTAACAGCAACAACGGGGTTCTACCCTTTAAGGAAACTGAACTGGTAGATAGATCAAAGCTAAAATCCTTCTCATCATCTATCATGTTATTACTTAGAAATCAGAACTTATTTATAATAGAAACTTTAAATAGCCAGGAGTTTTAGAGATTTTAACAGAGTAAATTACTGACATTGATAGTCAGCATTTTTCTTTTCCATTTTCCATAAAGAAAAGCCTGAAAATCGGACCATTTTTCCAGAGGACAGTATACTGGGACTATAAATAAATCCATTTAGCCTGAAAAGACATTCTTAAATGTAGCCAAGGTCCTCTTGTACCATTGTGAAATTTCAAAACCAGATTCTAAGAAATTATTAGTAACCATAAAGAACAAAATGGTTGCAGGAGCTGGTTTTAGATATTACATCTCCATCTGTGGAAGCAATTATAATTTGCAGATGGATGTAGTCCAGTCCTGTTGACTAATCTGATGAGGACAAATCTGTGCTCTGAGTTGGGGTGAAGCTCTTTAAGACAGAGCGAATGCAGATTCATATCCATTCAGACCAAGGAGGAAAGGGCTAACCAAATGGCTGAGGAGAATACCATTATGTGAAGGAATAAACACAGAATACAAAATGCCCAGGGTGTCACTGAAAGTCATTTATAATAACAGCCTTTCTCAGTAAAAAGGCCCAGTGTAGAATGTGATGATTACATAGCCTAGTGCCTGAGAATGTAGAACCCGGAGACCCTGGTACTAACTGAGCATATAGCATTGGGCTACTTACTGATTGATCATTCTGAGCTTCAGTTTCCTTTTCTGTAAAAGAATAAAATCTCTAAAAAGTCCCACCACCCATCTGTCACTTTGTCCTGCTGTGGTGCCTTGCATGTTGCTGTAATGCCGGAAGCTAAGCCACCAGTATTTCTAATACCAGAAGGGTCACCCATGGTCGACAGGCTTCAGCTGAGACAGACCAGAAGAAAAGCTTCGTGAGCTGCTTCCAAACTATTATCCCGTGAAACTTTGTGGATCACAAAAAGGAGAATATGGCCTGACGTGGTACTGGAAGATGAGCTCCCTGGGTTGGAAGATGCTCAAAATACAATGATCACTGCACTGGGCAGTGTTTTGTTGTGTTGTGTATGGTGTCCTTATAACTTGGTACTGGCTTTAAATAACAACAGCAAATAAGATTTCTAATGGCAATTCAAAAGATTAGAGGAGAAACCTAGAGGGTAATGAGCTTATGCACAGTAGGGGAGAAACAACTCAGAAAAGAAGATGGAGAGTGGCTGCCCACCTCCAAGAATGTCAGCAGTATCACAGACTTGTCCACCTAGATGGTGTGTAATTGGCATATCTTTTGCTGAGTATATGCTCAATGACAAAAAATAACTATTAAATTATTTTGTTTTTTTTCTCTTGTTGTGTACTGTTGAGGTGGATCTGAGTGGAACAGGAGGAGATGCCTCTCCTCCAGCAGAGCATCTGGTGGATTCGAACTGCACACCTTCAGGATTGCAGCACAGCTTCTTGCCACTAGGCCACCAGAGCTTCCTCTAGAAGAATTATTTTTAAATTGGGATAATGTTAAGAATATCTCCCTCCAGGATATGAACAGACACTTCACCAAAGAAGACATTCAGATGGTGAACAAACACATGAGGAAATGTTCAAAATCCCTAGATCACAGAGAGATGCAAATCAAAAACTATGAGATATCATCTTACCCAGTAAGAATAGCAAAATTCAACAGAGCAGCAGGTTGTGGAGAGACTAGAACCCTTATTCACTGTTGGTGGGAGTGTAAAATGATGCAACCACTCTGGAAGGCAGAAGGGTGCTTTCTCAAAAAGTTGGAAATAGAAGTACCATTTGACCCAGCAATTCCACTACTGGGAATATACTCTAAAGAAACCATAACTGCAACCCAAGCAGATATATGAACACCCATGTTTATTGCTTTTTTGTTCATAATAGCAAAGAGTTGGAAACAACCAAAGTGCCCATCAACAAATGAATGGATAGAGAAGCTGTGGTATATTCCCACAATGGAATATTATGCTGCATTGAAAAACAAAGAACTCATGAAAATTATACAAAATGGGTGCCCCTGGAGGACATTATGCTGAGTGAAATATCTCAGTCACAAAAGGACAAATACTGCATAGGGCCACTGTTGTAAAACAGGACTAACATGGGGTTGGGGAGACAGGACTGACATGGGGTTGGTGAGAAACTAAGAGAAGAAGGAATAAATAATGTACATGGCATTGAAACAGACGAGGGAGAGAACTGTATAAAAGGAATATATGATTAGGTATTATTGGCATGACAAGAGTCCAGAATGAGTTGCATAGTAAAATCGTTCAGGGTTAGGGGGGTTACAGGGACGGGGACTGTTTAACAATGAAAGAACACTTTTTTTCCAAAGAAAAAAGCTAACTGGTGGAGGGGAGGGGTCAGGGAGGAAAATGTGCAACAATGAATGATTGGAAACCCAAGTTCTTTATAAACTTTCTTTCATTAAAACCTAAAAAAAAAAATACCTGCCTCATGAGACTTCCTGAGTTAGAATATGTGAAGTATGCAGCATATGACACAGTAAACGTGGTCACTTGCCATCTCAAATGCTTTGCTTAAGTGGCCCCTTCAGTGAAAGTAAGCATCATTAAGCAGCACTATCATACTTTCTGGCCCCTCATGTCAGAATGAGAATTTTACTTACAGCTGTATCCTACATACCCCAAACCGTATCTAGCAGTAAACTTTGTACAAGTAAATAATTATTTTTTAAAAAGCCCTTCAAACTCATTGCCATGGAGTCAGAACTGGACTTACTCCAGCAAGTGTTCATTCAGAGACTGTAAATTGTATGGAAAGAGATTGCCTTTCTCCTACAGAGCCTCGGGTGGATACAAACTGCCTGCCTTTGAGTTGCCAGAGCAAGCAATTCCTTTTTTTTCTTTTTAATTTTTTTATTATTTTTGTACATGTACCATCAAATCAGATCTGACTGGTACAGGAGGAGACTGCCCCTCCTTCCCCGGCAGAGCATCTGGTGGATTCGAACCGTGCGCCTCTGGGATTATAGTTGCAGGTTTTTGCCACTAGACCACCAAAGCTCCCCACAAGCAGTTCTTTAGAGTAGGGGAAGTTGAGATAGATAGTTGAGGTAGGTAGATAGGTAGGTAGGTAGTAGATATTAGCTTATATTTTATTTGTTCAAGACAGCCTCAGATTGTTTTATTATGAGTGGTAGAGCAGGAGACTAAGCATGTCATGGACGGGATCATCAAATTACAAGGCTGACAGTTGTAAAAGATGGACTTCAAGGAAAAGGAAATGGCATCATTAGGTGATAGATCATCCTGTTGAAACATCATCTAACCCTCTCAATAAATCACGTAAATGAGTTATTAAAGATTATTCATACCTCTTTAGGTGGAATGTTCACCATGCTTATAGTCAAATGATTGAAGAAAAAAGAGAGATGAAGGAATTTAGTATTAAGACAGCTAACTGGTGGCAGTCCCCTGTGTGTCAGGAGCGTTACTGCTCGTAGGACTTAAGTGGCTGCAGACTCGTACAGATAGATCCTCAGGCTTTTCCTCCAAGACTCCTTGGGTAGACTTGAACCACTGACCTTTAAGTTACTCGTTGAACATACTTGTACCACTGAGAGAATCCTGTGCCCAAAAGAAACCAATAATGATTTCCAATTACTCTCTTCTTACAGGCTGGAGATATAATAAGAGAGCTGGAATCTGTAGATGAAGATTGGATGAGTGGAGAACTCATGGGAAAAGCTGGTATATTTCCCAAAAACTACATTCAGCTTCTACCAGTCAGCTAAGGATGAAGCTTGACTATGTTCCTTGGCACAAGAACTCACTTGAACTATCACTTTGACTATCAGAATTGTTTTTGCACTATTTTTTTTAACAGAAAGAGAAATATCTACACTGTACGTGATATACGAGAGTTTTCTGAAAGCAGAAGACTTCTCGATTTTGTATTTAACTTTCATTCACCATAGAAACATACACATGGAAACCCATGAGCCAAGGATTGTCCAAGGAAGACAGCAAGCAGGATTAGCGAGGCAGATCCCTTCCCTCCAGAGACTCTGCCTGCCAGGGGGCAGCACAGGGAGGCTCCCACAGAGCATTTGCACTTGCACATCTCTTAATCAGCACAAATGAATTATGCTTCTTCTTTTTTTTTTTTTCACTTTAGTTTAAAAAGAGAATGTTTGTCCTTCTACCTGCTGTAACTATCAGGAGATGGTTGGTCGTCTAAATTTCATTTGTTATTTTCATTTTAACAGCTTTGAGTGCGTATCCTTTTTACTGGGGCTTGCCTTTGCTTGGGGAGGGGGTGCATTTATTGATTAGGTGGAGCATTTGTAAGTACATGGTCAAAACCAGCTCCTTCTCATCAAATACTCCTTGTATTTCCATTTCCCATCTGGCCTAAGATTTAAAGGGGATCCAAAGCTGGTGTCTCTTACTTGGTCAAAAGTCCAGAGTCATCCATCCCTGCACTCCCTTGCTGATGCAACTAACCCTCCCACATACCTACCATGCTTATTTCTCTCCTCTATGAATACTTTATGTTAACAGGGTTATTATAAAGCATATTTTCTGAATCTGCAATCATTCCTTTGACAATTACTGGTATCCAAAGAAAAAATTATTTTCTTTGTGTTACTCCAGTAATACATAAAAGCTATCTGTGTCTTTTTTGTAGCTGTGTCATTATGAACTACATATAAAATCTTAGAATGTAGAGCTACTGTTAAGATGGAAAACAGTGCCAACCCCCACTGCTCATTTCTTCCCAATATAATCAGAATGAGAAATCACTTAAGAGGACTGAAGGCTAGGGCTCTGCTTTTTTATCAGCTCATTCCTCTACAATTATTAAATTAAAAAAAACACAACAAAAAACAACAACAGTTGCTGGCCATTGTTATACATTCCACGCTTGAGATAAAAAGTAGTTCTTGACATGACTGAATCAATTACAGTTTATGGGCTAAAGCCAAATCAGTCGAAGACAATCTTCCAAACCGATCAATGGAATAGAATTTCATTGGAAATGTAAAACAGCTTCCCAGCCATCTTCATGACTTTGTTTTATTTTTGAGACAAGTGTTTATTATTGTTTCCGTCGCCCAAAAAGTTAGGCAGCCAGTCATCACACTGTATGTCAGCACCAGCCACCTGAGGACCTACTAGGGAGGCAATGTTTCCTTTGTGTTTATCTAAAGTTCTTTTCCCAGTTATAATGTCATATGTGGTCTTGTGTTTTCTACATCTTAGGAGTGAAGAAGGCAATGTAAGAAAAACTGATTACATTTCACACAAAAGTCTTCTTTTCATTCATGAGACATTCTTGTTTGTAACAGCAGGAAGTGAGGAGTTTGAGATTTGCCTGTGTAATTGTACCATCTGAAAATAAATATTCTGAAAGCCTAACTTTATGGAGAAAAGATATCCTTCTTTAATTTGGATCTCTGTCAACAGAATGATAAGTGCAATAGTTGTGAATCTGCTTTACACTGAAATAAACTGAACTGTACTTTCCAAAGCCTCTTTCTCATACCAGACTGAAGAATGGTATCTTATTTACCTAATGAAAGTTAGGGAGCTCTCAGGGCAGTGTCTATAGAGAGTTGCACTGCTAACCCAAAGTCTACATTGCTCAACTTCTCTGTGGAAGAATGAAAAAAGAACAGAGATAATGTGGGTATGGCTGACTCTGACTTCTTCTAAACCCACAAAGGAGAACTGTCCTCCTCAGTAACATCCATTATATAAAACCAACCCCTTAGTAAGACATGGTCCTCCACACTGCTGCACCAACTTCTAATCATTGGATCCAATATTCTCTGCAACAGTTAGGAGGGGTGTTGGAGGAAGGCAAAGGCTATCATACAGTGAAAGTCTGGGTTCAGTCCAGCAGCACAAATGTAAAATCTCTGATTTCCTCAGTCATCCAAGCATCATCTCATAGTTGTCCTGAGTCTGCTCTTCCTGTAATCGTCCGTAAGCAAAACCTTTAACTCTGCCTCCAACTCTAGGGCTCTGTCAGGCTACACCTTGCCACAATCTCTCTCCACAATCTGGACAGCTCTCTCATCTATTAACCTTCTAGCCGCTGATGATGTAGAAGATGCTGATCAGTGGTGAACCATATGTGTGCAATTGAGTTGGAAGCCATGCCTAAGAGAGCTGAGGGTGGTGGGCAAACCTTAAAAAGTCATTTTACTTACACATTCCCACCTCTCCATATGGTCATGTCTAAGGCAATAGTAGAAAAGCCATTTTCAAAAGTACCACCACCACCGCAGGGAAAAATGGATGATCTCTCATGCAATTTACAGCCTTGGAAACAAATGGTATTTCAGCCATAAGTCTGTTCCAATTTAATGGCAATAAGTAAGTGAATAAATGTTAGTTGATTTGTTGGCTAAATGCATAGATGTGTGCATAAATAAATGGAGATGAAGGATTAATGAGTCAGTAATTAACAGATGGAGAAATAACTTTCAATATACCCAGTATATACTATCTTAAATCCTGTCAGGTTTTCCTCCCTCTCAAACTTGTTGATGAAAATCTGTATTGACTGACTTATTAGATGACATTTTACTTAGTCATGTCATTTTGAGGACTAAGATGCACCTGATTCAGATCATGGTCTTTTCAGTCACTTGAAATGCATTGAGAGTTGAATAAGGATGACAGAAAAAGAATTGATGCCTTTGAGTTGTGGTGTTGGAGAAGAACACTGAACATACCATGGATGGCCAAGAGAATGAACAGATATGTCTTGGAGAAAGTGCAGCCAGAGTACTCCTTGGAGTCACAAGTGATAAAACTTTATCTCACATGTTTGGGGCATGTTGCTAGAAGAGGCTATACCTTGGAGAGAAACATCATGCTTGGAAAGGTGGAGGGACAGCAAAAGAGAGGAAGACTCTCAACACAATGGCTCCAGCAACGGGCTGGAGTAAACAGGATGGGACAGGGTTCAGTCTGTTGCTCACAGGGTTCCTATGAGTTGTACTCGGCAACAACTAACAACAACTCTGATTTTTTTTTAGTTACATATTTACTATTAACTGACAGCCAAAATATACCATGCAGGTTTTCACAGATACTTTCTTGTATATATGTTGATTTAATTCAAGGAAAGATTCAATCAGATTTAAAGATCAGCACAGTTTTTATAAGGGTCCCTGAGGGTGTAGGAGAATGATGAGCAGTCTCCTGTAATGATTTAGTCTCAGAAACCAGAGAGAGGGGTTGCTGTCAACCAAATGCAATTGGAAGACAATGGATTTGGTTAGGTTTGCTTTTAAAGTTTTTGTGCCTAATAAATTTCATAGGAGAGAAATAAGAATGAATTCTGTTTCTCTTTCAGGAATTTTACATAAAAATCTAATAATGATTATTTAAGCCTCCTAAAACAAGAATCTCTGAATCCTTTTTCTTTGTGAATCTAAAATTAGAGAAGCTATTTAATGTATTGTTCCAGCCCTTTGGAAGCACCGGTGTCTTCGTGTTGTGTTACGATGCCAACCGAAGGGCTATCTGTTTGCCTCTATCAGCTGCTCCTCAGGAGATACATGAACTGTGTCCTCCCATGAAGATTTATAACCTCTGAAACCCAGTGGAGGGTCACTATCAATTGGGCTTAAAGTAGGTATGATTATGCTGAGTGAAATTTTTTCAGTCACAAAAAGACAAATATGGCATAATGCCACTGTTCTAAAACAGGACTGACATGAGGATTGGGGAGAAACTAAGAAAAGGGGGTAAATCATGTACACAGCATTGAAACAGATGGAGAGAACTGTATAAAAAAATATATCATTAGGTATTATTGGCATGACAAGAGTCCAGAATAAGAGCTGCATAATAAAGTGGTCTGGGGCAGGGAGAGGAGTGCAGGGAACTGTATAACAATGAGAGAACTTTCTTCCCAAAGAAAAAGCTCTCTGGGGAGGGGGTCAAGAAGGAAAATGTGCAACAGTTAAGGATTGGAAAACCAAGTTCTTCATAAACTGTCATTAAAATCTCGGTTTTAAAAATATATCGTGTATGGGGACCCTTTTATCCTCCCAACAGTGGATTTTGTTGAAAGGTGCCTTATTTACATGGCTGGATGGGTCACTGTAATGTCTGTCATTGAATTTATGGAATTTATGGAATGGAAACACAAGTTTTCAGCACAGTCTGAAATATTCAGAATGAAAAAATTATTCGATAACATGCTTAATAGATAATATATTAATAATTGTATTAATCATTAATTGTTCATTAATAATAGCATTAATAATTGTTAAGTGTCATCAAGTTGTAGGCAACTCATAGTGATCCTATGAAGACCTGAACACTTGTATGACTTTCATCATTTCTACAGGTTCATTTAATCGAGGGGCTCCACCAAACATTGTCCACCATGGGTAACCATTATTGCATTTGACACATCAGTGTCACAGTGTTCAACATCACAGCAACCACAATTTACCTCTATACAGCAAGTGGACAGACCAGGGCTATATAACGTAGAAGAATATTTGACCAAAAACAAAACCAGGCTTAGGCATTAATGAGCTGAAATAAAGTGGCTGGACATTTTGAATCAGACAAGCATGATCTACTATGGCAGGAATGACAAAGAGGAATGTCACATCACATTCAGCATCAGAAGGAGCACTTGAAGATTAATTCTGAAGGAACGCTCTCAGGGATAGGATAATATCCATATGCGTACAAAGACCTGTTAATACATTATCTATATCTTTGTTTTCTTGATATTGAGACAATCCATACTGAAGGCTGCATTTCTTGATCTGCAACAAGTGCTTCAAATCCTCCTCACTTTCAGCAAGTAAAGTTGTGTCATCTGCATAACACAGGTTATTGATGAATCTCCCTCCAACCCTGATGCCACATTCCTCTTCATAGAGTCCAAATAATTTGCTCAGCATACCGACTAAGGTGCGCGCGCCTGGTCTTTGCAATCACTTGCTATGCATCAGAGAGCTGAACAAGGGAGGATAGAAGGAGAATTGATACCTTTGAGCTGTGGTGCTGGAGAAGAGTATTGAGTGTATCATGGACTGCTAAGAAGACAAACAGGTTCATCCTGCAAACAGGTCTGCTAAGAAGACAAACAGGTTAAATCAAGCTGCTCCTTGAAGGCAAGAATTCTGAAGCTTCGTCTGACATACTTTGGACATGTTGAAAGGAGAGACCAATCCTTGGAGAGGGACATCATGCTTGGGAGGGTGGAGGGACAGTGCAGGAGAGGAAGACTCTCTATGAGGTGGATTGATTCAGTGGGGTAATGGGGGTAGATGTCTTGGAGACAGTGAGATTGACACAGGATAGGGCAGGGTTTAGGGCTGTTTTACATAGAGTCACTTTGACTCACTATGAGTTGCAGGTGACTTGACAGCACATAACAATAACATACAGATTGAACAGGTATGGAGAGAGAATACATCCCTGACACACTCCTTTCCCAATTCCAAACCCCTGCTCCCTTCCCACAACAGCCTCCTTCTCCAGATATAGGTTTGTCATGGGCACAATCAAGAGCCCTGGGATTCCCATTTTCCCCAGTGTCCGCCAAAACTTGTCATGATCCACACAGTCAAATGCCTTTGCCTAGTGAATAACACACAAGTAGACATTCTTCTGGTGTTCTACACTTTTCAGCCAGGATCCATCTGACATCAGCAATGATAGATAGTCCTGGTGCCCGATACTAAGAAAATATTAGAACTGGCATTTTAAAAATATCATTTTATATAGAATTAGTTCTAAACTAACACTCGTAACAATAATTGCTTCATTTCTCTTTCATCACTTAAACTTAGATAAATTAGTGAAAACAGTGATGATATAAGGACTAATTTAATTATAAGGGAATGTGCTCACTGCAGTATTCATTAATAGTTTATTCCTTTTAATTAGTGCCAAATTAGCATGGGCCATATGATTCATAATTCAGTGCCATTTTGAATGCCAGTAAATGAACTCACAATAGTGAACTGTTTTGTTTGGGTTTGTTTCTTGTTTGTTTGGTTTTTTTCTGAGAACTAATGGGAAATCATTTTCTAACCTTTGCCTTTTCAGGCACTAGATGTATAGAGAGAATGCGGAACACGAAGTGAAATTCAGAACAACACCACCATCTAGGGGCTGCTCGACTAGTTGCAAGCTCACCATGTTAAACTAGAGCAATCCTTGGAGACCTGGAAGGTTTAACCTGTAGAAATCAAATGATTTACCTACTTTCACATAGGGAGTTCTGGTGGTCTGGTCTTCAGGGAGTTCACTGCTAACCAAAAGGTCACGTCTCTGTGTTCCTTTGAATCTACAAGCAACTGCAAGGGAGACAGGCAGGCAATCTCCTCCTGTGTGATTTACAGCCTTAGAAACTTAAGATCACCTATGAATCGGTTTCCACTCTAGCAGTCGAGTGAAAGAAACTCACATATGGAGGACCAGGAAGGTCTAGTGAGAGAATTCTCACCTTCCATGCGGGAGATGTGTATTTCATGTATTTCATTCCAGCCAAAGTTTCTCAAGCACAACCACCACCTGCCTATCAGTGCAGGATTACATGTTGATCTGATACTTCCTAAAGAACGGATATGTCTTGAAGAAGGTCCAGCCAGAGTGCCCCTTGGAGACAAAGATGGCAAAGCTTCATGTCGTGTATTTGGGCATCTTTATGGCAGAGGTTATTCCTTGGAGAGGGACATCATGCTTGGGAAGGTGGAGGGACAGCGAAAGAGAGGAAGACCTTCAACTAGGTGGACCGACAAAACAGTGACTGCAGCAGTGGAATCAAGTGGATCAGAGATGATGAGGATGGTACACGATAGGACAGGGTTCACATCTGTTGCTCATAGGGTCACTATGAGTCATACTCAACGGCACCTAGCAACAACATGATACTTCCTTGACAAAGGAGAGGAGGGACTCTCAACAAGATGGAATGGCGTGGTGACTGCAACAAGGAGTGTAAGCACAACAGAGATCATGAGGTTGGCTCAGGGTCTAGCAAGGTTCCATATGTAGGGTCACTATGCTGTTGTTAGGTGCCATGGAGTTGAGTAAGACTCATCGCGACCCTCTGAACCACAGATCTGAACCCTGTACTGTTTCTGACACACTTGAGTCACTGCGTCAATCCATCCTGTTGAGGCTCTTCCTCGCCTTCATTTATTCTCCTCTTTCCAAGTAATGGCCCCTCTATGTGATATTCAGTACTCCTCTCCAATACTGTGACTCAAAGATATCAACTCTTCTATCATCTTTAGTCATTGTTCAACTGAATCCTGTACATGTTGGTCTTTAGATTGACATCTTTGCTTTTAGTACTTTATATCATTGCTCTTAGTACTATGGAGAGGTCCCTGACAGCAGATTTTCCCAATCTAACAATGTCTTGATTTCTTTACTGCTTGTTGTTTGTGGATCCAAGCAAGATGAAATTGTTGACATCTTTTCTCTTTCTATCATGATATTGTTGCCTGTTGAGTTTTTTGGGTTGTTTGGTTTTGTTTTCTCATTTGCCTGTTGGTTTTTGTTTGTCTTTGAGCCAGGACCACCCATAGCTGACCCTCCAGTGGGTTTTCAGAGGCAGTAGATAACATAGGAGGAGATTGTCCATTCTTCTCTTGCAAAAAATTTGGTGGATTTGGAATTGCAGCACAGCTTCTTACCACTAAACCAACAGAGCTCCCTTGGTGTGGCCTAGTGCGGAGGGTTTTTGCTTTCTTGATGTTGAGATCCATATTGAAAGCTGTAGTCTTTGATCTTCTACAGCAGGTGCTTCAAGCCCTCCTGGCTTTGGTTGGTGCTGAGGTTGTTTCCAGACTAGGAAGAACTTGCCTTTATAGAAGGTAAGGCTTAATGATCTACTTCCAAAAGCCACAAATGAAAACCCTATAGATATTCCTATATTTTAAAGCTCATAAGGAACACAGTTACAGCTATTTCTTAGAAATAACCAAATACCTTGAAATATTGATTTCCCAGATCTGAAGGATTAGGAGCATACTCTCATAGCCTTCCTGGTCAGTTGGCATAATATACTTCATAGAGTTATAGTCTTCATCATAGGTTGCTGAGCAGGGCCTGGAGTCTTAGACGCTTATGAGATGCCCTATAAAGTATAAATCTTGGTCTGTTTCTCTGAAGAAAAAAGAGAAAATAGCCAAAAAGAGAAGAAATTAGTATTTTGACTAATACATGAACCACAGCCTTACTTGCCATAAAACTAGAATATTAGATGGATCAGGATAGAAAGGGGAGGCATGAATATGGAACAAAACTTTGAATTTATGACAAGAAGGGAGAGAAATTTACTGGACTGGTTAAGACTGAAGGACTCCCCAAGATAGAGTCGTGAGATACTTTATGATCCTTAAACTAAAACTGTTCCCTGAGGTCACCTTTTAGCTAAATAACAGATTGGCTCAGGAAATAAAAAAATATCACTTGTATATATCATGTTGTTGTTGTTAAGTGTCGTCGAATCATAGGCAACTCATAGCGACGCTATGAATGAAAGTCCTCAACACCTAGTATATATCATACACCTTTTAAAAAAATATGCATATGACACCAAATGATTAATTGTTACTTTAAAACAAAGATGAGACTCTAAAGAGGCAGAAAAGCTAGATTAGCATATGTAGAACAACCAGAATGGAAATACTGACAATGTTCATGCATTGTGAAGGATGTAGCCAATGTCACTGAACAATGTGTATGGAAATTTCGAATGGGAAACTAGTGTACACCTAAAACACAAACGTTCTGTAGATCATTTTGCTAAATTAAGTTCAGCAGACTTGAAAAGAGACATGCCATTTTGTTAATAGAAAAAAAATCCATCAACCGCAGGGCCAACTCTGGTGGCCAACAAACAAGGTCATATAGTTACTGGCAGATGTAAAATAAAACCTGCTTCACCTTATTCCCAAGCAAGTAGAGATCCAATTCTCTTTAGCAGTCAAACAAGTAGAATTAATCTCTTTTATTGGCCTATAAAAGTTGCAGCTTCTCAGATACAATACTTAGGATTAGAAAGAGCTGCAAGGAATAAATTAAAGGCTTGAATTTATTTCAAGGAGCCAAGTCCTGCTCATCTTCTCAATTTATATTGAGATTACCTAGAAACAAAATTCTGAACTGATCCTTGATGGAGAATCCTTTTCTGATTCATAAATATTCAAATGCATGAAACATCAGAATTTATAGGTTGTCTGTATAGCTGTGCTCTGATAGCAAAACTATCATAAAAATAGAGTTTCATATACATGGAGCACAATATGCACTTTTTAATACTTTAGAGTCTAATAGATGAGTTCAATCAGTGTTATAAATGTTATATTGTCAGTATCAGAGGCACAATGTTTTTTTAAAAAATAATCTATTGTATGTATGCACTTGAATTATAGTATTGGCAAAGAATATTGACTAGACCACTGTACCAGGAATGTTTGAAAGTTCCAGTTATTCCACATCTTTACACCATTTGTCAATTTTAGCCATTGTAATGAGTGTATAATATTTTCTTGTAACACAGAAAAAGTACAGGACTACAAACAAACTTCTAGGACCCAGTGGCACCTACAGTGATTTCCCTAAATTGACTTTATGAATGCTCTTATCAAATAAGAGTTCTTTCTAAGGGAGCTCTGGTGGCCTAGTGGCAAGAAGCTACTCTGCAATCCCAAAGGCATGCCATTCAGATCCACTGTATGCTCCCCTGCAGAAGAAAGGGCAATCTTCTGTGCCTATCAGATCCGAGTCAACGGTACACAGGAAGAAAAAGAAAAAAGCTTGTTATATTTCATATATTTCAAGATATTTGAATTGATGCGGCTGGACATTTCCTTGTTGTGACTGGATTGTTTTACTCAATGCTGTTGAATCATTTCTAATTCAAGGCTATCTCAAGTCTATCAGTAGAATTCGTTTTCAGTGGCTGCCTTTAGGTAGTAGATTGCCAGATTTTCCAAGATGCCTCTGGACTCAAACCATCAACCTTGTGAGCAATCACATAATCATTTGCATCACGCGGGGACTCCTTAATGATAATAAGGAATTATTATTGACATGTAGAGCAGTGTTAATAGAATTGTGATTTCGTTACATTGTTCTAAGAATCATTTTAGAGATTAAAAAACCCTCATTGCTGTCACATTAGAACTCACTCATAGCTGACCTTCTGTTTGGTTCCCAAGGCTGTAAGTCACACACAGGATTTTGCCATCTTTCTCCATTGGAGCTGCGGGTGATTAGAACCACTAGAGAGGCTCAGCCTTTGAGTTAACAGTACAGCTCTCCGTGGATTATGACACCAGAGCTCCATATTTTAGAGATACCTGGTAAAATATTTATGCAAAATGACTGAAACCTACTTCAAAATAATTGGAATGGAGACAGTGTCAGGAAGTGTCCATACCTGGAGATTTTACTCAGCAGCTTGTGAGCTGAAAGCCTGCCACAATTTCACAGATGCCAGCAGAAGACACATGACTCCTGGGTCAAAAACAAGAGAGTTTATTACTCACAGCAAGAGTAGTAGTAAATTTAAGATGATCAGAGAAAGAAAATGTAAGCCAAAGATTTTATAGCTAGCAAAAGTGAAATTTTAGCATAAAGGTCACTGATGCACTGCATTCACTATTCAAGAACTCAGAATATTAGTACCATGAGAACTTCTTGAAGAATTCACCAGAGAACAAGCTGGAGACAATCAGAGCAGCCAGAGAACAGTCAACTGGTGATAACCACTAAGCATACAGCTGTAGTTCTAAGACTAAATGAGGGCAAAGAGCGTGACTCAAGCAGTGTGGGTACTGTACAACTAAAAAGATTGGTTGAGGAGGATAGGAGAAAACTGCATTGTTGGAATGTGTGTAGTGGGGAACAGAGTAAATGAGTTAATTGTAGAATAGTCCTTGAGAGCTAGGATTCACATTGCAGAATAAAGGAAATAACAAATACAATATAAAATAGGTGAAGTGAAAAATGTAGTCTTGACTTTGAACTGGGAGTGTTAACATGAACTCATGGTATATTTTCTCTTTAAGTTATTTTCTTTCAAGGGCTTGCTCCCGCTGGAAAGCCTGTTCAAAATAGGGAAGGGTGTACACCAGGGATGCATCCTGTCTCCATACCTTTTCAACATGTATGCAGAGCAGATTATCCGAGAGGCTGGGCTCTATGAGGAGAATTGTGGCATCAGGATTGGTGGAAGATCTATCAACAATCTCCGTTATGCAGATGACACAACCTTGCTTGCTGAAACTGAGGAGGACCTCATGCACTTGCTGCGAAGGGTCAAGGACTGCAGCCTTCAGTATGGACTAAGGCTCAACGTCAAGAAGACAAAGATTCTCGCCACTGGACCAATTGGCAGCGTCAGGATGGATGATGAAGAGATTGAGAGTGTTCACAGCTTCACTTTGCTCGGCTCCACAATCAACACTCTTGGTACCAGCAGTCAGGAAATCAAAAAGCGTATCGCGATGGGAAAGTCTGCCGTTAGGGACCTCTCAAACGTACTCAGGAGCAACAGTGTCTCTCTGGAGACTAAGGTGCGCCTGATACAGGTCATGGTATTTGCAATCGCTTGTTATGCATCAGAGAGTTGGACAATGACTAGGGAGGACAGAAGGAGAGTGGATGCTTTTGAGCTGTGGTGCTGGAGAAGGGTACTGAATGTACCCTGGACTGCCAGGAAAACAAACAGATCCATCTTGGAGAGGATTAAACCAAGCTACTCCTTGGAGGCAAGGATTCTGGGGCTTCGTCTGACATACTTTGGACATGTTGCCAGGAGGGACGGGTCCTTGGAGAGGGACATCATGCTTGGGAGGGTGGAGGGACAGCGCAGGAGGGGAAGACCCTCTATGAGATGGATTGATTCGGTGACTGGGGTAATCGGGATGGGTGTGTCAGAGGTGGTGCGGTTGGCGCAGGATAGAGCAGGGTTTAGGGCTGTTGTGCATAGGGTCGCTATGAGTCGGAAACGACTCGATGGCACATAACAACAACAACAAGTTATTTTCTTAGAAGTCTGGAAATAATGGCCAATTTAGTAGCAGTGAGCATCCTCAGTGTCCAGACAGTGGTCTTGAAATACCATTTCCATAAAAGGAAACAGGGTTTCTTGATTCAAATCTGGGGCAGAAAATGTGCAAGATGAGCCTGGAATATCATGTCAAACCTGAAAGCAAAGAACTTAGAAAAGATGAATAGCATCCTCTTACAAGGATGGGATCTGATCAGAGAGATGCCCACTAAAGATGAAACAATCCGAGAATAGAGGAGAAAAGTTGCGATAAAAGAAAGCCCATCAAATCTATTTAAACCTGGGAATACACGGTATTAAAGGAAAATGGGAATACTAGTGTCAACTAGTTAGGGGCTTTTTAATTTTGTTTTAAAGCCTTTCAATAATTTTTTTAAAGTCTTCTAAAAAATGTCTTCTTTTCATTGGAGTGAAAGTTTATATTGGTTATTTCATTTAATTATTTATATATATTTTCTTTTATAGCATTAATTATAAATAATATAATTAATTGCAATGTCTGATCAACTCCTTTCACCCCACTATTAAATTTTACCCCACTCCTTCCCTTCCCATGCCTAGTAATCATTCAAGAATGAGTCTATCTGTGTAACCCTTTGCTTAGCTTTTTATAATTGTGGTTTTTATACCTTTTGTGACTGGTTTATTTCATTTAATTCCTTGTAGATTTATCTATCCAACTTTTTAAAATATTATAATGAGAAAGACTAGTGCATCTTTCCTGTATCACTGGGTAGCCAAGTAGCAAATGAGAATTTTCTCTTTATAGAACATATTCCAACAAATGAATCCAACAAATGAATGAAAATGGAATGAGTTAATTATAGCATCACCATTTTTAACCTATAATGAATTAAGGATCTAGGAATTGAACATAAGTTCTGTGTTCAGAACTCAAAATGTTAAGCATAATGTGTCCCTGTATGAAGAACAAAATATTTTTTAAGATCTTTCAAAAAACCAAAGTCAGCTCTTACTATTCAACTGCCAACTTACTATAGATAGAGAACGATAAAGTATACATGAAGAAATTACATACTACATAGGAATGCTTTCTGACTGGCCCAGGCCTCTCTGGGATTCAAACCTAGAATCTCCTATTTGCTAGACAGATGCATTAATCAGCTAAGTCACAACACCATCAATGTGTCTTCAATTTACTTGGCTTTACAATCAATTCACTTGGTACCAGCAGTCAGGAGATCAAAATATGTATTATGCTGGGAAAGTTTGCAGTCAGGAACCTCTCCAAATTATTGAGGAACAATGATATGATTTTGAGGACTAAAATGAGCCTAATTCATCAGTTCTAAGACAGTGAATAAGGATAACAGAAGACTTGTACTTTGGAACTGTGCTGCTGGAGAGGAGTACTGAACTAACTGCCAAAAGAACAGATGTGTCTTGGGAAAGATGTAGCCAGAATGCTACCTGAGGACAAAGATGATAAAGCTTTGTCTCACATATTGTATGTTGCTAGGAGAGGTTATTCCTTGGGGAATTAAATTGGAAATGTGGAGGGATGGTGAAAGAGAGGAAGACCTTCAACCAGGTGGATTGACACAGTGACTGCAACAATGAGTTCCAGTGTGTCAGAGATTGTAATGGTGGCACAGGATAGGACAGGGTTCAGATCTCTTGTTCATGGGGTCACCGATTCATACCCAACTTGATGGCACCTAACAACAACACAAAAGAATGCAATCAGCAAGATTCCTATCAGAAGAAGTAATTTGGAACACATGTCCTAGGTTCAAGAAAATACAATGAAAGGCAAATTTTTGTATTAAAAGAAATTCAGTATTAGCAGAATTATAAACTACAGACAAGTGTAAGTTATCTCATGTATGCAAAGGTGGCTCAGCATATAAGCAATACTTGCAAAACACCACATACATAGAATGGAGGAAAAGAACCAAATGTTCATTTCTGTTGATGCAGAGAAAGCTTCTGACAATATCCAATACCTTTTCATGCTAAAAGCACTCCACAAGCTAGAAAGGAGCTTTCTTCATGTGCTAAGGTGTTGAGTACTATCAAGTTGAAACCGACCCATAGCTGATCCTCCATTGGGTGTTAGTTGCCAAGAGCTGTAGAGATGAATAGTTTATTGCTTAAGGTTACTGAATTTTCTCTTTGGGATCATGGAATACTTCAGCAATAGGTAGTAGGATGGCTGGTGAATGTCAATGTCTTTAACTTAAAAATGATTATGGTTCGAATCCACCAGATGCTTCACTGGAGAGTGCCAGTCGGATACAATTAGATGGTATGCAAGAATAATATATATATATATATATATATATAATAAAAAACTGGTTGCAATATTAAACTGCTAAACTATTTTACATTTAAAGGTGGGGGTGTTTTAAGCCATAGCAAATTATAGATCAAACAATTGTATTCTTCCCATGAGCCTCTGGAAGGGAGCATCCCCTGCCAATATGTGATACCTGCCTCATACATTTACTTTAAACCATTAGATTTATGGTGATTTGTTAACAACTGTCATAAAAATAATACAAGAAGTTGAGATTGTTTAGCCTGTGGAAGAATTTTTGTGCTTTGTTTCTTGACCAAGATGGTGATAACAAGTGTGTTCACCTTACACGTACTCATTATGCTATGGTTTATGTGGTGGTGATGGTGGTATAATCAAGTTGACAATTCATAAGTGACCAATCCTAAGTACAATAGAAGAAAAGCTTCCCAATTCTCACAATCTCTGCTGTGTTTAAACCCATCGTCACAGTCACTGTGTCAGCCTATCTTTTTGAGGGTTTTCCTCTTCTTCACTAGCCAGTGTCCCACTCATTGGGTCTCCAGGGATCCTCAATATGGGACCTTCCGATTTTGTGTATATTATTTTACAATAAAATGTACATGACAGCTAGCTGTTCTCTCTCTTTACACATTATTACACACTTTTGTAACTAGCAGCGTGGCTCAACTATATGCACTAAGTAGAATCTGGTGTCAAATTAAGTAATCATTTTGCTCCCATTTCAGTCATTGCTTAGCACAAATGCCTTCAGGCAACTTGTATTTGAAGGTTCATACCTGCCTACTGAAGTTTTGTTAAGACCAAACAGCTCAAATAGAGAAAAATAATTTATGAATACATAATAATATCCATATATTAAGTATACAGAATACTTAAAGGGGAAATTGCCCCTTTTAGTTTTTTTAGTAGATGAATAATCACCTTCAGGTTGGCGTTGGGGAAGTTAACTTGGTTAAATCCATCATTAAAGGAGCCAAACCATTTTTTTCAAATTTATGATACATTGTTTCTGGAAACTTCCAAATTAGACCTTCTAAGTACCATGTCAAACTCTGCTCAGAAGTATAGCAGACTAATGCTTAATTAAATATTGTAACATTTTATTAAATGATGCTCAACCACAAAGCATTAAGTAAAGTCCCCATTGATTATACAACACAAATCCCTGGTCTCCAACCCCCAGTAACTGTTCTTTACATTCAACTTTTGTCCATATACTAGATGTAAGCAAGTCCATAATTTGGGACTCCAGTCTACACAAACCAGCCTTCAGCAGACAGTGTTCTTTTTATATGCCATCAAGTCACCAGCTTAACAGCGACCACTATGCACACTAACTCTGAAACTGCCCTGTCCAGAGCCAATCTAATCATCACCGACAGACCAAATCCCATTTCTCTCGTCACTGAGTCAATCCATCTCATTCTGGGTCTTCCTACCCTGTGCTGTCCCTCCGTCCTTCCAAGAGCTGGTCCCTCCTAGCCACCTGCCCAAAGTATGTGAGATGGAGCCTTAAAATCCTTTCCTCCAGAGAGCAGATTGGTTTCACCATTTCTACGACTGACCTGTTTGTTCTCCTCGCAGTCCATGGTATGTTCTACACTGTTCTCCAGAACCACAACTCAAAAGCACCAATCCTTCTATCATCCTTAGTCATTGTCCAGCTCTCTGATGCATAGCAAGTAATTGCGAAGACCATAGCCTGGATCAGGCAAACCTTGGCTTCCGGTCAGGCACTGCTGCTCTTCAGTACTCTAGATAGAGGTCCCTCACAGCAGACTTTCCCAGTGCAATTGTTCTTTTGATTTCCTGACTGCTGGTGTCAAGAACGTTGATTGTGGAACCATGAAAGCTGAAGTTATCAACAACCTCAATTTCTTTTCCATCCATCATGCAGCTGCTGATAGACCCAGTGGTGAGAATCTTTGTTTTCTTGATGTTGAGCTTCAATCCATATTGCAGGCTAGTGCTTGATGTTCTGCAGCAGATGCCTCAGGTCCTCCTCAATTTCAGCAAGCAAGGTTGTCATCTGCGTAACACAGGTTGTTAATGAGTCTTCCTCCAATCCTAATGTCACATTCCTCCTCATAGAGTCCAGTATCCCAAATGATTCATTCTGCATATAGATTGATCCTTGACACACACCTTTCCTGATCCTGAAACATGCAGTGTTTCCTTGCTCTATTCTAACTACTGCTTTCTGGCCCAAGTGTAGGTTTTTCACAATTAAGTGTTCTGGGATTACCATTCTTCTCAAGGTTAGTCAACAATTTGTTGTAATCCACACAGTCAAATGCCTTTGTATAGTCAATAAAACACAGATAGATATTGCGCTGGTCCTTTTTGCTTTCAGTCAAGATCCATCTAACATTGACAGTGATGTGCCTAGTGCCACGGCCCCTGCACATCTGGCAGTTCTCTGCTGATGTACTACAGTTCTAGTCATTTCTGGATAATCTTCAGTTGGATCTTGCTTGAGCGTGATATTAGTGATATGATATCGTTCAATAATTTCCATACTCTGTTGGGTCATCATTTTGTGGAATGGGAACAAAAATAGATCTCTTCCAGCCAGTTGGCTAGGTAGTTGTAGTTGTCCTCTAGATTTCTTGGCATAACCTCGTGAGCATGTCCAGGGTAGCATCTGTTTGCTGAAATTTGTCAGTTGGTATTGTATTGATTCCAGGGGCCTTGTTGTTTTGCAATTCCTTCATAGCAGCTTGAACTTCCTCCTTCATCACCATAGGCTCTTAATCATATGTTGTTTCATAAAATTCTTCTGTCAGCCAATTCTTTTTGGTAAGTGACTCTGTATTCCTCCCATCTTCTTTTGATACTTCCTGGGTCATTCAGTATTCTGCCTTCAGCATTCTTAAGTATTGCAGCTCAAGGCTTATATTTGTTCTTCAGTTCCTTCAGCTTAAGAAATGCTAAGCAAGTTTGTCCCTTTTTATTTTCTGACGTTTCACTTTTATCTCTGAGGTATTTATTATTACAAAGCCAAGCATTCTTTCACTAATATTTAATGAACTCCTATACACTAGGGATATAACAATGAACCAAGGTCCCCATCCTCCCCTTTCCCCCAAAATCATCATTGTCCTTCAAGAGCTCTTCTTGTGGAGACAAGTGAAAAAAGTAATTCAGGAAGGGAGCTCTGGTGGCCTAGTGGCAAGAAGCTGTGCTATAATTCTGAAGGTGTGCGGTTCGAACCCACTAGATGCTTTGCTGGAGAAGGAGGGGCAATCTCCTCCTGTGCCAGTCAGTTCAAACTCCACAGTATGTTGTTGTTGTTGTTGTTAAGTGCCATCGAGTCGCAGGTGACTCAAAGCGAACCTATGAAGGAGAGTCCTCGACGCTTGGGTGCCTTTCATCAAGTGAAAAAAGTAATTCAGGAAAGGAGCTCTGGTGGCCTACTGGCAAGAAGCTGTGCTATAATTCTGAAGGCATGTGGTTCGAACCCACCAGATGCTTTGCTGGAGAAGGAGGGGCACTGTCAGTTCAAACTCGTGTGCCAGTCAATTCAAACTCCACTGTATATAACAAGAAAAAGAAAAAATATATATAATGCAGGGAAAACAGGAGTGCTGGAAATTAGAGCACAGTTTTTAATAGGATGAAACCATGATCAGTCTACTAAGAAAACAAAACAGTGGTGGTGCACCTTTTAACATGTTATGTCACTAACCAAAAGGTTAGCAGTTCTAATCCACTGGCTCCTCGTTGAAAGCTGAGCAGTCTCCTCTCATTAAGATTTATAGCCTCAATTAGACATAATTAATTAATCAATCACAATTGTTCTATCCACCAGCTGCTCTGCTAAAGAAGGACAGGTAATCTCCTCCTGTGCCAGTCAGATCATATTCTACAGTACACAACAAGAAAAAAACAAACCACAATTTTTCTAAAGCATCTATGAATGATTGTATGAAAAGACAATGATTTGTAAATCTTCACTAAAATAAAAAAATTTAAAAAGAAAAATCCTATGTAATA
>NW_006399784.1:21758451-21760630 GCF_000299155.1 Elephantulus edwardii
AAAAAAAAAAAAAAAGGAAACCCTAGAGCAAAGACTTGAAAAGAGAAAGCTCCATGAAAATCTATGGAAAGAACCTTCCAAGTAGTGGTAATAAAGTGTAAAAGCCCTAAACCATGAATCCATTTAGCAGTTAAGGAAATGAGTACTTTGGCTAATAAGAGTAGTGGACTGTTGTTAGGTGCCATCGGGTTGAGTAGGACCCACAGTGACCCTGTGAACAACAGATCTGAACCCTGTCCTATCCTGTGCCAGCCTCACACTTCCTGACACACTAGAGCCCATTGCAGCAGTCACCATGTCAATCCACCTGGTTGAGGGGCTTCCTCTTCTTCACAAACCCTCTTATCTTTCCGAGCATCATGTCCCTTTGCAAGGAATAACCCCTCCTATCAACATGCCCAAAATATGTGAGGCGAAGCTTCATCATCTTTGTTTCCAAAGAGCACTCTGGCTGCAGCCTCTCCAAGATATATTTGTTTGTTCTTTTGGTAGTCCATGGAATGTTCAGCGCTCTTCTCCAACATCATAGCTGAAAGGCATCAATTCTTTTTCTGTCATCCTTATTCATTGCCCGGCTTTCAGATGCATAGCAAGTGATCAGAAAGCCTGAATCAGATAAGCCTTAGTGCTCAAACTGACATCATTAATTCCCAATAATTTGGAGAGGTTCCTAACTGCAGACTGTCCCAGTGCAATACCTCTCCTGATTTCCTGACTGGTACCAAAGATTTTATTTGTGGATCCAAGTTAAGAAGAAGTTTTTGATAGTTTCAATCTTTTTTCCATCTATCATTATTTTGCCTACTAGTCCAGAGGTAAGAATCTTTGTTTTCTTGACGTTGAAATGTAATCCATATGGAAGGCTATATTCTTTGATCTTCTCCAGCAAGTGCTTCAAGTCTTCCTTTCAGCAAGTAAGTTTGTCATCTTTGTAACACCAGTTATAGATGATTCTCCCTCCGATCCTGATGCCACATTTCCCTTCAGAGTCCAACTTTGCAAATAATTGCTCCACATACAGATTGAATAGGTATGGAGAGAAAATACAAACCTAACACACTTTGTTTCCAATTTTAAATGATGTAGTGTTCCCTTGCTTTGTTGGCACAACAACCTCCTCTCCTGGTCTAGGTATAGGTTTCACATCAACACAATCAAGGGCAAAATCTCATGTGTTACTGTTGTTGTTTGTTTGGTTGTTTTGTTTTCCTTTGTAACTGATTATGTAAAAAGAATGTCTTTCACAAGAGGGTACACGAGGTAAGCAATAACAATATTCAGGTGGTAATAGTGGCATTCAAAATAAATGGACCATCTTTCTTCTAAAATGCTGTTGGTGAATTCAAAGCAGCTATGTCAAGACTATCAAAGCTTTGTCCTACAATACTGATTGCTAACAGTGAAGAGGACCTAGGACACTTGCTGCAGAAGATCAGACAACAGCCTACAATATGGATTACATTTCAACATCAAGAAAACAAAAATTCTCACCACTGAACCAAGAGGCAACGTCATCATAGGGAAAAGATTGACATGATCAGGGATTTCCTTTTACTTGGATCCAGAATCACCATCCATGTTTAAGAGGTGTGAAGAAATAAAAAATGTTGCACTGGGAGAGTGTGTTGTCAAGGATTTCCCCAAAGTGCAGTTATGTTACTTAAAAGGGTAAGGTGTGCCCGATCCAAGCCAAGGTTTTTTAAGTTCATTCCTATTCATCTCAGAGGTGAACAATATAAGGATGTCAGAGAACTGACACCTTCTGAGTTGTGCGTATTGCACTATAGTACTGAATATCCCATGGACTGCCAAAAAGAACAAATATGTCTTGGAGGAAGTGCCACCAGGGTGCTCCTTAGAGGCAAGGATGCTGAAACTCTCACATACTTTGGATATGTAATCAGGATAAATGAGATGTCGGAACGGATATCATGCTGGGAGAAGTAGGTCAGAGAAAGAGAGGAGACCCTGAACTGAACAAGGCAGATTGACAAATTAGTGTAAAAATGGACTGAAGTTTATGAGATGGTTAGGATGACAGGGTAGGGCAAGGTTTAGGCCTATTGTTCACAGGGTCACTTTGAGTCCTGTTGTTGTTGTTGTTATGTGCCATCGAGTCGTTTCCGACTCATAGCGACCCTATGCACAACAGCTCTAAACCCTGCTCTATCCTGCGCCA
>NW_006399784.1:21761070-21762468 GCF_000299155.1 Elephantulus edwardii
CCCTAACGGCAGACTTTCCCATCGCGATACGCTTTCTGATTTCCTGACTGCTGGTACCAAGAGTCCTAGCTGGCTTAATCTGATTCTAAGTTGTTCTGTGCTGGCTCATTGACTGTAACTCATTGCTACCATATGAACAGATATGAACCCTGCCCCTAATGCTATGCCATCCCCATAATCTGACTAGTTGAGCCCGTTGGTAGTCACCCTGTCAATACATCTTGTTGAGAGTTTGCCTCTCCTTTGCTGATCCCTCTACCTTTCAAAACATAATGTCCTTCCAAGGGCTGGCCCCTTCTAACAATATGCCCCAAGTATATGGGATGAAGCTTCACCAGCTTTGCCTTCAAGGGGTATCCTCATTCTGCTTTTTTTCTAAGATAAATTTGTTTGTTCTTTTGGCAGTCCAAGAGGCAATTCTTCTGCCCTCAAACATCTTACTTCTTCACTGCTGGTACCGAGGGTACAACTAAGATGAAATTGTGAACAATTTTAATCTTTTTTCCAACTATCATGATGTCTCCCATTGGCCCAGTGGTGAGGATTTTCATTTTCTTAATGTTGGGATGTAATCCATATTGAAGGCAGTCTTTGATCTGCAAGTACTTGGAGTCCTCATTTTCAGCATACAAGATTGTGAGATGTTAAAAAATAAATTCACCAGGCCAGAGACGGAGTTCCGCCACCAGACAGGCTGGGAAGAGACCCAGGAAGAGCAATAGTCAGCCATCCACCGCGGAACCCCAGAGGAGCGAAGACTACCCGCCACTGTGTGACCCCTCCTGCAGCCCGCACCTGTGTGACCCCCGACCAGCAGCGCCCAAGCCCCGACCCCACCTCTTGGTGGTAGTGTCCAAGGCCTGCGCTCCTTACCCCGCCCCCAGTCCCTTGCTTCCACGCACCTCAGCCCCCACCACAGCCCTGTGACATCAGGGCACCACCTTGGATCCAGCCATCACCTGGAGCTATCCACCAAGCTGTTGTGGAATTAACCTGGCAGAAGAAAGGCCGGTAGGATCTTATCTGTGTTTACTGGGGCTGATTATCTGGGAGAGCACCTAAGGGCGTGCCCACAGGTGGGGAAATTGGCCGAGCTCTCTTGGGTTCCCACCCAAAACGAGCCAGCCAGCTGGATTCTGTGAACTCTGGAGACCAGCCAGAGGCTAGTGGGTTGGTGGGAAGTTGACCTTGACTATTCTGATCCTGCTGGAGCAGGGGCTGTTGTGTGAGGGCACCTGTGTAAGTGCCACCAGGCAGGGAACACTGAGAAAACCATTGGGTAGGAAACAGCAGGAATTTGAGTTAGGACTCCCGTCGTGAACACAGGGAGACAGCAGAGGTTTGAGCAAGGTCCTCCAAGTGATTGACCTGCCCTTGCGATCACCCAACACTTTCCCT
>NW_006399784.1:21768173-21777057 GCF_000299155.1 Elephantulus edwardii
GGGGGGGGAAGAAGAACGAACTGGGGATGAGGGTGGAGAAAACAGTGCAACAATGAATGAATGAAAACCCAAAATCTCTGTAAATGTTCATTAAAACGAATAAAATTTAAGTAAAAAAAAATTCACCAGATGCTCTGCTGGAGGAGGTGCAATCTCCTCCTGTGCCAGTCAGGTCTGATTCGACAGTACAAAAGGAAAAAAAAAATTAATTTCAGATGTTATGTGCTGTCAAATCGCTTGCGACTCTTACCGACCCTATGTACAGTGGACCTGCTCTGTCCTGCGCCAATCACACTGCCTCCAACACACCCATCCCGATTACCCCAGCCACTGAATCAAACCACCTCATAGACGGTCTTCCCCTCCTGCACTGTCCCTCTCCCAGGACCAGTCCCTCCTTACAGCATGTACATGAGATGAAGCCTCAGAATCCTTGCCTCCAAGGAGCCGCCCGGGTTAACCCTCTCCAGGATGAATCTGTTTTCTTGGCAGTCCATAGTACCTCTCCAGGATGAATCTGTTTTCTTGGCAGTCCAGGGTATATTCAATACTCTTCTCCAGCACCACAGCTCAAAGGCATCAATTCTTCTTCTATCCTCCTTGGTCATTGTCCAACTCTCATGCATAACAAGTGATTGCAAAGACCATGGCCTGTTATCAGACACACCTTTGTCTTCAGAGAGACACCAATGCTCTTCCATACTTCAGAGAGGTCATTAACAGCAGACTTTGCAATCGCAATATGTCTTTTAATTTCCGGGCTGCTGGTGCCAAGTGTTGACTGCGGAGGCAAGCAGACTAAAGTTGCTAATAATCTCAATCTCTTCACCATCCACATCCATCCTGATGCTGCCAGTTGGTCCAATGGTGAGAATCTGTTTTGACATTGAGCCTCAATCCATATTGAAGGCTGCAGTCCTTGACCCTCTGTAGAAAGCGTTTAAGGTCCTCCTCAGTTTCAGCAAGCAGGGTTGTGTCACCTGCATTAACGCAGATTTGTTGATAGATCTTCCACCAATCCTGACACCACACATTTTAAATTGTCAGTCAGCTCTGGTGGCCTAGTGGCAAGAAGAGTCATTACAATCTGGAAGGCATGCTCTTCCAATCTACCAGCCACTCTGCTAAGGATGGATCATCTCCCATGCAATTAACTGCCTCTGAAAATCCACTGGAGGATCAGCTATGGTTCACTTCCAACTTGATGGTACACAACATGCATCAGTTGGCTCAAGGCCACCTGAAAACAGTAGTACCTAAAATACATTTTACCACCAGATGCTCAGCTAGAGGAAAGGCAATCTCCTCCTCTACCAGTCAGATCTGATTTGACGGTACACACATACAAAAATAGTAAAAAACAAAACAAAGCAAAAACCATTTTAAATGGTTAAGTAGTTACAAAGAATTTTAGTCTCAGGAAGTGCTTGAGATCAGGTTTACCATTTTAGATGTTAAATTGTGCCCTCAACTCTCACCTCCAAATGTTTTAGAAAGTTTAACACCTTTCTCTTACTGCCTGCCTGAATTGACTCTTAAGTGACTGGGTTTCAGGTGCTGTTAATGAATGGCAAGAGATGGAAAGTTTTTCTGGTAATTTCATTTGAAAATGAGATTATGCTAATTGACTGGCTGCATTACGGTTACTGTTAATGCAGCAGGATTTACAGTGTGGGTTTTAAAGGAATGAAGTCTGTTTCACTAACTGGCAGAGTTGGTGGTTTTTTGGTTCTTAGTCAGAAACCAAATTCCATAGCCTCGTTTTAAGTCTTTCAACTCTTTTGCTTCAACCTTGGCTGGGGCCGCAACAGCCACAGATGCAGATAAATCAGCAAGGTGGGCCTTGACCTTTTCAGCCAGTGGGAAGGTGTACTCAATCTCCACAAAGCCAGGACTCACTTGTACCCGATGACTGAGTGGGGTCCTGAGGTCACAGTTGGGTAACTAATCTGCCCACATATGCTGGCAATTGAGCAAATATCCTCCAGGAAGCAGCCATGCAGTTGTTTCAGATGTTAAAACACTTCAGCTGCCTCTAGGGTCAAACACCTGCTGTTAAGATCAGCCTGTTAAGAAAGGGAGTGTTTGGCAAAGCGCCTCGATCAGCTATGGTTCTGTTATGACCTTGTCTCCAGTCATATCAGCTGCACATCACTCAGGATAGGCTTTCAATGGTGCCTCTAGAGATCTTGGTGATGTCCAAAGCCTGAAAGGTCTTCTTAAGGACCAGAGCAGTGTTCTGGGCTGATAACATCACATGGAGAAATGGAACGTGCACGGCCAGCAGCTCTAACTCATCTCAGTGGAATGTTTGGTGAACACAATCCCTTATTGGAATGTGGGAGTATCACATGGCCTCTTCAATTAAAATATGGTGTCAGGACCAAAGGAAACTCAACCTTGCTTGCTTAAAGTGAACTTTTCAGGCTTACTGCAAAAGATGAAAGACTACACACTTCAACATAGACTACAACCCAGTTCTCAATTAAAAACCCCTCACCCTTGAGTCACTAGGCAGTATCATGATGTTAAATGCCACTGAGTCAAGTACAACTCATAGCAACCCTATGAACTAATCATTTGAACCCTGTTCTGTACCACTGAGCATCAAGACATGGGAAAGATCAGCACCCTTGGTACCAGTTAAGAAATCAAGGTGTTGTGTTGAGGAAGATCCGTTACCTAGGTCCTCTCCAAAGTTTTTAAGATCAAGAATGTCATTTAAAACACAACGAAGTGTCTAATCCAAGCCATGGTCCTTTCAATTGCTAAACTAGACAATATGTAAGGACAAAAGAAACAGCGTTTTTTGAGTAGTGCTGGGAGTGCTGAGTACTTCTTGAAGAGCTGCTCTTATGTGCCATCAACGTAGAACTAACATCCCCACCATTTCAGCTCCTTTTAGAAGTTGTAGAGCAGATGGAGTCAAACGCTAAGCCTTTGGGCTGGCACAACTTAACACTAACACATAAGAGCTCCCTCCCAAAAGCAGGGATTCCCAGTTACATATTAGACTGTAACCTGTGCCAAGAGAGCCCCCAAGATATTTTTCCAAGATACTTAAATACAGCTCAGGGCAAAAGATAGGACTGGAAAAAAAGAAAATGTTAAGTCAGTGTGATCTATTACCCTTTTATTTCTAACAACATACATCTGTGTTCTCTAGTCTATCGCCAGAGTTTAAAAAAACAAAGGCAAAATTCCATACCCCATCCTCCTTGCATGTAGTGAATCAAACTCTAGTCCCAGGAGCCAGCAGCTTATTTTTAGAATAAGGATTATGATGTATTTTTATGTTTGGAAACCATGTAAAATGGTAAATAGTACCCTTTTCTAACTATTTACCTAATAGGTAAAAAATTCTTAAGATGTTGCTGCAGTTTTAAATTGACGACCGTGCTTAGAAACATTTTTTTTGCTGTCACAGCCGTTATTTGTGGGAACGTGTTAAATCCTGTCAGAGGTAATTTCAGAGCATCTGACCCATGAAACCGTCTTTTTAAAAAAATTCCAGAAGCACCGCATCACAAATAATAATTTTTATTTGTAATTATTAAAAGGCTGAATTTTAAACAGATTCTTGAACTGGTGGCTCATAACCATCAGCTCGTTCAACTTTTGCACCTGTCTCATCTCCAGTAGCTTTTCCAGAGCTACCACCTTCACCATGAATCTCCATGAGTTTGCCCACTATAAGGAAGGAAGGAAAACAACTTGTTAGTTTGGGAGGTTTTGTTTTTGTTTAAAAAGATAAGCCATTATCTACTGTGAACAACTATTATTTTCATGAATTCTGCAATTCACTTACATTCAAACTTGGGCTTCTTGAGCATTTTTACTTTCCTAACAAATACATCATGGAGAGGATAAATAGATTGGCAAGCCTTTTCTATGTCTTTTCCAATGCTGTCTGGAATCCTGCAAACCAATCATAAAGTTAGACGGAACTCACACATAAAAGTAGTATTTCCTCCTTTTAAAAGGAAAAAACCCCCATATATTTACCCACACTTTCAATACCTAACTCATCTAACCCGCATAAATCCTCACATAACATTTTACAGATAAAGGTTAAGTGATCTATAGTGCTAAATACTTGTAAAATAGCCTTCTAAAAAAAGCCTATGTTCAACCCTAATGACTTTTATACGAACTGTAATTCACATGGGAACATCAGAAAAATGTAAGATTATCAGTGGACATCAGCTGGGACCGAAACAGGTTTTCATCACTTATTCCCACATGTGATTATAGGTTTTCTTGTTTTCCCTTCACATTCGAGAAGGAAAAAAAAAAAAAAAAGAGTAACTTACAATTTATTGACCACCTCTTTCAAGTCATTTGTCTGCACCTCTCGGGTCATGATTTCCATCATTTTCTTCCGGATTTGGCGGACCTGTTGGTGCTGAGCATAAGATGTCTTCCGAATCTGATTGTTGCGTTTTTTTGTAAAACCAACACAAAATAGACGGAGCAAATAACCATCGGTGGTTTTGACATCAACATGTGCTTCAATCATGGTCTAGGGACAAAACAAAACACAAAATTCTCATAAACATTAATATAAATTTTTATTTCTCAGGATCCAATAGATTTTTTCAAATAAAATCACTAGTACAACACGTATTTGTCTAGTTTATAATATCCACATCCTTTTAGATAAATCACCTGTAATTATTCTGAATTCTCACTGTCCTTCATACCGAATTAAATATAAACTCCTCTCAACAACTTCTCCTAAATTCTCAATTTCATCATAGAATTCCCACTGCACTCATCCCAAAGAAAACTGTAAGAGAAAGATTCTGAGAAAGCACAGAACTCTCTATGAACATATTTTTTTTTTTAAATTTACACCCCCCCTAAATTTCATACTTTGTATAGAATTAACTTTATATTTCAAGCCATTCATCTGATAGATTGATTGATGGTTACCCTTTATTGGCTTTTGTAAGGCTGTAAATCTTAACAGCATTGACAGACTGATCGGGTCAATTTTCCTGTTAACAATCCAACACATAACCAATTTCAGGCTTGTCTTATTCATTATAGCAAAGTGATCTTTAAAATTCTAGAAATAAAAACCCGTTAGGGAATGTCAGAGAGAAATGTAATGGTATAATCACAATGTATCATATGGGACCGAAACATTGTCATCATTCATTCCCACATACAAAATATTCCTAAACTCTATGGTTGTTGGCTCCATATATATCTTAACCAATGACATTATTTCCTGCAACACTAATGTTTACAGAGTATTTTCTATATGTATCTTCCTTTTACAAACAGAAACTAAGCTTTAGATACAACTAAGAAACATCCAAGAGTTCAACCTGTCAGTACTGCCAAAGTTAACACATTAGCCAGTAAAATTCATCAGTTTTAAGTCCAAAGTGACCAAAAGAAACACAATACACCACAGTCCTTATCAGACACAAATTCATGAAGTTAACACATCTTAATATAAACTATTAAATGGACACAATTCAAAAGAGATAAAGTAAATATTCAGAGTGTGTTCACTGCTATTGCTCAAATTTAGCAACACAAAGTCCAGAACAAGCACTCAGTAACAACATACTCAAAAATGACATCTTAACTATTTCCTACCTGCCATCCTAGCATCACAGCATATACTCTAAAGGTTTGAGCTCACCTGCCATTTTTTGACCATGGAGCACATTTTGTCGCGGGTAAGATCCATGCCATGGAAGTTGGTGAGGCAGTTTTTGCCTTGAACATCCTCAGTAATTAGCTTGAATTTTCTAAACGCAACTTCGTCATTTTGCAAATCAGCAAGGCTCACTTCAAAAACACGACCCTTTAGTCCATCAGAAGCAATTTCTACAAAATAAGAAGCAATTGCTTTATTAGCACAAGGAACCACAGGAAAATTAAGCAGAAGAAAAAATTACCTATAGATGCAATCTTCGCGCATAAGAGTTTATATGCTAACCAGTAGTAATGGCTTAACTTTGTTACTAAATCTTGTTAAGCAATGATTTAAATTCTCACCAAGCACAACTCTACACTACATTATTTTCTTAATCTATTAGTACTATTTTGCTTTTAGATTGCTATACATATGTATTTTACCAAAAAGCAGCACCGCAGAACCAACAAAGCAGTGCTATAATGTACTGTCTCTAGGAAAATGAACAAACCTAAAATACTCACTGGTTCCTTGAGTCCTTGTGACTAATGTCTTCCCAATATTTCTTATATTGAACATTGCTGGCGCCTTTACATCATACCAATCTTTCTTAGAAAATGGATCAACCCTGTGTTTAAAAAAATAACGAAACAAACATTTACGCTTTAGTGCAGATCATGGAACTATCACCGTTAAGCTTTATTTTATTTTGTTCATTTAATAAAAGCGTGGTAATTTTCCCTCGGTATTTTAAACCGGAATTTACATATGCTGTGATAACCACCCACACTGTGAGACGAGGAGCATGAATGAAATTTCCCACTGGGTGAATCCACCATGTTCGTTTCAATAAACCGGCTTTGCCTTCCAGTAGCAAGGATGTCTGGTGAACTTTATGTGACCCTTTACGGGCTCACAGGAACTCACAGGCGCCCCTAAATCGCGATGCACGCTGACAAATATACAGTAATAAAAAGCACGTTCATAAACTTCAAAAGTTGGAAGGCCAGAAAAGATCTGCGAGATTACAACAGGAACACAGCAAGGTCGAATATTTGGGGCAATCAGGTTTCCACGTGTGAAAGGAAGACCCACGCAATCAGCGTAAGGAAACTGACCGGACTAGGAGCACCAACTAGACAGGGCCCTTGCAATCCGACAGGTATCCGCACCATCCGACTCACGCCATGCTCTAAACCCTACCGAACAACTACATGAGGATCCTAAAAAGCCCAAATCGCAAAAATCATTACTTACACTTTCTTCTTGGCTCCTTTTTTGCCACCTTTTGTAAGGCGCTTGTTCTTGCCAACCGCCATGGTGGTGCCGAAGGAATGAAAAGGAAGGAAGTACAACTCGCGCGAGTCTTACGAGTACGGGACTGGGTGGGCCGAGACGTATGCGTGACCTTTGTTCCTGCGTTACTCCGACCTGAGGAAGATTGCTCCGGCTGAGAATTTCCTCCGACTGTAGTTTGGACAGCGCCCTCATGCGTGAGGAGGCCGCGTATCACGCTGCAGGCCCATCACTGAGAGGGCTGCTCTCTGAAGGCTGGGAGCATTTGGCATCTAATTTACCAGTAATTAAGGTCTCACTGACACTCGAAAGAAAGATTCTACGTAAGGAGAACCCCCCTTTCTCAACTGATTTCAAAGCAGCTTGTCTTCTAACCCTACAAATTTATTTTCTTCGCAAGAGTATGGCCTTGGAATCAGACAACAAAGCCAGATTCGACACTCGAGTTTCTTCATCTGTCAAATGGGAATGTTTTTAGATGTCTTTGAGTCTACTTGTGATAGGGTGGTACTGAATTCAGAATTCTCTATGTATATATCAGTTATGGAACTATAGTTATATAGTTATAAAACTGACATCAGTTTTCTCCAGCCTGCAAGGCTAGTTGACCTTAGAATTTTTAATATCCTTTCTTTAATCTGTTTATCAGAAGAGGAGATACATCTCCTAAATTAGCTATTAACTCTTTGAAGCTGTTTTCCCAGTTTGAACTCAAGATCACCAATAAGAAGTTAAAGTGAGCTCCCCTTCCCCTCCATCTCAACGCCCCTGTTCAGCATGAAGCAGCCAGAGAGAGAGTCTGTGGCCCTATTCCCAAATGGGGAACCCACAAATAACTCCCCCAAGAATCAACCCAGATGATTGTCTTATAGATATAAGACATATAAAAAGAGGGGGGAAAATAGGGTGGTACTAATAAATTTAGTATTCTCTATGTTTGTATGTATCAGTTATGGAACTATAGTTATACAATTGTAAAACTAGCATCAGTTTTCTCCAGCCTAAAAGGCTAATTACTTGACCTGAGAATTCTTAGTGACCTTTCTTAATCTGTCTGTTTATCAGATGAGGAGATGCATCTTTTAAATTAGCTGTTAATTCTTTGAAGCTGTTTTTCCCAATCATAGGTAAATTGTAACTTAATCTGTCTGTAAATTCTTTAATTTTATGAACAAAAGTCAGCTCCACTATGTCTAAATCCATTGCTGCAATTCTCATGCCAGTCCATCTTCCTGAAGGTCGTCGTCTTCTCTAATTATCCATCTTTCTAAGGAAAATGGAGGCAAAAAGCAAAAACGCATAGCTGTCACATGAGCACAACAAAGTGTTCTGGGATTCTTATTCTTTTCAGTGTTAGCCAGAATTTGTTGTGATCCACACAGTAAAATGCATTTGCAGAGTCAGTAAAACACAGATCTTGTATTCTTACTTGTATTCTATGATTTCAGCCAAGACCCATCTGACATCTGGAAATTTCTGAGAGTTCTCCACTAATGTGTTTGCTGTCCTAGCTGTTTGTAAATGATCTTCAGCAAGATGTTACCTACGTGTGATATTAATGATGCTGTTTGATAATTTTAAATTCTGTTGGGTCAACTTTGTTTTTTTTAAACTTTACTTTTTTATTTGTGTGTGTGTGTGTGTTCCGTCAAATCAGATCTGACTGTTACAGGAGGAGATTGTCCCTCCTCCAGCAGAGCATCTGGTGGATTTGAATCGCTCACTTCTGGGATTGCAGGGCAGCTTCTTGCCACTAGGCCACAAGAGCTTGCCTGGATCAATTTAAAAAAAAAAAAAAAAGGGAATAAGGATCTCTTCCAGTCAGTTTGCCAGGTAGCTATCATCCAGCTTTCCTGGTATAGAGTGGTGAGCATATCTAGGGCTGCTTGTTTGTTGGAATATCTCAACTACTATTCCATCTATTCCTAGGGA
>NW_006399784.1:21777588-21783866 GCF_000299155.1 Elephantulus edwardii
CAGTGCGACTGGCACAGGATAGAGCAGGGTGTAGGGCTGTTGTACATAGGGTCGCTATGAGTCACAAGCGACTCAACGGCACATAATAACAACAGCTTCCTGAAGTAGTTATGTGTCAGCCAATTCTTTTTGTACACAGTATTCTTTCTTCCTTTGATACTCCCTGTATCATTCAAGATTTTGTCTATAATTTCTTTCAGTATTGCACCTGGAAGCCCAAATGTGTTTTGCATTTCTTTCAGCTTGAGAAATGCCAAATGATTCCTTCCCTTTTTATTTTCTAACTCCAGCTCTTTGCGTATTTTGTTATAATACTTTACGTGTTTTATTATAGCACTTTGCTTTGCCTTTTTGAGCTGCTCTTTGAAATCTTCTGTTCCTCTCTTTTACTTTGCCATGTGAAAACTATGCCTAGATCAAGAGGTTTTCATCTGACCAGAGCAATGGGAAATTGCATAGTTTAAACCAAGAATGGTGTACATCAGGGCTGTATCCTTTCTCCAGACATATTCAATTTCCATGCTGGGCAAATGATTTGAAAAGCTGAACTTAATGAAGAAGAATGTGGCATCAGGATCAGAAGAAAATCTAACAACAACCTGCATTATGCAGATGACACAACCTTGCTTGCTGAAATTGAGGAGGACTTACAGTTAACTCTTGATTTTTAAGATTACCAATGATGATACTCTAGCGACCTAGTAGGTAAGGAGTTTGTTGCCAGCACAAAAGCAAATAATTCTAAACCATCACCTGCCCCATGAGAGAAGAGTGGTCAATCTGTGCCATTTATAGTCCCTGAAAGCTCAGTAGAGAGTCAGTTCAGACTCAATAACAATGAAGAACAGAAATATGGACTAAATGTATGTGTCTCTCCCAGAGATAAGGGAGAAGTACTGTAGTTTATGCTCCCCTCATAGGACACAGTGTTGTGGTTGTTATGTGCCATCAAGTGGCCTTGATACAATAGCTCTGGAGCCTGCCCTGTCCTGAGCCAGTCTCACTAATTCCTACACTCCCAGCCCCATTGCCCTAGTTAGTGCGTCAATCCATCTCACCTGGAATCTTCCCCTCCTCTGCTGTCCCTCCACCCTTTCAAGCATGATGGCTCTCTCCAAGGATTGGTCCCTCCTGGCCACATGCCCAAAGTATGTGAGACAGAGCTTCAAAATCCTAGGCTCCAAGGAGAAAGTTGGTTTCATCTTCTCCAGGACAGACCTATTCTTGGTGGTCCATGATATGTATTTTCAAGACACTTCTCCAGCACCACACTCAAAGGTAGTGATTCTTCTTTTGTCATTCTTAGTCATTGTCCAGATCTGTGATACATAGCAAGCAATTGTTAAGACCCATGGTAAGGATGCAGCACACCTTAATATGTTGTTATTGATATGTGCTGTTGAGTTGCCTGTGACTCATAGTGACCCTACTTACAACAGCCCTAAACTCCATTCTGTCATATGCCAATCTCACTATCTCTGACACACCTGCTCCCATTACCCCAGTAACAAAATCAATCCACCTCATAGAAGGTTTTCCTCTCCTATGCGTCTGTCCACGCTCCCAAGCATAACATCCCTCTCCAAAGACTGGTCCCTCCTTGCAACATGTCCAAAAGTATGTCAGACGAAGCTTCAGAATCCTTGTCTCCAAGGAGCAACCCAATTTAACCCTCTCTAAGATGAACCTGTTCATTTTCTTAGCAGTCCATGGTATATTCAATACTCTTCTCCAACACTACAGCTCAAAGGCATGAATTCTCCTTCTATCGTCCCTAGTCATTGTCCAACTCTCTAATGCATAGCAAGTGATTGCAAAGACCGTGGCCTGTATCAGGTGCACCTTAGTCTCCAGAGTGACATCATTGCTTTTCAGTACCTTAGAGAGGTCTCTAACAGCAGACTTTCCCATTGCAATATGTCTTTTAATTTCCCGGATGCTGGTGCTGCTCATGTTGATTGTGGGGCCAAGCAAACTAAAGCTGTCAACAATCTCAATCTATCATGATGCTACCAATTGGCCCAGTGGTGAGAATCTTTGTCTTCTTGATAGTGAGCATCAATCCATATTGAAGGCTGCAGTCTTTGACCTGGCTGCAGCAAGTGCTTAAGGTCCTCCCCAGTTTTAGCAAGCTGGTTTGTGTCATCTGCATAATACAGATTGTTGCTGAATCTTCCTCCAATCCTGGTGCCATATTTATCCTCATAGAGCCCAGTCTCCCAGATAATCTGTTCTGCATATAGATTGAAAAGATATGGGTCTATTCCTGGCATAGACCCTTCCCAATTTTGAACCATGCAGTGTTTCTTTGCTCTGTTCTGATGACTGCCTCCTGGTCCAAGTATAGGTTTCACATAAGCACAATCAAGTGTTCTGGGATTCCCATTGTTCTCAGAGTTAGCCACAGTTTGTTGTGATCCACACAGTCAAATGCCTTTGCATAATCAATGAAACACAGACATACCTGTTACTTCCTGCTTTCAGCTAAAATCCATCTAACATTAGCTACAATATCCCTAGTACCACAACTTCTTCTAAATCCAGCCACACTTCTGGCAGTTCTCTGTTGATTTGGATAATCTTCAGCAGAATCTTGCTTGCATATGATATCAATGATATTGTCCAATAATTTCCATACTATGTTGGGTCACCTTTCTTTGGAATGGTAACAAATATAGATCTCTCCCAGTCATTAGGCCAAGTGATTGTCCTCCAGATTCCTTGGCACAACTTGGTGAGCATATCTAGGGCAGCATCTGTTAGTTCAAATATGTCATTGGTATTCCATCAATTCCTGGGGCCTTACTTTTTGCCAATTCTTTCAAATCAGCTTGAGCTTCTTCCTTCATCACCATAGGCTCTTACTCATATGTTATTTCATTAAATTCTTCTGTGTCTGACAATTCCTTTCAGTACAATGACTCTGTATACTCCTTCCATCTTTTAATACTTCCTGGATCATTTAATATTCTGACCAAAGCATCCTTAAGTATTGCAACTCAAAGCTTGAATTTATTCTTCAGTTCCTTGATCTTAAGAAATGCTGAGTGAGTTCGGCCCTTTTTATTTTCTGACTCCAGCTCCTTGCATATTTCATTGTAATACTTTGTCTTCCCGCACTGTCATTTGAAATATTCTGTTCAGCTCTTTAATATCTTGATTTCTTCCCTCTGCTTTGGCTTCTTGGTGCTCTAGTACAATATTCAGAGTCTCTTCTGACATCCATTTTGGTCTTTTGAACTGCCACTTACTATCTGCATAATCTTATTTTATGATTATACTTCTTGTTGTTGTTATGTACCGTTGAGTCCCTTGTGACTCATAGTGACCCTATGTACAACAGCTCTAAACCCTGCTCTATCCCTTGCCAATTTCACTGTCTCCCACACTCCTATCCCTATTATCCCAGTGACAGAATCAATCCATCTCATCTAGGGTCTTTCTCTCCATCACTGTCCCTCCACCCTCCCAAGCATGACAGCCCTCTCCAAGGACTGGTCTCTCCTTGCAACATGTCCGAAGTATGTCAGATGAAGCTTCAGAATCCTTGCCTCCAAGGAGGAGCCTGGCTTCACCCTCTCAAGGAAGACCTTGTTTGTTCTCATAGCAGTCCATGGCATATTCAATACTCTTTTCCAGCACCACAGCTCTAAGGCTCCTTCGATCATCCCTAGTCATTGTCCAGCTCTCTGAAGCATAGCAAGTAATGGCAAAGACCATGGCTTATATCAGACACCTTAGTCTCCAGACTGACATCGTTTCTCCTCAGTACCTAGACACTAAAAAAAAAAAAAGATAATAGCCTCTTAAAAATTCCGTCTTTTTAATTGGATAAATTTGTCTTCCTGTAAAGATGTGCAGCCCTTGAAATCCAATCAACTGCATGGCAGAGGGCTTTTGGTTTTATAGTAATTGTGCTGTTGTTTTTGTTTTATGCTGTTAGATTGAAACAGACTCATAGGTGACCCTCTAGCAGTTTTCAAAGGCAATAAATCACACAGGAAGAGATTGCCCTTCTCTTTTCTCTGGAGAAACTGGATTTGAATTGCCTGACTTTGAGTTGGTCAAGCAACTCTTTACCTACTAGGTCACCAGAGCTCCCAACAGTAGTTTTTCTAAGTTTATTTCATAGATGAGAGTTCACTAGTTTAAAAGTTTCCCTGGTAGAAAATGTCCTGGACCCTTAGGCTACCTACTCAGGAATGAAAACTGATCCTTTCTTCCTGGTCTGAATCCTTTTTTGCCAGAGGGAAATAGCTGCAGGGGAGACATTGACGAAGTCAGCTGTATCTAGTTTTCTAGCAACACAGTACCTAAGAGATTTGTCAAAGGTTTGCATTTCAATCTTTCAACTTGGTTTTATAGTGAAAATTTTGTAAAAAACCAAATTTCTGTTTTCCTGACATTATTTCAGTGGTGCAATCATTAGTTTTAATTTCATTCTTCTGGCTAAAAGACAGCCTAGGAAAGGATTAGTAAATCAGTCCATTGGGTCTCACTATCATTTTTAAAATGAAGATGTAATTAAAAAATAATAAATAAACCAGCGACAATTGTCGCCAAGTCAGCTCTGCTTTGTGGAAACCATGGGTGTGAAGGTGGGACTGGCAGTCCACAGGGATTTGAAGGCACTCCGCAGGCAGATATCCAGGCCCTTTTTTCTGAGGCATCTCTGGCCACTGTTGAAATGCTTATCTTTCAGTGTACCTCAAAATTACATATGTCCCCCAAATCATGCCCTTAATTAATTGGGCAATGAGTCTCAGGGTTTTGGGATGTAATGATAAAATATGACAATTGTGTGGTGATCCTCATGATCTGGGAAGCCAATAAATTGTAAGAGGATGAAAGGTGAGATGTGACATGCTCAATAGGAAAGACGAAGAAATTCCTCCTGTGCAATTTACCTCCTCAGACACCCGAAGGAAGTTCAGCTTTGAATCAGTTCTGACTTGATATCTAATGAGTCTGAGTGAGTTTGTTTGGATTTTCTGTCATTGGCAATTTTTTAACTGTCATGATCTAATGTAAGGGGACTGGTCTGTAACATCTTTCCTTTTACAAGAGATAAAAAGAGAGAGAAGCAGCGAGAGAAGAAAGCTGGGAAAAGAGCTCATTCTGAACTCATCTAGGTCTCTGTTCTGGAAAACTTCTTGACACAGAAAGATTGATGCAAAGACACATGGAGGTTTCCAATGAACACCAGACCCACCGATGTTGAAATGAGACAAGGACTTTTCTCATCCTGCCCAAAGTAGGCGAGACAGAGCTTCAAAATTCTAGTCTCCAAGGAGAAAGTTGGTTTCACTCTCTCCAAGACAGACTTACTTGTTTTCTTGGTGGTCCATGGTATGTTCAAAATTCTTTTCCAGCACCGCAACTCAAAGGCATCGATTCTTCTTCTGTCTTTCTTAGTAATTGTCCAGCTCTGTGATACATAGCAAGCAACTGTGAAGACCATATCCTGGATTAGGCACACCTTAGTCTCTGGACTGACATCATTGCTTCTCCATACTCTGGAAAGGGCCCTGACAGCAGATTTACCCAATACAATTCATATTTTGATTTCCTGACTACTGGTGCCAACAATATTGATTGTGGAGCCGAGCAAGCTGCAATTGTTAACAACCTTAATTTTTTCTCCATCTATCATGGTGCCGCCAATGGGTCTAATGATGAGAATTTTGATATTTCTTGATGTTGAGTTTCAATACATATTGAAGACGACAGTCCTTGACTCATAGCAACCCTATAAACAACAGACCAGAAACCTGCTGTATCCTGTGCCATCGTCATGATCATCATTTGAACTCACTGCTGCTGTCATTATGTCAGTCCATATCATTGAGAGTCTTCCTCTCTTTCAATGATTCTCTCCTTTTTCAAGTATGCTGTCCCTTTGCAAGGAATAGTCCTTTCTTTTTTAAAAATATTTTCATGCTCAACTCATGGCAATCAACAACAATTTTCAAATATATTTGTTTGAGTGCTCCTGGGAAGCAAATATTTGGTGAAACTTTGTTTCCCAAACATTGGGAATGTCACTGGGAAGGGATAGTCCTTGGAGAGGGACATCATACTTGCAAAAGTAGAGAGTCAGTGAGAGAGAGGACAATGTCTGTGGCAATGGGTTCAAGTATGTTGAAGATGATAATGATGGTGCAGGAGGAAGCTCTGAGGCCTAGTGGCAAGAAGCCACACTGCAATCCTGAAGGTGCACCGTTCAAATCCACAAGATGCTTCGCCAGAGAAGAAGGGGCAATCCCCTTCTGTGCCAG
>NW_006399784.1:21785152-21786610 GCF_000299155.1 Elephantulus edwardii
AAACTTGATGATGGCATAGTGGTCAAGCTTGTTTCTCCTGGGGGCACTCTTCTGGGGGTATTTGGGCTGCCTTCGGAGTCTCAGTGTCTTAGGCCACCAGAAGGTGGGTGACATGCTTATCTTCTTTTGTTTTGGCTGTGGACGCCCTTCAGGACTGCCTTCTTGGACTTTAATGCCTTTGCTTTGGCTTCAGTTTTGGGAGGGGCAGGGGCTTCCCTCTTCGCTTTCGGTGCCATCTTTGTAGAAAGGCAGCATTGCTGTCTTAATACATGTTCCAGTATTCTAGAACCAAGAGAAACCCTTTGACTAAAATTAAAATTAGCTTGTTATTTGTTTACCTTGTTTACTCCTCTCTCTTGCCTTTTTTGTTTCTTCTCCTTCTTCTTTTTCTCCTCATTCTTCTCCTAATCCTTTGTCAGATATTTCCTTACTAGAAGGATAACATTTTTTTTAGGGTAAAGGGTAATCATAGATTAATCATAGATTTATTACAAAGTTACATCCCAAAAAGGACAGACTCTCCTCCCTGCAGGAAAAAAGGAGAAAAGGCCAACAGGCTAACATTTTAAAGTGTTTTAGTTTGGGGTTAAAGTTTTATTATTAATCCACTAATTCAGTTTATGATTAAGAAATCCTCCTTGATTATTTTAAATTTTAGAGTTCTACATTCTATTCACCATCCTAATAAAACAAATGCCTATCTAAAATGTTTAATGCTATTACTACCTTCTGAGCAGAATGCTTTGAAATCACTGCTGTCTCAGTCATAACTGTTAGTGTTGTACAATGATGAGTCATTTGAAAATTTGTCAGTAAAGTATGCATAGAAAGCCACAAACATATCTTTTATCACCCTGAAATGTATCAAAAGAAAATAATCCTCCAAACTTGGAAAAACCTACATGTGTAAAGATAATATTGTATATTAAACATGAAATCAGAAGATTGAAATAAATGTTTTAAAAGTATTGTTGTTACGTGCTGTCAAGTTGGAACTTGCTCATAGCTGACCCTCTAGTAAGCTTTCAGAGGCTGTAAATCACACAAGAGGAGATTCCCCATCTTTCTTCTGCAGAGCAACTGGTGGATTCTTACTGTGTGCCTAGCTGTGTTGGTAGCACAACTCTTTATCGCTAAGCTACCAGAGCTCTAGAACTTTAAAATTAGGAAATTGGTAAGTAAATTTTTATAAACATATATGTACGCACGAATTGCATTAGGAAAGTCTGCTGTCAGAGACCTCTCTAAAGTACTGAAGAGCAATGATGTCAGTATGGAGACTAAGGTGCTTCTGATTCAGGCCATGGTCTCTGCAATTACTTACGATGTGGCAGAAAGCTGAACAATGACTAGGGGATGATAGAAGGAGAGTTGATGCCTTTGAGCTGTGGTGCTGGATAAGAGCAACGGTGCCTCTCTGGAGACTAAGGTGTGCCTGACACAGGCCATGGTCTTTGC
>NW_006399784.1:21787190-21796432 GCF_000299155.1 Elephantulus edwardii
GAGGGATAGTGTAGGAGAGGAAGACCCTCGATGAGATGGATTGATTCAGTAACTAGGGTATTGGGGATACGTGTGTCAGAGACAACAAGCATTGCACGCGATAGAGCAGGGTATAATGCTGTTGTACCTAGGGTCGCTATGAGTCACAGTACATAACAACAATATGGAGATATATTCCTTTACACACACACACACACACACACACACACGCACACACACCCCCTTAATAGACCATTATACAACAAATATAAATCATAAAAGCAATATTGCTTCAATTTATAGAAACTAGGTGTGATAAAACAGTCAATACAGAATAGAAAATGTTTTGTATGCTCTGATTATAACTCTGTAAAGGATAAATACAACAAAAAAGAAAAATAAGACTGTTGTTGTGAACCATAGAGTTGGAACCAACCCATATCTGACCCTCTGGCAGGTTTTCAGAAACAGTTACTTGCACCTTTTATTCTGTACTGTTGTAATACAAATAATGCCTGTGTTTGTTTGCCATCTGAATGCCTTCTTTGGTGAAGTATCTATTCATATCCTTTGCCCATTTTGTGATTGGGTTATCTACCTTTTTCTTTTTGAGGTGCTGGAATATTCTAGAAATTTTGGATATTAGTCCCTTATCAGATATGTCATTACCAATATTTTTTTCCTAGTCTGTGGCTTTGCTTTTTACCCTGTTGGAGAAGATTTTTGATGTGCATTAGAGACATTATGCTGAGTGAAATATCTAAGTCAGAAAAGGATAAATACTGCATAACACCACTGTTACAAAACAATGAATGACATGGGGAAAACTAAGAAAAGAAGGGATGAAAATAAGTGTTCATTAACGCTGTATTGGAACAGATGAAGGAAAGAACTGTTTAAAAGGAATATACAATTAGACATTATTTGTATGACAGTGGTACAGAATAAAAGGTACATAGCAAAGTGGACTGGGGGAGGGCTAGGGGGCAGGAATAAAATATGAAACAATTAATGCATTTTTTTAAGTGAACTGGGGCAGGTAGGGAGGAAAATGAATGAAAAACAATGGATGAATAAAACTCCAACTTTTCTGTAAAGTTTTGGTAAAATTACAATTTAAAAAGGGTGAAAAAGAAGTTGAAAGTGGGAATTCTTTGAAAATTTTATATGCTAAAATTTTCATTGATTTAACTTTATAAATATTGCTATTTCTGGGGGTTTTCCCATATGGTAATATTAAGATATGTTATATAAATAAGATTATTGATTATTCAGTGTTAAGATGTATAATATACATGATTACTGTTCTCGTTGTTAGGTGCCATCAAGTTGAGTATGACTCATAGTGACTTTATGAAAAACTGATCTGTACATTGTCCTATCATGTGCCATACTTACAATTTCTGACACACTAGAGCCCATTGCTGCACTCATAATGTCAATCTACCTGGTTGAGGGTCTCCCACTCTTTCACTGCCACTCCACCTTCTCAAGCATGATGTCCCTCTCTAAGGAATAACTTCCCCTAGCAACATGCCCATGCAGTGCATGGTTCAAAATTGGGAAGGGTGTACGCCAGGGATGCACCCTGACCCTGTCTCCATACCTTTTCAACATGTATGCAGAGCAGATTATCCGAGAGGCTGGGCTCTATGAGGAGAATTGTGGCATCAGGGTTGGTGGAAGATCTACTAACAATCTCCGTTATGCAGATGACACAAGCCTGCTTGCTGAAACTGAGGAGGACCTCATGCACTTGCTGCGAAGGGTCAAGGACTGCAGCCTTCAGTATGGACTAAGGCTCAATGTCAAGAAGACAAAGATTCTCACCACTGGACCAATTAGCAGCGTCAGGATGGATGACGAAGAGATTGAGAGTGTTCACAGCTTCAGTTTGCTCGGCTCCACAGTCAACACTCTTGGCACCAGCAGTCAGGAAATCAAAAAGCGTATCGCGATGGGAAAGTCTGCTGTTAGGGACCTCTCAAAGGTACTCAGGAACAACAGTGTCTCTCTGGAGACTAAGGTGCGCCTGATACAGGCCATGGTATTTGCAATCGCTTGTTATGCATCAGAGAGTTGGACAATGACTAGGGAGGACAGAAGGAGAGTGGATGCTTTTGAGCTGTGGTGCTGGAGAAGGGTACTGAATGTACCATGGACTGCCAGGAAAACAAACAGATTCATCTTGGAGAGGATTAAACCAAGCTACTCCTTGGAGGCAAAGATTCTGGGGCTTCGTCTGACATACTTTGGACATGTTGGCAGGAGGGACGGGTCCTTGGAGAGGGACATCATGCTTGGGAGGGTGGAGGGACAGCGCAGGAGGGGAAGACCCTCTATGAGATGGATTGATTTGGTGACTGGGGTAATCGGGATGGGTGTGTCAGAGGCGGTGCGGTTGGCGCAGGATAGAGCAGGGTTTAGAGCTGTTGTGCATAGGGTCGCTATGAGTCGGAAACAACTCGACGGCACATAACAACAACAACAACAGCAACATGCCCAAAGTGTGTAACATGAAGTTTTTCCATCTTTTGTCATCTTTGCCTCCAAGGAGCACTCTGGCTGCACCTTCTCCAATATGTATCTGTTTGTTCTTTTGGTAGTCTATGGGTAGTCTATTCTGCACCCTTCCCCCACACTTCAGTTCAAAGGTATCAATTCTTCTTCTGTCATTCTTAGTCATTACCCAGTCCTCAGATGCTAGCAAGTGACTAAAAAGAACATGGCCTGCATCAAGCACATCTTAGTCCTCAAATTGACATCATTACTCCTTACTAATTTAGAGAGGTCCCTGATTATAGACTTTCCTAGTGTAATACGTCTCCTAATCTCCTCACTGATAGTACCAAATGTATTGATTATGGATCCAAGCAAGATGAAGTCGTTGACAGTCTCATTCCTTTTTCCATTCATCTTGATGTTGCCTATTGGTCCAGTGGTGAGGACTTTTGTTTTCTTGATATTGAGATGTAATCCATGTTGAAGGTTGTAGTTTCTAACCTTCTGAAACAAATGCTTCAAGTCCTCCTCACTCTCAACAAGTAAGGTTGTGTCATCACCGTAACACAGGTTGTTGAGTCTTCCTCTAATCCTGAGCTACATTCCTTTTCACAGAGTCCAGCTTCATTAATTATTAGTTCAGCATACAGATTGAGTGGAATGGAAAAAAGATACACCCTTGTTGCACATACCCTTCCTGATTTTAAACTATGTAGTGTCCTCTTGTTCTGTTCAGATAGCAGCTTCTTGGTCTAGGTATAGATTTCATATAAGCACAATTAAGTGGTTTTCTTTTTGGGGGGGTGTTCCCATTTTTCTCAGTGTTAGCCATGGTTTGTTATGATTCACACAAATACCTTTGCATAGTTAATAAAACACAAATAGACATTTGAAAAAGGAGCAAGAGCCACAGTATTCTCAATATCTCAGTCCTGTCAATATTGGCTCCCCTCCACCCCAAGATCTCACCTCATGCTATGTCTCCAGTTTGACCATGGCTGCTGCTGTCTCCAAGCATATCCTACATTTTTCTGCTTCTTTTTCACTGGGTTAGCGGAGGCGTCTTTACTCTTCTGGTGGTGGAAGATCTATCTCTGCAGGTAGAGCTGTTAAATTTATTGATGAGATTAGCCAGTTCCCTTGTAGATTGTTAAGACTGTCTAACCCCTTCTGGAATGGTAGATAGCAAATCCCCTTGTGGATAGGCCAACACACCCCATTAGCACCGTCTCACCCACCCACATTCAAATAATGCTAGAAAAACCATATTGAAAATTCTTCTGGTATTAACTACTTTTAGCCAGAGTACATATGACATCAGCAGTGATAATCCTGGTGTCACGGCCTGTTCTAAGCCCCACTTGAACCTCTGGAATTCCCCTATCAATTGTTTTAGCTATTTTTGGATGATCCTCAGCAATATTTTGCTTGCATGTGATGCTAATAATGTTGCCCAATCACCTTTCTCGGGAATGGGTGGATCTCTTCCAGTCAGTTGGCCAGGCAGCTGTCCTCCAAATCTTCTGTCATATACTGATAATTATGTCCACGGTTGCTTCTGTTAGTTGAAACACGTCAGTTAGTATCCCATTAATTCCTGGGGTCTTATTTTTTGCCAATGTTTATAACACAACTTAAACTTCCTTTTTCATTACCATTGGATCTTGTTTATATAGTACTTCCTGGAATCTTTCATTGTTGACCAATTTTTTTAAATGCATTGGCTTTATGTATTCCTTCTGTCTTTTTTGATGCTTTCTGGATCACTCATGATTTTGCTCATAACATCGCTCAGTTTTGCATGCATCTCAAGGCCTCAATTTATTTTTCAGTTCAGGTTGAGAAATGCCAAGCAAGTACTTCCCTGTTTATTCTTTGACTCCAACTCTTTGCATGTTTCATTACAATATTTTGCTTTGTCTTCTCAAGCTGCTTTTTGAAATCCTCTGTTCAGCTCGTTAACTTTGCCATCTCTTTTATTTTGGTTTCTTGATGTTTAATGCAATTTTTTTTGCTAGAACATAATTCACTTTATTTGTTATTAATGCAATTTTTGTAGTCTCGTCTGACATCCATTTTGATTTCTTCTCTTTGTAGTAGCCTTTTGTTCTCTTCATGTATATCTTGGATGTTATCCCACAGCTTTTCTAGCCTTTATCATTGGTGTTCAATACCTTAAACTTATTCTTGAGATGGTTTCTAAATTCATGTGGGATAGATTTCAGGTCATATTTTAATTTTTGTAAACTTGTTTTCATTTTCTTCAGCTTCAATTTTTTTTTTTTTTTTACCCCCCACCCCCCAGGTGCCTGTCAGGGCCTGGGTTTCAGCTGTCCACACCACAGCAGCGGGCAGCGAGCTTAAAGCCCCTGATGGCTCTGGGCGCTGACTCTCACCAGTGGCTATGGATGAAGTCACAGGCGATTTTCAGCCAGTGCCGGTTCTTCAGCTTCAATTTGAAAATAAGTATTTAAGAAACGCATTGCATTGGGATAGTTGGCTGTCAGGGACCTCTCCAGAGTACTGAAGAGCAACTGGCGTCAGTCTGGAGAAAAGGTACCCAGACCACAGCCTTCACATGTGTCAGAGAGCTGGACAATGACTAGGGATGATAGAAAGATAATTGTGAATCCAAAAGCGGTGCCGCTCCAGAGGTTCGAATCCCCCAGCTGCTCCTCGGGAAGTAGATGGACATTCTCCTCCCACGTGATTTACAACCTCCAGAAACGTTCTCCTCCCACGTGACTTACAGCACTAGGTGGCTAGCTCTGCATCGGTTCCTACCAGACCACAGAGTCCGAGCGTACCACCCCTTCAGCCCCCGCAGCCCGCAGCCCAAAATGGAAATAGGAGACGAAGCGAAAAGAAGAAAACTGATTACAGGAAAGTCTTGGATGACTCTGTCAGCTACAGCTTTAACCTGTAGGAAGGCGTTCATCTCACGCCTTTTCAGAAGAACACAGTGAACAGCGACTCTGCAGGCAGAGAAAGCTACAGTGAGTCTCACAGAAGCATCTGTGACTCGGAGGGCGATTCCAACGACTCCTGCCTGCCTTCGAGAAAAGTCTGCAAGAACATTCAGAATCTCCATGCCAAGTCAGACAGGAGCCCATTCACCAGGCCCTGAGCTAAAGCCTGCAGATGACAAAAAGGTGGTGAGGCCACGCAGGTCAGGACCCTACCAGTGCGCCCCTTAAAAGTCAGCAGCTACTTCCATGTACCCTTGTGGACATCACCCATGTTGCCCTCATTTCTGCAATTAAAACCAGGACATTTTCTTGGACTCCAAAGGGGAGGAGAGACAGCCTGGTCCTGTCCCTGCCTAAACTGAGGTGCACCATCAGCATCAACTACAAGGAGTGGACAGTCTCCTGGAAACTAAGAAGAGGTTCTACCGATTTATGTTTCTTAAATTCTCCCATTTTCAAGCAAAAAAGGACCCCCGACGAAGTTCTAGGAAAAGAAGTATTATGAATAAGAAATCATGAATTTTGTATTCTGTGCCATTCAAGGGTGTATCTGCACTCCCTTCTCCTCCTCCTGAGATGACGTTAGGGGTAGTACACAGTGCATTGTACTGTTGCCATAGAAGATACTATTGTCAAGACTTTAATCAAGAGTATTTTTCTAAAACTCTAATAAATTAAGGGATTTTAAATATAAATAACTGGGCTTTTCTAAACATCATACTACTTAGTGTTAGGTCTTCACATTGGATGTAAGGCCAAGGACTCAAGAAAGGGACCAGAGAAAGAAAGCAAGCTAAAGAAGCTTTATTAAGGGGTCTCCCGGATGGGATTCCTTGGTCTATAGGGAAAGAGACAGGCAAGGAGCCAAACCGGAGAATGCCACACGCCATGGTGGATTGTTGTTGTCAAGTGTCGTTGAGTGGCTTGCGACTAAACCCTAAACCCTGAGCCCTAAACCCTGCTCTATCCTGTGCTAACCTCATCGTCTCGGACACACTCACTCCTACCATCCCAATCACAGAATCGATCCATTTCATGGAGGGTCTTCCTCTCCTGCGCCGTCCCTCCACTCTCCCAAACATGATGTTCTCTCCAAGGACCAGTCCCTCCTTGCAACATGCCCAAACTACGTCAAACAAAGCTTCAGAATCCTTGACTCCAGGGAACATTCTGGCTTCACCCTCTCCAGGACAAACCTGTTTGTTCTCCTAGCAGTCCATGATATATTCAACACTCTTCTCTAGCACCACAGCTCAAAGGTATCAATTCTCTATCACCCCTTTCACTGCCCAATTCTCCAATGCATAGCACCTAATTACAAAGATTATAGCTCGGATCAGGTGCATCTTAGCCTCTAGCCTGACATCGTTGCTCTTCAGTACGCTTGAGAGGACCCTCACAGCTGACTTTCCCAATGCAATTAGTCTCCTGATTTCCTGGCTGCTGTTACCACGAGTGTTGACTGTGGATTAGGGCAGGTTTTATAGTGAAGGTCTTTAGGGAGGGAAGGGCAGGACATCCCATTGTGGTTTAGTCAGATGGTGGTCTTCTAGGAAAGGACACTCCACGGTAGTTTTGTCAAATGAGGGAGGCTGTTCACTTTCTTTGTTGACATGTTGACATTCCTTGAATCTTTTTTTCTCCCTTTGACCTTTGTCCCAGCCTGACAGATTCCATGTCCTCCCTTAAACCTTTCTTTTTGCCAAAATAAATCTTATTTGGGCATAAATTATGATTATTTGAATAAAAATGTTTCGCTTTTGACATTTCTATTTTCCTTAAGTCAAAGATACCAGAGTGGGTGAGTTTTGAGGACAAGTGGAGAATCTTTAGAAATGTCTTTGATAGTATTTTGGATAAAGTAAATCTTTTGCATTGACAGCGATTATGCCCAAGTTGTTTACAGATCCCTTATACCACTGTGTTCTTTAGTTTGTCAGAAAAATTGTGTGTGAAAAAATCTGAGAGAACCTCTGTTTGCTGAGGCTGGAAAAAGTCCGTGCATAGGTCTAAGCCTCCAGCACCAGTATGCATTCAAGCAAGGTCTCAGCAGAATCTTAGATTGAGTCACGGACTTCCTGAATAACTTTCTAATCAGAAACCTCGGGCATTCAGTGTACAAATAAACAAGAGCTTTTTTGTATTTGTTTTAGGTGAAAGTTTTGATAAACCAATAGGAGAATTAGGTCTGTTTCTTTCTTTAAACATTTAAAGCTCTATTTAGTTGATTCAGTCTTAAAGACTATAATAAAATTTTATGTAAGATTATGCTTGTCTTTCTTTGGTTCTTTAAATACCAAAGATAGGCTCTCTTTGTAGATGTTTGACTCCCCTCATCCTTCTTGGTCTTTCTATTTTGTCTTCCTTGCTTTCTTACCATGAAATTCCCAGCTTCCCCTGCACACAATCACCCTAACACTTACTACTTTCAGGCTTTTCATTGTGAAGTTCAGGGCCATGATCAGGTTTCTGATTTCACTGGATAATCCTTTCAATTCTGACCTCAACTCTTCTTGATTTCATCTCTGTATTTTTCTGTGTTTCATCTCATATCCAAAATATTTTTCACTAACCAAAATTTGTCAATTTCCTGAATCATTGATTTAAACATGACTCATTCTCCCATGTACCTGCTTGTATGACAGTGTTATTCTTGCTTATTCCAGTGCTCTCAACCTGTGTTTTTTTAACACTTAATGTTAATTATTTTTATATAGAAATAAGTAATTAATAACTGATGAGACCAAATTTAATTAATTTTTTTACAATTAACAATCTTCTCAGACCTTATACATAGATAATTGGAATTGATTACCTCTCATTCAATCTTTTTTTTTTAAGTTAATAAATTTATTTTTCATGTCAATGAACATCTGCAGAGATTTTGGAATTCCATTCATTCATTGTTGCACTTTTCTCCCCGCCCACCCCACCTCCACACCCCCCTCTCTCCCCCAGTTTGCTCCTGTCCTTGAAAAGCAAAAGAAAAACTCCTTCATTGGTACACAATCCCCCTGCACCCCCCCAACCCCACCCTCACCCCAAATATAATCCACTCTGAGACCCTCATTCCATACTCTTATAATAAACATAATGCCCTAAAATATAATACTTTTACACTATTCTCTCTCTCATAGACTTCAATGAAGTAAACATAATTTATCCTGTTTTTCTCAGTCTTACCCCCACCCCCACCTGTGTTTTAAATTCCTGGAATCTAGGGGTTTAAGTAAAAGGCTTTTAGAAGTAAAATTGAATCACATTTAAAATGCCTTGGTCCCAGTGACAGCATTTCAAGGGTAATTGGCCACCTATTCCTCGTTCATAGTTGTCATCCAGGGCCCTACTGTAGGCTAGATGGAGCTGCACGCTCCACATCTGCAGTTGGCAAACCAAAGTCTGGACCAAATGCGGCAGCTGCTCTTTTTGTATGATTTATAAATTAAAAATGTTTGTATTTCTAGTTTTAAATGGTTGAAAAGTAATGAGATAACTTCTAATTAACTCTGATGATCATATGCATGAGTATCTACATAATAACCTCACATTTGTTTCTCAGCTTGAAAAATATTTTCAGGTCTTTCCCAGGAAGTTTGCCCACTCCTGCTCTCAGCCATCAGCTCCCTGGACAGTTAGAGATTAGTCATTTCTGATGCTTTGTGACTCATTGTGATTCTCTGCTTTTGTCCTGGAATTCAACTGTTGTTGTTGTTGTTGTTATGTGCCGTCGAGTCGCCTGCGACTCATAGCGACCCTATGTACAACAGCCCTAAACTCCGCTCTGTCCTGTGC
>NW_006399784.1:21798182-21810968 GCF_000299155.1 Elephantulus edwardii
TCATGCTTGGGAGGGTGGAGGGACAGTGCAGAAGGGGAAGGCCCCCTATGAGGTGGATTGAATCAGTGACTGGGGTAATGGGGATGGTTGTATCGGAGATGGTGCGATTGGCACAGGACAGAGCAGAGTTTAGGGCTGTTGTACATAGGGTCACTATGAGTCGCAAGTGACTGGACACCACATAACAACAACAACAGGATAGATAGATAGATAGATAGATAGATAGATAGATAGATAGATAGATAGATAAATAGATAGATAATTGATGCCTTTGAGCTGTGCGGTGCTGAAGAAGAGTTTTGAATATACCACGGCTGAGAGGTGAACAAACAGGTTCATCCTAGAGAGGATGAAGCCAGCCTGCTCCTTGTAAGCAAGGATTCTGAGGCTTCACCTGACATACTTTGGGCATGTTGCAGAGGGACCGGTCCTTGGAGAGGGACATGGTGCACAGAAGGGTGAAGGAATGGAGAAAGAGAGGAAGACCCTTGATGAGTTGGATTGACATAATGACTGAGATAATGAGGGTAGGTGTGTCTGAGACAATGAAATTGGCACAGGATAGAGCAGGTTTCAGGGCTGTTGTACATAGGGTCGCTATGAGCCTCAAGCTACTCGACAGCACATAATAATAACAACAACAGTCTGTTTCACAGCTTGCACCTGGCCTAATTTTGACTGCTGATATTAAACTTCTCCAAGAATTCTTTACACAGATGTGGTCAGTCTGATTCCTGTGCAGTCCATCATGTGAGGTCCATGTGAATTAGTGGTATAGTTATAACAGTTTAATAATGAAATGCTGTTGTTGTTATGTGCTGTCAAGTTGCTTGCAACTCATAATGACCCAATGTACAACATCCCTGTAACCTGCTCTATGCTGTGCCAACTTTATTGTCTCCAACACACCTAACTTCATGACCTCAGTCACTATATTGATTTTAATAATGAAATATTGTGGGGGTTTTTTCTTTGTTGAATAACACAAAGCTCATCCTCTGAAAGTGTGGGGCTATAAGAAATACATGAAATAAAATTCCTGGAAAAGGCCTTTTGTCTCAGAGAAGGACCAGAAAGAACCTTGATATGATAATTTTAATCAGACATTTGGTTCATAAGAGCCACATGTTGTTGTTGTTAGGTGCCTGGAGTCTACTATGACTTACATATAGTGCTCCTGTAAGAGGCAGTGGCTGGGGTTTATTATGTGATGTGCATGGCTTTTAATCTGGGAGCTCTGGTGGCTTATTGCTAAGGAGTTGCATTGTCAATGCAAAAGAGTGTGTTTTGAATCCACCAGCTGCTCCACAAGAGAAACACGGATAATTTCTTCCTGTGGTGTTTACTGTATCTGAAAATTCAGTGGAGGTTCTACTCTGAGTCAGTTCTGACTCAGTGGTACATAACAACAACAGCAGGATCATTAAATAGTACATAAAAATCTATGTTTCTAGTCCCATAAAATTTGTGCATGACAAAATCAAATTTACAAAGGCTTCAAAAATATTATGTATGCAGTTTAAACTTTTGGTCTAAATAAATATCCACATACAGGCTTGCTACCTGCATCCTCTACTTATGAAACCTATATTGCAAATAGTATGGTCTCACTTTACATAGGATGGAATATTCTCTTAAATAACATGGAGATCTTCTTAAATAGAATCTATACAGTAGTATTCATGGTAACAGATTTTTACTTATGAATAAGAAATATGTGCTTTCAATAATATCAGCTAGGTGCATAGTGACCCATATCCTCTTAATATGTTCTTTATTGTTCTAAGACCTTCTTAAAAGCAGAGAGACCATGTAACGTGGTAGAAAGGGAACTGGGTTTAGAATTAATTGACATGGCTTCAATCCCAGCTTCGTCTGTTACAGGTTTCACAACCACGAGAAAGTCACTTTATTGTTAAGTCCTTGAGCTTTAGGTCCCTGTTAAATGGAGATAGTAATACCTACCTTGCCCACTATCCAGTTTATTGACATGCACTCATCAAAATTAAAATAAATATATAGAACAGTGATTTTGAAAAAAAAAAATTAGTAACATTTTAGGCCTTGAACACACACCAGCATCCGAGGTGCTACTTTTGACTATCTTGAAATATAAATGCAGATTTTCTTTTCCTTTTTCTCTGCTAAAATGCCATGAAACCTTATGTTCCTATTTCTATTCCTGTTTCTACATCTTTCCTTCCCAGTAAATGTAAAATGAGAAGTGGTTTAAGTAAGTGAAGTCCGTTATAGACAAACTAAAAAAAATTTAACAAAAGGTAGCAGCTTTTGTTAAATTGTAGAAATGAGAGCATGAATAACCCTGTGGATGTCCTGATCTAACAAGTGGAATTACTCATGTCACTACTTTTCAACAGTTTAGTCTTCATAACATCCCTGTCCATGGTAGTATAATTACTAAATGAAGAAACAGATTCAATAATTTAGAGACTTGCCCTGGAATCACATTAAAAGTGGTGGAATTTTTGTCAAGTTCAAGTTTGATCACAGAAAAGAATTTATTTCCTAATTTCTTCAGTTGATTCTGATGTTGTTGGTCCAAAGCCCATGTTCTGATAACAAATGGATTAGACTCTACTGTGTTCATTATCTATTATCTATAATGTATTTAATATTGAGTTTGAAAATCGTAGATAAAATGTGGCTAGTGAGCAATCCATATTTCCCTTCTTGAAACACACTTCTCCTTTTTTGGGGTCTGTAGTAGAAAACAAGAAGTAAAATGGCAAAATGTAACTCTAACTACACCAATAATAACATTAACCATGACTAGATTAAACAAATTAGAAAAACAGAGATTGTCAGACTGGTAAAAAAAAAGCAATAAAGATAGCAACAGACCGAACGTATGGAAAAAGTTATTTCACGCAAATAGCAACCACAAGAAAGCGGAATGATCATAGTAATATTATACAAAACAGATTTTAAATAACTATTATTAGTGACAAATAAGTTTATTTTATAATGATTAAAAGGGGCATTCCATCAAGGAGATGGAACAGTTACAGTGAAACTACTGCCGTGTTTCTCCAGATTGCTTTAAGTTTTCTGCCTTAAACAGAATGCATTCTTAAGAATTTTCTAATCCTTGACCTAGTGAAAAAAATATTTGAGCTTATCTTTTCTGACAGATGTTTATATTACAGATTTATAAACAGGTTCTAGCTTTTGCTGGCTTTACTGTATAAACATATACACAATAAACAGAGCATGAAATATGAGCTGAACATGAAAGGCACGTAGTTCAAATCCACCAGCTGCTCTGTGGGAAGAAAGATGGGTAGTCTCCTCTTGGGTGATTTATTGCCTCTGAAAGCCCACTGGAGGATCAGCTTCCAGTTCCAGTTCAGCAGTATACGACAACACCCCCAAAATACATGAAGCAAAAGTGGATAGATAAGAAGAGAAAACAAGGCAATTCAGATACAGAAATTTGGGTCTTTAAATAGCTCATTTTTAATAATACAAAAACTAGGGGACCAATAAGGAAATAAAGCTTTGTATAACTCTAAACCACCACCAACAGAATATGCATTTCTCCCAAGAAAGAAAGAAGCTTTCTCTGGGATACACCATAAGCTAGGTCATAAAACAAACATCAACACATGTGAAAGGACAGATATACAACAAAAGATGTTCTTGGGCAACAATGGAATAAAATTAGAATTCAACAACGAAAAGAAATTTACAGAGCTCACAATAATGTGAAAATTAAACAACATGCTTTTACATAGCTAATTGATCAAAGAAGAAATGAAAAAAGACATTAGGAAATACATTGTGATGGAAAAAATGAATATGTGACATGGCATACAAAAACTTGATTCTGTTAAGGCAGTGCTCAGGGAGAACTGGATAGCTGTAAATGTGTATATTAAAAAGGAAGATTTCAAACTAAATCTAAACTCCTACTTGAAGACACTTTATAAAAAGAAAAGCAAACTACATCAAAAGGTTTAGGTAATACCCACTTTACAACAACCTCCATTCTGATGCCTAAATCAAATGCCTCTTATTATTAAAAAAGACAAAAGTATTACTGCCTTTTAGTACCAATCTTATAATAAATCTCATCTGTGTCATTGAACATTTGCAGGTGAACAGTTGAGGATAATAACTCCAACAGATTACATGCTGGAATATTCTATTCAGTACATATCGCGAACAAAATCAACACTTTTGCCTCCAGCAGTCAAGAAATCAAGACGAATTGCATTTGGAAAATCTGCAGTTAGGGACCTTTCCAGAGTACTGAGAAGCAAAAATGTCAGTCTAGAGACTAAGATGTGCCTGATCGAGGCATGGTCTTTGTAATTACTTACTATGCATCAGAGAACTGGCCAATGACTGACAATAGGAGAAGATAGCCTTTGAGTTGTGCTGGAGAAGAGTCATGAACGTAACATGGAGTGCCAAAAACCCAAACAGATCTGTCTTAGGGAGGATGGAACCAACTTTCTCTTTGCAGGCAAGGATTTTGAAACTCTGCATCACATTCTTTGGGCACCTGGACAGGAGAGACCTGTCCTTGGAAGTGTACATTATATTTGGAAAGGTGGAGGGACAGCTCATGAGAGGAAAACCCTGGATGAGACGGATTGACATGCTAACAGCACTAATGGTGGTAGGTGTGTCGGAGTCAGTGAGACTGGCTCAGAACAGGGAAGGGTTCAGAGCTGTTGTACATAGTGTTGTTATGAGTTGCAGGCAACTTGATGGCACATAACAACAACAACAATAATAACAAAGGACATATAAAACCCAACAGATGGTCATGAGTGCAGTTAATCATAAATTCAATACATCGTAAATCATCAGGAACTATAAGGAGGGAAATAAAACAGACTGTTGTTTTTATGTGCCGTTGAGTCACTTGCAACCCATAGCGACCCTATGTATGAGAGCCCTAAACCCTGCTCTGTCCTGTGTCAACCTCACCATCTCCGACACACTTATTCCCACCACCCCAATCACAGAATCGATCCATCTTATCGAGGATCTTTCCTCTCCTGTGCTGTTCCTCCACTCTCCCATACATGATGTCCCTCTCCATGGACCAGTCGCTCCTTGCAACATGACCAAAGTATGTCAGACGAAACTTCAGAATCCTTGACTCCAAGGAGCAGCCCGGCTTCACCTTCTCCAGGACAAACCCATTTGTTCTTCTCAGGATAGAAAAAACAATAAACAAAACAAAGCCATAAGTTGTTCTTTTAAAAGATCAATAAAATTGACAAACATCTAACTAGAATGATCAAGGGGGGGGGGAAGATAAAAAACTGAAATTAATAGACTCAGAAGTTAAAAGGGGGGATAACCACTAACATAATGAGAATAAAAACTAAACATTACACCACAAGATAAAGGTAAACAACTCAATTGCAAAATGGACACAGGATATGAACAGACATTTCACCAAACAAGACATTCAGATGGTGAACAAACACATGAAGAAATATTAAAAATCCCTGGCTCTAAGAGAGATGCAAATCAAAACAACTATATCATCTCACCCCAGTAAGAATAGCAAAATTCAGCAGAGCAGCAAACAACAAATGGTGGTGAGGTTACAGAGAAACTGGAACCCTTATTGGCTTTTGTGAGAGTGTAAAATGGTGCAACCACTATGGAAGGTGCTTTCTCAAAAAGTTGGAAATAGAAACATCATCTGAGCCAGCAATTACACTACTGGGAATATAGCCTGAGGAAACCAGAACTGCCACCCAAGCAGATATATGCACACACATGTTTATTGCTGCTTTGTTCATAGTAGCAAAAAGTTGGAAACAACACAAGTGCCCATCAATAAACGAATGGAGCGAGCAGCTGTGGTATATTCACACAATGGAATAATACACAGCATTGAAAAACAAAGATTAAGGAAATATTATACAAAATGGGTGATCCTGGAGGACAGTATGCTGAGTGAAATATCTCAATCCCAAAAGGGCAAATACTGCATTATGTCACTGTTATAAGACAGGACGGACATTGGAGTTGGGGGGAAACTAAAAAAAGAGGTGATAAATAATGTGCACTTCATTGAAACAGAGGAGGGAGAGAACTGCTTAGAAGGAAAATATGATTAGGTATTATTTGCATGACAAGAGTCCAGAGTAAGAGCTGTATTATTAAGAGGACTGGGGGTGGAATTATATAACAATAAAAGATTTTTTTTCTTTTCAAAGAGAAAAGAGTATTGCATGGGGTGGTTGGCAGGGACAAAATTGCAACAATGAATGTATGGAAGTCCAAGTTTTCTATAAACTTTCATTAAAATACCAATAAAAAAAACAACAAAAAATCACCAAATAATATAGCCCTGATGGCATAGTATATTATTGTGTTTATTGTGATACTAATGAAAAGATCAGCAGTTCAAGCCCTCCAGTAGCTCCTTGAGGGGAAGACCATGCCAAACCAAAAAAAAAAAAAAAATGGAATCTACTGCTGTTAACAAGAGCTCCATAGGGGTTCCAAGTCAGTAATGTTGATGGAAGCAGATTGCCCTATTTTTCTCCTTTGTTGCAGCTAGCAGATTCAAACCACTAACTTTTTAGTTAGCAGATAAATGCTTAACCACTGCACAACTAGGATTCCTCACTAAAATTAGAAGAGTGCTGCCTGAGTGCTTCTTGGAGGTAAAGATGATGAAGTTTCATCTCGCATACTCTGGGCACGTTGCTGGAAGGGGCTATTCCTTGGAAAGGGACATCTCTGACACACTTGAGCCCACTGTTGGCAGTCATTGGGATAATCCATGTCATCGAGGGTCTTCCTCTCTTTTATTGACCCTCCATATCTCCAAGGCCTCGTTTTGGCTGATAAGTGGAGTCAGTTTGATACCTGTGTGTTCTGTCAGATGAGGACCATATGTGTATAGTTGCCTTTTATGATTTTTAAAAAAGGTATTTGCAATAAATAAACCACTGATTGTACCAACTTCAATCACATAATTTCTGGCTTCATTTCTGTCAGTAAGGCCATATTTTCCAATTATCATTTCTTATACCTTGCTTTCAGGCTTTGTGTTCCAGTTATTATTATGTGCACTCCTACATATGCTGCCCTGGATGTGCTCACCAAGTTGTGTTAAGAAATCTGGAGGACAATCATCTGGCCAACTGACTGGAAGAGATCTATATTTGTTTCCAGTCCAAACAAAGGTGATCTGACTGAGTGCAGAAATTATGGAACAATATAGTATCATTGATATAAAATGCAAGTAAAATTCTGCTGAAGATTACCCACAAATGACTAGAAAAGAACATTAACAGAGAACTGCCTGAATTGCAGTCTGGGTTTAGAAGAGGTCGTAGTACTAGGGATATTATAGCTAATGTCAGATGGATCTTGGCTGAAAGCAGAGAGTACCAGAGGAATGTCTATTTGTGTTTCATTGACATTCAAAGACATTTGACTGTGTAGATCACAATACACTGTGACTAACTCTGAGAAGAATGGGAATCCCAGAACACTTGATTGTGCTTATGCGAAACCCATACTTGGACCAAGAGGCAGTTGTCAGAACAGAGCAAGGAAACACTGTCTGGTTCAAAATCGGGAAGGGTGTGCACCACAGATGTGTTCCATCTCCTTATCTTTTCAATCTATATGTGGAACAGATTATCCAGAATCTGGGCTCTATGAGGAGAAATGTGGCATCAGGATTGGAGGTAGACTCAAGAACAATCTGCATTATGCAGATGACAAAACCCTGCTTCCTGAAATTGAGGAGGACCCGAAGTGCTTGCTACAGAGGGTCAAGGACTTCAACCTTCAATGTGGATTGAAGCTCAGCATTAAGAAAACAAATATTCTCACCCCTGGGCAGATTGGCAGAATTATGATAGATGTTAAAAAGATTGAGATTGTTAACATCTTCAGTTTGTTTGGCTCTACAATCAAGACTTTTGGTACCAGAAGCCAGAAAATTAAGATGAATTGCATTGGGAAAGTCTGCTATCAGAGAGACCTCTCCAAAGTTGTGAAGAGCAACAATGTCAGTCTGGAGACTAAGGTGCACCTGATATAGCCCATCATTTTTGCAATTACTGCTATACATCAGAAAGCTGGGCAATGACTAGGGATGATGGAGAATTGATGTCTTTGAGTTGTGGTGCTGGATAAGAATATTGAAAATACCAGGGACTGCTAGGAGAACAAACAAGTTCATCCTGGAGAAGGTGAAGCCAGGCTGCTCTTTGGAGGCAAGAATTCTAAAGCTTTGTTTGACATTCTTTGGGCATGTTGCGAGGTGAGATCAGTTCTTGGAGAGAGAAGTCATGCTTGAGAGGGTGGAGGGACAGTGCTGAAGACCCTTGATGAGATGGATTGATTCATTCACTGAGGTAATGGGGGTAGTTGTGTCAGAGACAATAAGATTGGCACAGGATAAATCAGGTTTTAGGGCTGTTGTACATAGAGTTGCTATGAGTCGCAGGTGAACACAGCACATAACAACAACAACAACAACAACAACATAATGCATCTTGATTACATGTTCAATCAATTTCAGACTGCAGAAGTAGATATTGTTGTTCTTGTCCAGGGCTACTGAGTTGAGTATGATTCACAGCGACCTTGTAAATAACAGATCTGAACCCTATCCTAACCTGGGCCATTTCATCGTCTCTGACTTACTTGAGCCCATTGCTGCAATCACTGTGTCAATCTATCTCCTGGAGGGTCTTTTTCTATTTCACTGGAACTTCAAGCATGATGTCTCTTTCCAAGGAATACCCTCTTCTAACAAGATTCCCAAAGTGAGACAAAGCTTCACCATCCTTTCCTTAAGGAAACTCTGGCTGAAATTTCTTAAGGACATCTAGTTGCTCTTTTGGCAGTCCACAAAATATTAAGTACTCTTCACTAACACCACAACTCAAACACATCAATTCTTCTTCTATCAACTTTATTTATTGTCCAGTTCTCAGATGCATAGCACATGATTGAAGATACCATGCCCTGAATCAGGCCCACCTTAGTCTTTAAACTGACATCACTGCTTCTCAGTACTTTGGAAAAGTCTCTGACAGCAGACTTTCCCAATGCAATATGTCTTTCTTTATGAATATTTTTCTTGATTTTAAACCATGCAGAGGTGGATGTTGCACCATTGAGTCAGAAACAACCTATAGCTGACACTCCAGTGGGTTTTCAGAGGCAGTTAATCATATAGGAGGAGATTGCCCATTTTTCTCCCATGGAGTAACTGGTATATTTGAATGCCTTTGGGTTGACAGTGCAATTCCTTACCACTAGGCCACAGAGCTTCCTGCTGAAGTGGACAGACATCCTCAATTTCTTCATCTTTGGTTTTAGTAGCTGGTGTTTTCAAATTACCTCATATGCATGTGAATACTGAATAAGGAAGGTTGAGGAAGAATAAATGCCTCAGAATTGCGATTTTGATCAAGAATACTAAATAGGTGATAGCCTTTCCTGGTGGTATAGTGTGTAATGAGTTAGGCTGCTAACACACTGCTAAAAGCTCATGAGTTCGAATCCACTGGTCACACTCATGGGAAGAATGAGGAATAGTCTTCTATCTTACAGATTTATGGTCTTGGAACGTTGATGAATGGTGACTATGAGTCAGAATTGATTCAATACCACTGGCTGTTTTATTTCTAAACTGCCATCTATATTCCAAGATGTATAGCTTAGAAGCGATAATGCTAAGACTCTGTCTCAGAAAAAAAAAAAAAGAATCTGTCTCACATACTGTGGACATGTTGTCAGGAGGGATACGGAGATAGAAATCATGCTTGGTCAAGTAGATGTTTTTGTTAGGTGCTCTGGAATCAACTAAACCACCAACAATGGATCTGAACCTTGCTCTGTCTTGTGCCATCCTCATCATCTCTGATACACTTGAGAAGGTAGTGATAAAGAGAAAGATCTTCAACAAGGTGAATGGCTCAGTGGTTGCAACAATGAGCCTTAATCTCAGCAATGTGGTTGAGGATGATCCAGGATCCAGCAAAGTTTTTTCACTTTTGCATAGAGTTGCTATGAGTCAATAGCAACAACAACAATAATAATAATGAAGCATTAAGTAAATTAGTGTTTGCTTAGACAGAGGGTAGGGATTTCTAATGGGGGATGGTGATAGCTAAAAGGTATGGGGAAGTTCTGTAGGAGGTGATGGAAAAGTTCTAAAGTTGATCAAGGCAATGGCTTGGTCACTCACTGGCCTAGTCATTGCAATCAAGTCAGAACCAACTCATAGCTGACCCACTGTTGAGTGTCCAAGGCTGTAAATCAAATGACAGGAGATTACTCATCTTACCCTGACCTCTCCCAACAGTCACTCGTGGATTCGAACTGCGGGAGAGGTTTAGCAGGACAAGTCCCTGTGGACTACACCACCAGAGCTCTGCATTCTTTTTACGTGCGCTCAAGGTGGAAATGACTCCTAGCTGACACTCCCTCCTGAGGGTTTTCAGAGGTGATAAATTGCTGGAGAGGAGATTGTTCATCTTTCTCTCACAAGCCACGGGTGAACACGGTGAATTTGAACCTTCGGAGAAGTGCCACCTTTGGATTAACAGTGCAATTCCCTAGAGACTAAGCCTCCAGCCCTCCCTACTAAGTCACAAGCACTCCTTATGTGGGATCCAGATAGAGCTGCAAAGTTAGCATTTAGAGACATGGGGTATTGGATTTCACATCTACCTCCAAAGGCGGAACTGTTGAGAATGGAAAAGGGAGGTGAGGGTGTTGAAAAAAACCAAAAAAGTTAATTGAATAGCATAATACTTCTGGCCTGTTAATTACATCTTCTTTCTTTTCTTTTCTTTTTTTTAAAAACTGGTTACTTCATGTCCATTTATCTTCTCAGAGTGGACAGTGTAAACATGTTGGCTTTCTGGAAGTCTGAAGGTTCCTGTTATAATTAGTCTTTTGGGGATTCACAAACTGTCTGCCTTAACTTTGTCTCTTTGAAGAACGTTAAGACTGTCGCGTTGTAGTCTGAAGATGAAGTTACAGAGCAAAGTCACACTACTGAAGGAAGGTGTGGGCCTCCACCAAAGAGCTGGGCTTCTCATTGTTTAGTGGCACAGACAAGATGAGGACAGGAAGGTCAGGAGGCGGCGGCACTGGGGTTATTGAACTGAAAACCGTTCTGTGGTTCTCTTGAGAGCTCCCTTCAAGGCACTTCTGGGGGAAAAAAGAAAAGACTTCAGGAGCATGGACACAGGTGGGCCTAGAGACCAACACTGAGGAGGAATGAGCCTCATCCTTTTTTTCTTTTCCTCTTGGCTGTAACTTTTTTTGTTTTTATTTAAATAACCTTCTCTTAACAAAAGATTGCCTAGGTTCATGTTACTGTTTTTGCTCATTTCCCTCTTGTTGGCACTCAGTCTTTGGCAAAAATCTTACTTAAATGTTTAAACTTGGTCTAACTAGGTCACAGAGAGTTAAGAGAAGAGCTCTGTCAACTTTGGCCAGATTCTAAAAAGGGGGAATAGGTTCCCTTGAGGCCACCTTAGTGGTGGCAATATTAATTGTGAGCAAGTCTCCATGGGAAGGGAAAATGCAGGATACTAAAGTTTGGCATGAGGCAGCCTCACAGCTTCTTACCATTGTCCACAAGGACAGTCTTTCTGCACTGTTTGCAGTGGAAAAGCAGACAGTTTCATTAAGGGATCCCACGGTTTCCTTACCCATTTATCTTAGAATAATGTTTTCAAACTGTAGATCAGATCCATGAAATCTGTAATGAAAACTGTACATCAGCTCATAAAATCAAATTAATGGACATCAGTCAGCACTTGTTTTTAAGTGGATTAAAACAGAGTTTAAAATAGAATAGAAACTATTAGGTACTCAGGAAGTGTTAACTATTGTTTGTTGAAACTTTCAGTTTCTGAAAGGGTAAGTGTGTGAGTATGTATGTGTGTTATATCACCATGTAAAATGTATTTCTCACCTTGTTATGACCATTAAAGTTTGGAAAACACAGTTCAAGTACATATAAAATGGAATCATTGAGCTAAAATCAGTCATCGATGACAAAATGAGGTCTTTATATTTTATTGTAATTTTTTTTCACTTTTGCATTTATACATGCAGAGATTTTGCCCTTAAGCACATATAAAAATATAATAGTGTGAAACACAATGTATACAAGCTTTGTAAACAAACCAACTTTTAAAAATGTAATGAAAAAACAAGCATGTGCTTGGAAAAAATATAATGCCCCCTATAAAGTATTTTATTATACCAATTTATTTATAAAATTCCACCAGTGCTCCCTAGCAATTTTGGTGCCTAGAAATAATGCTATCTGATGGGTTGATACTGCTCTGACCTATTCTCTCCACAGTGAAAGTTATGCTCTTACCTGTTGCATCTGTGTACAGTTCACCCAGATATGCCAATACGGTGACTGTTCACATCAAAGAATGCTGATTGTCATCTATCAAGCAACAAAATAGTATCCATCAGCCTTTGGTCCTTGTAGTCTTGATTATGGAGTTAGATGAACTCATCATATAACTTAAGTTCCCCTTTTTCTGAGATTGAGACAGGTCACAATTGTTTCTCTTACTTCCTTGACAGTAGCAATTCAGTTAAGTTTTAACATCAGTTTTTGAGTCTTAAGCATAAATTTTTTTTAAATTGAGATTTCATTGTAAGTTTACAAAGAACTTGGATTTCTATTCATTCATTGTTGCACATTTTCCTCCCAGCCCTCGTCCCCAGTTAACTTTTTCTTTGTGAAAAAGTTTATTTCATTGTTATACAGTGGTCCTC
>NW_006399784.1:21813129-21817848 GCF_000299155.1 Elephantulus edwardii
AATTTTGCTATTCTGACTGGGGTGAGATGATATCTCATAGTTGTTTTGATTTGCATTTCTCTTAGAGCTAGCATTTTGAACACTCCTTTATGTGTTTGTTCGCCATCTGAATGTCTTCTTTGGTGAAGTGTCTGTTCATATCTGTGCCTATGTTTCATTCAATTGGGTTGTATATCTTGTTGTGGTGGCTGTTGAGTATTCTATAAATTCCAAATATAAGTCCCTTATCAGATATGTCATTACCAAATATTTTTCCCAGTCTGTAGCTTTCCTTTTTACCCTATTGGAGAAGTTTTTGAATGTGCATAGGGATTTGATTCTTAAAAGGTCCCATTCATCTCTTTTAACCTCTCCTGGTTGTAGGTAAGCATAAATCTTTTCTGTGACTAAACTGTTTCATGGAATTCTTGGTGATGCAAACAGTTAACTTGTTTGGTTGCTAACAAGAATATTGGCAATTTGAGTCCATCCAGTGGCACGTCAGGTTTACTTCTGAAAAATCAGCCATTCAAAATCCAGTGGAGTTCAATTTTACCATGACTGTCACGGAATGTTGCCATGAATCTGAATAGACTTGATGACAATTAGTACTGCAAACTGTTTCATCTGTGTATGGCGTACCAGACCCACTGCTCCTGCATCAGTCCTGACTCATGGTGACTTTTCACTAGATTTCTGAGGCTGTTAAGTCTTTATGGGAGGAGATTTCTTATCTTTCTCCAGTGGAGCATTTGGTAGATTCAAACTGCCAACTTTTGTTTAGGAGTCCAACACATAATGCACTAGGCCCCCAGGGTTTCTTTGTTGATGTTAATTCACTTATCTTTCAGATATTTTTCACTAGTCGATAAATTTGTTTTACAAGCTAAGAATGCATTTTCTTTTAGATTGTCACAGGACAGTGGCACCTCAGTTACAGTTTCATAGCTTTTTTCCTTTTTCTTCTTTTTTTAAAATGTTGTTGTTCATTGGCGTTGAGTCAAGCATGACACGTAGCAACTCCATGAACAAAAGACCTAATGCCTTTCTATAACTATTGTCGTTTCTCCAATTTTGTAGATTTTCCATAGGCATGTGGTTTAGGAAGTGGATGCCACTCCTGCTTCCAAACTATTTTGCAACTGGTAGCTCCACCAAATACTGTCCACATTGGGAAACCATTATGGCATTTCACACGCCAATGGCACAAGGTTCAGCATCACAGCAAACCTAGATTACCTCAGTACAGCAATTTGACAAAGAGTGATGTACAAAGTAGAAGAATGTTCCTCCAAAATACAACAAAACTAGTCTCACTTAGCAGTGGTTAAGTGTCGTCAGGTTGAATATGACTCATAGTGACCCTGTGAAAAAAATACCTGAACTCTGTTCTATAATTCACATAATTTCTTTATGTTCATAGAGTTTATAGAGTTTCCAGAGGCACCTGGTTTAGGAAGTGGAGAAGAAAGAAAATTGTATCAGGATAAATAAGAAAAATCCACCACAGATGACTAGTCTAAACCAATCATCATTATCATATCTCTTTGCCATTAATTGGTTTCAAAATAGATAGGTGATTAATTACATGGTTTCTTAGAAATACATTCTTGATTCTAAGAGTTTTCTTCTTTCTCTGGATGTTGGTATGTCTGGGTATAATGCCTAGAACATTTGTAATTATCTAGCTATTGCCTGAGGATAAAATTGTCACCAAGAATGGTAGTGTGATGCATGAGAGAAATCTGGATCTTTGAGAATATTTTTGCATAACTGCTGCCCTCTCTTTGAACTTCCTTCTCATATGACATAATAAATTTCCTTATTGTTTGCACGTTATTCATGGTTTGAGCAGGTTCTGTTAATTATTTACCACCAAAGCATTCTGAGTGACCTACTGTCGGTGCCTCTAGGTGACACTGATTTCCTCAGGTAGTAAAATGTTTTGTTTAACTCATCCTGTATTTTCTAGGGTAAAGTTTTAAAGTCCTCTGGAAAACACACATGGCTCCAAAAATTTAGAAATTCTTGTTGTTGTTGTTGTTATGTGCCGTCGAGTCGCCTGCGACTCATAGCGACCGATCCCAAATCTACCCGATGTCAAGTCGGAACTGACTCATCGCTGACCCTGCAGCAGGCTTTTGGTGGCTATAAATTGCAAGGGAGGAAATTACTCATCTTTCTCCCTATTAGCTGCTGGTGGATTCAAATCAGGCATTCATTGCCTTTGACTTAATAATGCACCTCCCCCCAGAATCCTCTCTTTCTCTTCGCCATCTTCCCAGTTCCGTGCAGTTTCAGCGGGTACAAGATCTACCCCGGGCACGGGAGGCGCTACGCCAGGACCGACGGGAAGGTGTTCCAGTTTCTTAATGCAAAATACGAGTCGGCTTTCCTTTCCAAAAGGAATCCACGGCAGATAAATTGGACTGTCCTCTACAGAAGGAAGCACAAAAAGGGCCAGTCGGAAGAAATTCAAAAGCAAAGAACCTGCCGAACAGTCAAATTCCAAAGGGCCATCCCCAAGAGGAATCAAAAACCTGAAGTTAGAAAGGCTCAAGAATAGGCTATCAGGGCTGCCAAGGAAGCAAAAAAGGCTAAACAAGCATCTAAAAAGACTGCAATGGCTGCTACTAAGGCTCCCACAAAAGCAGTGCCTAAACAAAAAATTGTGAAGCCTGTGAAAGTTTCTGCTCCCCGAGTTGGTGGAAAACGCTAAGTAGGCACATAAGGCTTAAATAAAGATTCAGTTATAGCTCTAAAAAAAAAAAATGCAACTCCCTGCAGACTGGACCATCAGAATTTCCTAGGCCCACAAATTCTTAGCAGAATTGTTGTTGATTGGTGCTGCTGAGTTAACTCCAACACATAGCACACTCATGTACAACAGAAAGAAAGGGTAATGTGGTGGGCTTAGTGTTCAAAATGTCTTTGCCAGGCCAACATTGCCTTTGCTTCTTGCTGCATAAATGGGTGGAACTAGGAAAATAGGGTGGGTAGACCACCCAGTAGACTGATAAGGTGATAGTCTTGTCACTCCTGCAGGGTTAAACTGAACAGGTTTAGAGGCAGAAAGTGGGACTCTCACTACTAGCAAGAAAGGAGTAGAGAATGCAATCTCTTCCAGCACCAGAGATTCTAGGGTGAGTCAGACCAGGACCTAGATCAGAGCAGTAGTAGTAGAGAACCAGAGATCTGGTCTGGGGATGCTACCTCATGGAGTGAGGCTATCAGGGCTCTTGCTGGAGAATTGGGGTGGAAGCCATAATTTGCAGGACAAGAGAACTCTTGTGGCCTAGTGGCAAAAAGCTGCACTGCAATTACCAAAGGCACATGGTTCAAAACCACCAGCAGCTCCATGGGAGAAGGATGGGCAATCTCCTCCCATGTGACTAACTTCCTGTGAAAACCTGCCAGAGGGCTAACAGTGGGTCATTTCTGACTTGATGGTACACAGCAACCACAAGAGAACTGTGTAACACTGACCTAAAGTCATGAAGCTGAAGGTCAGAGGGCCTGAAAACTTGAGAAATTGTCCCAACTGAAAATTGCATTCTATTTCCCACCTCAATTATTACCTATTTCTCTAATAAATCCCATAATCATTGGTATGATTTTATCAATTCTGTATGGCTATGTTATTCATGTTATTATGTGCCATCAAGTTAGCTGTGACTCATGAACAATGAATCTGAACCCTGCTCTATCCTGGGCCATCTTCACCATCTCTGACATACATGAACCCATTGTACAGTCATCAAGTCAATCCATCTCATTGAGGTTTACACTGACTCTCCACCTTTCTAAGCATCATGGCCTTCTCCAAGAACTGGTCCCTCCTAACAACATGTCTAAACAAAAGTATGTGTGACAAGGTTCACTGTCCTTGCCTCCAAGGAGCGCTCTGTTATCACTTTCTCCAAGTATGAACAAAGCAATGGGTTATGGGAACCAGAAGAAATGCACTGAGAGACATGGGCATGATGATTGGTGTGAGAATTCATTGAAGTAGGTTCAAAGAGGGAGGGAGACATGTCTATCTTTATGGGAATTGCTTTTGTGTTATGGCTGGGTATTGTTCCCCTTTGTGGAGTTCAGACTTGGCAATTCCCATGCCACACCCACTCTTTCACAGAAAATTGCATTGCGACCTCATCATTATCACTACTATACTTAGGCCTAGTCTTTTTTTAAAAAAAATTATTTTAATAATTTTAATGAACATTTACAGAGATTTTGGATTTCCATTCATTCATTGCTGCACTTCTCTCCCCGCCCAGCCCTCCCCACCCTCCCAGCTGGGCCTATTCTTGTAGTCATTGTATCAGTCTGTCACACTGAAGGTCTTCCTCTTCTTTGCTGATTCCCTACTTGATCAAGCACAATGCCCTTGTCAAGATTAGAGGATGCCAAACACTATTTTCTTTCTTTTCATTGACCTCCAGTGCAGACTCTGTCTGGGCTTGAGAATTAATTCTTCCTTTATAAGGAAGTATATGAAAACTCTCAGTATCACAAGTGCTGGTGCCTTATATTGATTGCCTAAATTCTTCGTAATTTCTGAACTCTGTGACCAGACTGCTTAAAAAGCTCTGTGACTCCATATTGTCCTTCTTTTTGCCAACTTAAAAAGACAACCTCCATCACTGTTGGTGGGAGTGTAAAATGGTGCAACCACTGTGGAAAGCATTGTGGCACTTTCTCAAAAAGTTGCAAATAAAGATACCATTTGACCCAGCA
>NW_006399784.1:21818433-21827188 GCF_000299155.1 Elephantulus edwardii
CCAAAATCTCTGTAGATGTTCACTGAAATGAAAAATAAACAACCTAAATTTAAAAAAAAAAAAAAGACAACCTCCAGACTCCTGCAGAGAGCTCTTGCTTTTCTGATGATTCACTTTTCTGATTTTTCATTGTCTTCATAGACCTTCAGCTTTGATAGTAGGGTACTTACAGCCTGGTGGAATGTGTTTACAAGAATGAAATGAATAGTCTGAAGCCATTGGAGGGACAGTTTAGCAAGAGGGACTGCCACAGGGATGCATAATTACTTATACTCATTCTCTTTCTTGAGTTAAGGAGAATTTATTAACTATTAACTTTGAAAGCTCTGTACTGACTCGTAAAAGTTTCAGATGCTTATGTAATTTTTTTTAACTATGAAGCATTCCAGAGAAAGGGGGGAAATTACACAAAGGTTTATTTCAAGAACAACTTTTATTAATTAAATATCACTAGCAATAGTTTAGTATATAAAGTTAATAACTTCTTTAATATAGCCATTTGCCTTTTATAGGCACCAACTCATTAACCAGAGTAATCAATTCTGGTTTCCTTTCAGTTCCACTTAGCTAGTTTTACAGATAATTATAGATTTTTCCTGGGTTGTGTTGTAAAATAACCTCTTGCAATCTGCTTTATGTGCACTTACACATATAAAAGCAAATAGAAAGATATTATAGGGCCTTGTTATTCTATTTTAATTATGTGAAGTGAAATTTTCTACCTATAAAATATTTTTATTTTAATTAGTTATAAATTATGTTCTCTTGTTCTCCTTCTAATAGTCTTCTGAATTACTCTCTCTTTTTTTTTTTTTAAAAAAAAGTTTTCTTATTCACTTGTGGGTTTCTCATTTGGAAATGGGGTGCTACTCTCTGGCTTGTTCATGCTGAATAGGGGCATTGAGGTGACGGGGGAAAGGGAGCCCACTTTACCACTTCACTGGTGGTCCTTAGTTGAAGCTGCATGCCTTCTTGTTCAGTAAGATATTTTCCTGATGTTTTCTGCCCTCTAGACTGCAAAGTGTTTGCCAAGGTGAGTCCGGTGAGGATGGCTGGCTGAACTTTGAGGATCCATCCTCCTTTGTTTCCTTGGCTGACAGTTATATTTCCTTTTTGTCTCTGGAACTGGGCCCAGGGTTCAGGTCACCTATAGGAAAGGGAGCAAACCTAGAGAGAACAAACTTGTGAGTTACAAAGAGAAGGGCTTTGGAGGTGTTACTTACAGATGTACTGGAGAAGGAGGTGGAGGAAAGTGGCTTAGATAAAATTCCTTGTATACACTAGGCTACTCTCCCCAGAGACCTGACCGCCCTCCAGGGGTGGGGAGGGGGCCTGGCAACACTCCCCCGGGGGTTGGGTGACAGTCCTCGGGGACCAGGTGGCACTCCCCCCACCATAAGCCCCCCCCCAAGGTCTGGACCCTGCACCCCACTGGAGATAGGGCCAGGGACAGCACCCCTAGCTCCAGTGCCACCACCATTACCCCCCTCCTCTACACCAAATGGTGTAACTGTAACTTGAAGCAGACATCACTACCCCATCTACAAATGGAGAAGTTGCTTTGAAAGTGGTGGACAGACCCACCCTAGGTCAAAACAGTTCTTGGCAGCAGTACTCAGGAAATCAAAAGATGTGGTGCATCGAGGAGATCTGCTGTACAGGATCTGTTGTTGTTGTTAAATGCCATCGAGTCTTCGACAACTCATAACGACCCTATGAATTAAAGACCTGAACACTTGTATAACTTTCAGCGTTTCTCTAAGTTCATAGAGTTTCTGGAGGCAAACTATTTCGGAAGTGAATGCCACTCCTGCTTCCAAGGTTGTTTGGGAGCTCCACCAAACACTGTCCACCATAGGTAACCATTATCACATTTGACACAACAGTATCACAGTGTTCAGTATCATAGCAACCACGATTTACCTCTGTACAGCCAGTGGAGAGACCAATGCTATACCACTTAGAAGAATGTTTGACCAAAACCAAAACCAGGCCTGAGGGCAACAGATTAAAATCACCCATCTTTGGCTTGGTAGCATAACTTTCCACTAGGTCAACAGCTCTCTCTATGGCTCACAGCAATTCTATGAACAACAGATCTAATCCTTGCCCTATATCCCACACCATCTGCACAATACGAGGCACGCTCAAGCCCGTTTCTACCGTCACTGTATCAATCCATCTATCAATTCATCGTGTTGAGGATCTTCTTTTCTTCTCTGATATATCCAAGGAAATCTCCTTCACTGACAGTGAGATGCTTTCCAGTATCTAGTCCTTCATCTCCTGCAGCTGCATGGTGCTTCCGCTGCTGTCTGTCCCCCCTTACCGTTGTCTCCGGTGCCAGAGGCCCCCTGCACTGGCATCTGCTACTACTGGCTGAGCGGGTGCTCTGTCCCACAGACCATGGTGCTTGACACCCGCAGCCCGGATCAGGCGAGGAGACCCGTGGGCTCTGACGACCTGTGGGCTGCTGGCAGAAGTGGGACTCACCCATGTTTTTTTGGGAATCTTTGTACTGTTTATGTTGAGCCTCAATCCATATTGAAGACCAGTAGTCAACTGTTTAACTGTTCAAGTATGGATAAACTGCAGGCTGTGGAGGGCTATAGTGGTCCGTTTCAATATGGCTTGCCGCACCTCCTGCTCCTCACGCTGCTTCCCCCACCACCAGCATCTTGGTTCTCTGAATTGCTTTCTTACTTACAATGAAGTTGTCTGAAAATATTTCAATATGTCTTAAGAAAATATTATCCTTGGTGAAAATCTTCCAGGACATTTTTTTAAAATTTAAAAAAAGATTATTTGTTTAATGCAACATTTCTTTTTCTGAACCTCAGTATCAAGAAGACAAAAATTCTCACCACTGGGCAATATCAAATGGCAGCATCAGGATGGATGGTGAAGAGATTGAGATTGTCCACAGTCAACACTCTTGGCACCAGCAGCCAGGAAATTAAAAGATGTATTGTGATGGGAAAGTCTGCTGTTAGGGACCTCTTCAGGGTACAGAAGAGCAATGATGTCACTCTGGAGACTAAAGTGCACGTGATACAGGCCATGGTCTTTGCAACCACTTAGTATGTATCGAAGAGTTGGACAATGACTAGGGCGGATAGAAGGAGAATCAATACCTTTGAGCTGTGGTGCTGGAGAAGAGTATGGAATATACCATGGACTGCTAATAAAATGAACAGGTTCATCCCAGTGAGGTTAAACCAGGCTGCTCCTTTGAGGCAAGGATTCTGAGGCTTCGTTTGACATACTTTGGACATGTTGCAAGGAGGGACCAGTCCTTGGAGAAGGATGTCTTGCTTGGGAGGGTGGAGGGACAGCGTAGGAGAAAACCCTCTATGAGGTGGATTGATTCAGTGACTGGGGTAGAGGGGGTAGGTGTGTCATAGACAGTGAGATTGCCACAGGACAGAGCAGGGGTTGTTGTACATAGGGTCGCTATGAGTTGCAGGCCACTCAACAGCACATAACAACAACAACAACAATAATATATACTTTTACAGCATATTCTTCCCATTTAATTTCCCCCCATCCATTCATTGTCTCACATTTTCCTCCCTGTCCACTCCTCCCTTCAGTTCCCCTTTCTCTTTGAAAATTCTTTGTTTGTTATACAATCCTCCCCCCCCCAACCCAAGTCCACAGTATTTTTTTTGGTTCTTAATTTTTCAAAATTTATTATTATGCTAATTTATTTACAAAATTCTAATACTAATACATTGGTTTCCAGACCAGATTCTTCCAATTTTCCTCACCCCTCTATTCATCAAATTGTACAACCCCATGATTAATACCCCCTTCTTCACACACATCCTCATCGCTCTGCTTCCACTCCTCCCCGCCTGGATCCTCATGCTCATTCTAAAAGAATTGTTTTATACAATATTTGCCCTCATGGGACTGAGTTAGTTCACCTAGCTTTTCAGTTCCAGGATATTCTTAAAAGGCATTTATCATCATTTTAAGATGTTGCACTTCAAAATGAAAGGACAACTATAGAATGGAAAAAAATATTGCAAATCATATACTTAATAAGCAGAGCTCTGGTGGCCTAGTGTAAGAATCTGTGCTGAATCCTGAAGGCAAGCAGATCAAATCTGCCAGCTGCTCTATAGAAGAAGGATGGGCAATCTCTTGTGCAATTAATTGTCTCTGAAAACTCACCAGAGGGTCAGCTATGGTTTAGTTCTGACTCAGTAGTACACAACAACAACATACTTAATAAGAGACTTATAGCTAGACTATAGAAAAATATACTTTGGGAAGTTTCATTATCTTACAACTCAACAATAAAAAAAAGACAAGTAATGCAACTTAAAAATGAATAAAACAGTCAAATAAACACTTCACAAAAAAATAAAAAGAAGCAAATAGCCCTTAAAAGATGTTCAGCATCACTACCTACTGCCATGAAGCCAATTCTGGCTCATCGCAACCCTAAGGGACAGAGTATAAATTCCATATAGAAATTTTAAGGTTGCAAACTTTTACTGAAGGAGATTGTTTCATATATTCTCCTGTAGAGGGGCTAATAGGTTCCAACTGCAAGCCTTTTGATTAGTCACCCAGTGCTTACAGCACCACCAGGACTCTTCCTCAATATCATTCTCAACACTCAGTTCATTGCCAACAAATCAGAACCACTCATAACTGGCCTCCAGCCAGTTTTCAGAAGCTGTGAATTACATGAGGGGAGATTGTTCATCTTTCTACCATGCAGAAGCTGATGGACTTAAACTGCCTGCCTTTGGATTGGCAGCACAAGTCTTCACTCATGAAGCACCAGAGTTCCTCAACATAATTAGGCATCATTAAAATGCATGTTGTCTCCACCGTCCTGAGACTGAAAGAGCCACATAGTGTCGGGCTACCACTTCTGACAACTCTGAAAGCAATCACCACTGTAGAAGGTCCCTGATAGAGTGGGAGAAAAAAACATGGGCTAAAACTCAGTATCATAAAGGCTTATCGGCCTGAGAGACTTGGAACCCCCAAGATTATGGTCCTTTGAAAGTGTGCAAACCAGGAATTGAAACCATCCATTTGGCTCCATTTTCAGCCAAGATAAGCTTCTTCTTCTTTTTTTTTACTATTAAAAGGGCTTATATTCATTGTTAAGCCATTCATAGAAAATATATAATTATTGAGTCTTCTTTGAATCCAGGCTCATAGTGTGTAGAAAGGGTCTGCCTTCCTTTTCTGCTAGGAGATCCTCCAATCACAAGCCTCCCTTAATGATGGCAGGGTTACCTGTTATATAGGCTGATTCATCTGAAGCCAGATAAACACAGAGTTGGGCTACTTCTTCTGCAGTTGCAAATCTGCCTGTTTTCTGTCTCTTTAGAAAATTGCTCAGTGCCTCTTCAGGATTTGGCCTGGCTTGTATTCTCTCTTGCAGAGATGGAGTGTCCACAGTTCCTGGACACACACAGTTGCACCTGATACCCTGCTGGATGAAGTCTGCAGCCACAGACTTTGTGAGGCCAATCACCGCAGCCTTGGTTGTGCTGTACACACATCTGTTCACAACTCCTTTGATGCTGGAAGCCACAGAGGACATATTGATGATGTTGCCAGATTTCTGAGCAAGCATCTTAGGAAGGAAAGCCTTGATCATCAGGTATATGTTTCGGACATTAAGATTCATTGAGAAGTCCCAGTCTTTCTCCTCGCAGTCCAGGATGGTTCCATGATGAACGAAACCAGCAACATTAAAGAGAACATCAAGTCTTTCAATGTCATTGGCAAACTGATCAATTTGTTTCTTCTTTGTGACATCAAGAACACGAGTTTGAATACCTGTGTACTTTTCCAGTGCCTGAAGTTTAGACTCATTGATATCTGTGGCTATGACTTTGGCACCTTCTCTTGCAAAAGCCACAGCGGCTGCCCTGCCAATGCCCTGTGCTGCTGCTGTCAGGATGATGATCTTGCCATCCAGCCTGTCCATCACGCAACCTGTAGTTTAATCTAAAGGCGTTTTAAGGCAGTGACTGAAATGCTTGCTGCAGATTCCTCTGTGAACAACCCAAGATAAGCTTCTTAAAGGGATCAGTACAATACCAGGAGAGAGAAACTTTCTAGTACAAAAGATGAAAAATGCAGTATTTTTTCAGGGACAAACTCAGAAGGAAGAAAGGTATATGAAAGAAGGACAAAGGGAAACAGGGATTTTTTTTTAACTGAAAACTAGTTTTATTTTAAAATTAAGGGCATAGTGCTCACCTGATTCCATTGGTGTAGGTTTTTAGCACCATACTTGTTATTTGTACTTAATGTGGTAACAGATACATTTTGGTTTGCAGTCTGTGCTTGAGTATTGCTTATGTAGTGGACTTTGGTAAAGCCCTTTATACATACTAATTTGTCCACAGTACACACTGAATGATAGAAAAGTGCTCTTATAATGTGAAGATTATAATAAATGCCATGAAACAATGTGTATGAACTGTTTGTTCAATGGAAAAATAATTTGCTATGTAAACTTACACTGAAAACATATAAAAAAGAAAATACATATTGAAACCACAATTAGATATTACTTGATACCCAATAATAGATGGCTAAAAATTAGATTTGGTAAAATTTAATTTGGAGAAATTGGAAGCCTACTGCGTGGCTTTTATGGAATTGTAAAATGGTACAGTCAGTTGAAAAACAAATTGACAATTCCTCAAAATGTTAACAATTAGAAAATGACCTACAAATGAAACTTCAATGTATATACATAAAATCTTCTATAAAGATTTATGAACTCAGAAGCCAGGAAGGTTACCATGACAAAAATTACTCCACATTGGTGGGGTTTTTTTTTAAGATGTATTCGTGCTGGACCAATAGACAGCATCATCATGAGAAATGGACAAAATTTGAAGTTGCCAAGGATTTAATTTTATTTGGATTCTAAATCAACACCCATGGAAGCAGCAGTCAAGAAATCAAAAGAGATATTGCATTGGGCAAATCTATTGTGAGGGATTCCTTTAAAATGCTAAAGAGCAAGGATATAACTTTAAAAACCAAAGTACGTCTGCCCCAAGCCATGGTATTTTCAGTTGTTTCATATCCATGTACAGTTAGGCACGGAAGTAAAAAGAAACAATGCCTTTGGATTGTAGTGTTCGTGAAGAATATTGACTATACCATCAAGTTCCCAAGGAACAAACAAATTTGGCCTGAATGAAGCGCACTTGGAGTGATCCTTAGAGGTGAGAAGGGTGAGCTTTATCTCACACATATGGATGTGTTATCGGGAGTGGCCGGCTTCTGGGAAAGAACAACCTGATTGGAAAATTGGTAGAGAAGTAAAGGAGAAGACGACCCTCAAAGAGATGAATTAACTCAGTAGCTACAAGAATGAATTTAGCACAACAGAGATAGTAAGGTTGAAGCAGGGTTGAGCAGAGTCTGTTCTGTTATATATAGGGATATATATATGCTATATCTTCAGAGCCAATTTGATAGCACTTAACCTAACTGCATGGTTCCAAAACAGGAAAGGTGTATGCCTTGGATGCATCTTATTTCTAGAACTTTTCTTTTTTTTATTATTTTTTAAATTTTATTATTTTTATGTGCGTGTACCGTCAAATCAGATTTTACTGGTACAGGAGGAGATTTGTCCCTCCTTTCCCGGCAGAGCATCTGGTGGATTCGAACCACAAACCTCTGGGATTGTAGTTGCAGCTCCTTGCCACTAGGCCACTAGAGCTCCCCTATTTCTATAACTTTTCAACCTGTATGCAGAACAGATCTTCCAGGAGGCTGAGCTCTCTGTGGAGAAATGTGGCATCAGAATTGGAGGTAGACTCATCAACAGTCTATGTTATGCAGATGCTTCCTGAAACTGAGGAGGACTTGAAGTGCTTGCTGCAGAAGGTCAAGGATTGCAGCCTTCAATATGGATTGAAGCTCAACATCAAAAAACAAAGATTCTCTATCTAGGGCCGACTGGCAGCATCATGACACATGGTGAAGAGATTGAGATTGTCAACTGCCTCAGTTTGCTTGGCTCCACAATCAACAATCTTGGCACCAGCAACCAGGAAATCAAAAGACGAATTACAGTGGGAAAATCTGCTGTCAGAGACCTCTTCAGAGTACTGAAGAGCAACAATGTCAGTCTGGAGACTAAGGTGCGCCCGATCCAGGTCATGGTCTTTGCAATTACTTATGTGTCAGAAAACTGGACAATGCTAAGGATGACAGAAGGAGAATTGATGCCTTTGAGTTGTGGTGCTGCAGTAGAGTATTGAATATACCGTGGCCTGCTAGGAGAACAAACAGGTTCGTCCTAGAGAGGGTGAAGCCAGGCTGCTCCTAGGAGGCAAGGATTCTGAAGCTTCGTCTGACATATTTTGGAGATGTTGCAAGGAGGGACCAGTTCTTGGAAAGGGACATCGTGCTTGAAGTTTGGAGGGACAGCCCAAGAGAGGAAGACCCCGATGAAATGGATTGAGTCAGTGATTGGGATCATGGGGTTGAGTGTGTGAGAGACAATGAGGCTGGCTCAGGATAGAGCATAGTTCAGAGCTGTTGTACACAAGGTCCCTGTGAGTTGCAAACAACTCGATGGCACTTAACAACAACAACAACAAAAACCACTAGCTAACAGTAACAATCCCAGCAACAGAAACAATGCATATATCTATGAGAACAAGAATCATGTTTTTCTGTTATTAGGTACCATTAAGTCAAGTACAACTGACTCATAGTGACCCTGTGAACAACAGATCTGTGC
>NW_006399784.1:21827985-21828966 GCF_000299155.1 Elephantulus edwardii
CCCCACCCCTGCACACCCACCAACCCCACCACCACCCCAAATATAACCCACTCTGCAACCCTCATTCCGTACAAAAATATGGAACACTTCACGAATTTGAGTGTCATCCTTGCGCAGGGGCCATGCTAATCTTCTCTGTATCTTTCCAATTTTTAGTATATGTGCTGCCGGAGCGAGCACAAATCTTTTCTTTTTAAAACTTTTCTTAGTTTATGATGATGTGCTTATTGATCCACTTGTGAGGATTTTTGTTTTCTTTTTCTTCAAGTACAATCCAAACCTATAAATTACGTTGTTATTTTGATTACATTGGAGTAAAAATATCTTCATTATAAAAACACGTTCTGAATGAAATAAAGTTGATAAATTATATAAAAATTTATTTTGCTTTCTTAAATATTTTCCCCTATGTATTTGGTTCCCTTCAAGTATTATTCTAGTCATTGAAATAACAACTTTCTCTCTAGGGATTACGCTAAATGTCCTTAGGGAATTTAAGGGTACAATTAAAGTAATAGCCCATCTCTTGCCATTGACTGGGGGTGAAATAAAACTTAGCATTCATCTTTATCTTCTTCAGCCAGTTTCTTCCCAAACTTCAAAGAGATTTCAATAAGAACGAAGTTTAAATTATCATTGATGGAATATCATCTCTACTTCTTTTTTTAAGTGGGATTGTTTTTTTAAATAAAGGAGACATTTTAGATTGCAATTAAATTTGCCATTTTTAAAATTTGTTGAACAATGTAGATCAGAATACCAGAGTGAAAATTCACAGAAGTAAGTATAATTATACAACAAGAAGCTCAACTTTGCTGAAAATGAAGGAAATGAAAAGGAATACAACAATGAAAATTTATTTTATTCCTTACAGATTGACAAACATTTAAAAGATTGGTAATATACATAGCCTAGTCTTGAGAGACAATCTCCGTTATGCAGATGACACAACCTTGCTTGCTGAAACTGAGGAGGACCTCA
>NW_006399784.1:21829536-21831294 GCF_000299155.1 Elephantulus edwardii
GGAGGGGAAGACCCTCTATGAGATGGATTGATTCGGTGACTGGGGTAATCGGGATGGGTGTGTCAGAGGCGGTGCGGTTGGCACAGGATAGAGCAGGGTTTAGGGCTGCTCTGCATAGGGTCGCTATGAGTCAGAAACGACTCGATGGCACATAACAACAACAACAGTCTTGAGAGAATGTTTGGAAATAAGCACCTTAATTTTATTGGTGATAGGAGAATAAGATGGTAAGATGTTTTGGAGAGCAATTCAAATGCTGGCTATAATTTTAAATACGCCTACTATACTATTGTTGTAAATGCCACACTTTTCTCCCTTGCAGTATACAGTGAGTTCAAATTATCAATTTTTTTTGGTTAGTAGCTGCATGTTTTTAATCACCATGACACCAAGACTTCCTCTCAATATGTAACATTGCTGTTATGTGCCATTAAGTCAGAATAGATTCATAGTTGAGCCTCTAGCAGGTTATCAGAGGCTATAAATTACACAGAAGATTAGCCATTTTTCTTCCTTGGAGCAACTGGTGGACTCGAACTGCATGCTTTTGGGTTGCAAGTGCCACCAGGCCACCAGAACACCCTTATTGTGTGATGTTGTTATTATGTACCATCGCATTGACTACTACTCGTAGCAAACCTATGAACAAACAGCTCTGAACCTTGCCCTCTCCTGAGCCAATCTCAGACATACATGAACTCATGGCTACAGTCATTGTGCAAATCCATCTCATTAAGGGTCTTGCTCTCCTGAAAACATGCCCAAAGTTTGTGAGAAGGAGTTTCACCATCCTTGCCTCCAAAGAGTACATTGGTTTCACTTTCTCTAGGTTGTTGTTGTTGTGCCATCAAGACAAGTACAACTCATGGTGATTCTATACACAGCTGCTCTGATCCCTGTCCTGTCCAGTGCCATCCTCACAATATCTCACTCACTCAAGCCCATTGCTGAAGTCACCATGTCAATGCATCTTGTTAAGGGTCTTCCTTTCTTTTGCTGCTCCTCCACCTTTCCAAGCATGACGTCCTTCTCTAAGGAATAACCTCTCCTAGCAACATGTCCAAAGTATGTGAGACAAAGCTTCAACATCTGCCTCCAAGGAGCACTCTGGTTATGCTTTCTTGAAGATTTGTATGTTTGTTCTTTTGACAGTCCATGGGATCTTTGCATTCTCCAACACCACAGTTCAAAGACATCGATTCTTCTGTCATCCTTGTTCATTGTCCAGCTCATGACAGCACAGAAAGTGATTGAAAAGGCCAGGGTGTGAATCAGGCATACCTTAGTCCTCAAATGAACTTCAATGATCCTCAATAATTTGGAGAGGTCCCTGACTGCAGACTTTACCAGTGCAATACATCTCCTGATCTCCTGACTGCTGATACCAAATGTATTGATTGTAAGATGAAACCACTCATGGTCTCAATCCTTTCTCCATCCATCATGATGTTACCTATCGGTCCAATGGAGAGGAATTTTGTATTCTTGATGCAATACATATTAAAACTGCAGTGTTTAACCTTCTGCAGCAAGTGCTTCAAGTATTCCCCACTTTGAGCAAGCAAGATTATGTCATCTGTATATTAAAGATTATTGAGAGTCTTCTTCTAAACCTGATGCCACATTTTTCTTCTTAGAATCAGACTACTTGAATAACCTACTCAGCATACAGATTAAATAGCTATGGAGAAAGGATACAACCCTGATATGCACCTTTCCTAACTTAAAATCATGCTGTATTCCCTTGCTCTTTTAATA
>NW_006399784.1:21833745-21840682 GCF_000299155.1 Elephantulus edwardii
TCAGTAGAGGAATTGCTGGGTCAAATGGTATTTCTATTTGCAACTTTCTGAGAAAGCAATATACAGCCTTCCATAGTGGTTGCACCATTTTACACTCCCACCAAAAGTGAATAAGGGATCCAGTTTCTCTGCAACCTCACCAGCATTTGATGTTTGCTGTTCTGTTAAAGTTTGCTATTCTTACTGGGATGAGATGATATCTCATAGTTGTTTTGATTTGCATCTCTCGTAGAGCTAGGGATTTTGAACATTTCTTCATGTGTTTGTTTGCCATCTGAATGTCTTCTTTGGTGACGTGAATCTTTGTTTTATTTTTTTACAAAATTGCTATACTAATTTATTTACAAAATTGGAATGTATAATTTTTCAGACCAGATTTTTCCAATCTTCCTCAACTCCCCCCATTATACAACCCCATGGTTAATCCCCTCACCCTGCACATCCTCATCCCTCTGCTTCTACCTTCCCCCCTTTGATCCTTATACTCATTCTACAATAATGGTTTATAATATGGATATCTATTCATTCATTGTTGCACGTTTTACTCCCTACCCTTCCCCCAGCTCACTTTTCTCTTTTAAAAAATTCATTCATTAAAAAAAATTCATTCATTGTTACATAAAGCCTATAGTATTTCTAAGGCTGAAATCTTTATGAACGTAGACTGTCACATGGTTCTTTTACAGAGTGGCTGGTGGGTTCAAACACTAACCTTTTGGTTAAACAGTTAAGTGCTTCACTGTTATGTTATCTATGCACCTACCCTGAGACTAAACACAAAACCAAAGCCACTGCCTACGAATCAATTTCAACTCAGGCAATACTCCATCACATTTCCAAGACTTTAAGTTTTTATGAGGGAGTTTTGGTAGTGAAGGCAATTTCACTGCTATCCCAAAGGTGGCACTTTTCTGGAGGCTTTCTCAGTGGTTCCAAGAGAGAAAGATAGGCAGTCTCCTTTCATAAGATTTATTACTTCTGAAAACCCACTGAAGGGTCAACTATGAGCTTGTTCCAACTCAATAGCAATGAATCTGAGTTCTTCGATTTCAACGTTTTCATGGGCGGAAACTGCCCATCTTCCTTCCTCTCTTGGAGTGCCTGGTGGATTTTAACTTTTTGGTTAGCAACCTCCTTACTGAGATCCTTTACCTGCAGGATTATTGTGGATGATGTAGTAGTAGTTGTTGCTATGTGTCATCGAGTCACCTGTGACCCATAGCAGCCTGATATATAGCACCTCTGACGCCTACCCTCTTCTGAGCCAGTCTCACTGATTCCAGTACACCAACCAACATTGCCCCAGTTACTGTGTCAATCCATCTCATCCAGGATCTTCCTCTCCTGCACTGTCTCTCCACCCTTCCAAGCATGACGAGGCCCTCCTGACTACATGCTCAAAGTATATGAGACAGAGCTTCAAAATCCTAGCTTTCACAGATAAACTTGGTTTCACCCTTTCTAGGGCAGATCTATTTGTTTTCTTGGCACCACAACTCAAAGGCGTCAATTCTTCTTCAGTTATCTTTAGTCATTATCTAGCTCTCTGATGCATAGCAAGTAATTGTAAAGACCATGGTCTGTATCAGGGGCACCTTAGTCTTTAGACTGACTTTGTTGCTTCTCAATACTCTGGAGAGGCCCCAGACAGCACATTTTCCCAAAGCAATTCATCTTTGATTTCCTGACTGCTGGTGTTAAGAGTGTTGATTATGGAGCTGAGCAAGCTATAATTGTTAATAGCCTCGATCTCTTTCCTATCTTTCATGGTGCTGCCAATTGGCCCAGTGGTGAGAATCTTTATCTTCTTGATGTTGAGCTTCAATCCATATTGAAGACTATAGTCCTTGATCTTCTTCAGCAAATACTTCAGGTCCACCTCAATTTCAGCAAGCAAGTGTGTGTCATCTGCATAACGTAGGTTGTTGATGAGTCTACCTCCAATCCTTCCACAGGAGGAAGATGGGAAATCTCCTCCCATGAGATTTACTGCCTCTGAAAACTGGAGGGTCAATTATGAGTCAGTTTTGACTCGATGGTACACAACATGAAGAAGTGTTAAAATTGTTGTCTATTTGAGCTTTAAAAGAATTCCTTCTCCTTTAGTGGGGACACCCCCATCACATCCACAGCCATCAATCCACTCATAGCAACCCAACTAGACAAGGAAGAATGTCTCCTTCATAGGGTTCCAGAGGCTGTAAATGAATGCAGATGCAGATTGCCATATCTTTGTCCTGCCGAGTCTGGTGAATTTGAACCACTAACCCTTTGGTTAGCAACCCAGTGACTACTCTATCACCAGTGTGTCTCTCTATGGAGAAAAGATAATTTAAAAATAAATGGAAAGGGAGCTCTGGTGGCCGAGTGGCAAGACGCTGCACTGCAATCCCAGAGGTACGCGGTTCAAATCCACCAGATGCTCTGCTGGAGAAGGAGGGGGCAATCTCCTCCTGTACCAGTCAGATCTGATTTGACGGTACACGTAAAAATAAAACAATTAAAAAAAAGAAAAAAATAAATGGAGTAGAATGATATGTTTGTATAACTTTGTTGTACTGGTTTCACAAAATATGAGATGAATAACCTTTAGTTGTATATTGATTGTGGATCCAAGTAAGATGAAATTGTTGACAATTTCAATCTTTATACCATCTATCATGATGTTGTCAATTGGTCCAGTGTTGATAATTTTTATTTTCTTGATGTTGAGATGTGATCCATGTTGAAGGCTATAGTCTTCAACCTTCTGCAACAAGTGTTTCATTTCACTTTCAACAAGCAAGGTTGTGCCATCTGCATGATTGTTGGCAATTCTTCCTACAATCCTATTATCACATCTTTGCATAGTCCAACTTCTTGAATTATTTTCTCATTATACAGTCTGTAAATGTAAGGAGAAAGGATACAACCATGACAGTCCACTTTAAAGATTTTAAACTAATGCAAGTGTTCCTTTATTCTGTTTGGACAACTGCTACTTGGGTCTATGTATATAGGCTTTGCATTAGCACGATTAAGCCTCCTGGGATTCCCATCCTTCTCAATGTTATTCTTAATTTGATATTATGATCCACACAGTCAAATGTCTTTGCAAGTAAGTAAAGCACAAATAAATATCTGAACGCTCATGACCTAAGGGGTAAGGAGTTGCCTTGATAGCAGGTAGTTAAAATTCACCAACTGCTCTCAGGGAGAAAGATGAGGTTTACAATCGATGAAAATCTGCTGATGAGTCAGCTCTGTATCAGTTTTCACTCAATGGCAATGAAATAGAATCCCAGTAACTGAAAATTTAGTAGCCAGACCACACCTTTATTCCACTCCTTTTGTTGTTGTTGGTTTTTTGTTTGGGGTTGATTTTTTTTCTTTCTTTTTTACCATTCTGAGTAGTATCATTTAAGCATACCATTTAGTAACCTGAACACATATGGAACATTTATTTGTTCAATTTGTTCTTAGGTCTTAAACATATTGACATTCTGTAGTGTACCTGGTGAAGAGTGATAAAGCTTGTGAAGTAGCCAGAAATGTTGCACAAGAACCCTTGAGTTTGAACTCAAGATTTTAGGGTGGAAGTAAGCTAATTGAGAGAAAATATCATTATTTTCAGGTATCATAAAGTCCTGTGTAAAAAGAGCAAGGGCTGCATGAGGATGGCCTTACTGATCTCTACTCACTCCTTAAGGGGTAAGGGGCCCTCATCATCATCATTCAGAACACAAAACCAAATTTTGTGAAGTCAAACATGCCTCCCACACTGCCATATCTATTTCTACTTGTTCTAGCACCAATCTAAACTGCGTTACTGGATCTGAAATCTATTGCAATATCTCACAGAAAACACAGAACCATACTCACAATTAATGGTTTTATTCAAAGAAGTTAACAGAATGCAATTTCTCAGTCAGTACAGCTCTGGAGTGTGCTCACAAACCCTTCAGCCTCGAGTCTTGTGACTTTAGGCCAGAGTTACAAAGCTCTTAGTTCTGGTAATTGTGGTGTCTCCCCTCAAATTCTACAACAAGCTTGGAAAAATGGCCACTGGTTCTGGATTCCATAAGGAAGCAATCCCAAGTCCACTCTACTCATGTCTAGTTTCTAGTGTGCTGCTACAGCTGCTACTGCTTTCCTGTAGGTCCAGCTGCCACAAGAATCTCTAGCCCTGAAGGGCACACACTGCATTCCCTGCGTCTTCTTTACTGGTAGTGAGATTCTCAATTTCTGCTACAGACTCTGCTCAATTTAGAGGCAAGACTAGCCAATCCCTGTGTAAATAGATCAATATAACCCATTTGCTTGTCCATGCAGCAAAGTCAAAGTCAATCAATGGATAGGAAAGCCATTTTGAACAATAAACCCTTGACATTATATCCTGTGAGGTCCTAACTTGTTAGGATTCTAATCTAAAGTTATATAGTTAATTATTGGTACTGGCTTCCCTGGGCTACAATGCTGAATATCTGACTCCAAGATCTTCATGCTTTTTTTTTCTTTTCTTTTCTTCACTCTTATACTTTTTGTAGCCTCAGGAGTAAATAGATAGAAACCAAGCTGTTGTTGTTATATGCTATTGACTTGTTGTTATTATGCCAAGTATAATAGCAATTCTAGGAACAACAGCCCTGAATCCTGTCCTGTTCTGTGCCATCCTCATCATCTTTTACATACTTAATCTTATTGCTGCAGTCACTGTGTCAATCTGTTGCAGACCAAAGGTAAAGTATTTTTATAATTATTAATAATGAGACAGACTACCAGGAATGAGATAGAATAGAGAGAGTGAAAAGAGGGGGCCAGCAGTTCTCATGACTGAAGGCCTCAAGCAATGCCTAAAGAAGGTACAAAACAAAACCAAAGGATCATAGAGAAGTCTTTTGCAGATAAGGCCAAGTTCCTCTCTATTGTTTACTTTATGCTTATCTCAGGAGGGAGGGATTCAGTAAATACAAACTAAGAACAATGTTGACTATTAGGGAATGCCTTACTGCCACATGGTGACCTTCAGCTTGTATTAAGCCTCCCTCATATCCTGATACAGCATTTGGTCTACTATTATTAAATTTGATATTCGGCTTCTCTCATCAATCCATCTTACGGGAGGAATCTTCCTCTCTTTCACTAATCCTCCACTCTTCTGAGCATGGTATCTTTTCCCAAGCCTCTCCTAACAATACATCCAAAGTATAAAAGACAGGCTTCACCATTCTTGCCTCTAAGGAGCACTTTAACTGCGCCTTTTCCAAGACATATTTGTTCATTCTTTTGACAGTTCATGGAATTTTGACAGTCCAGGGGATCTCCTTTTCAGAAATGCAATGACCTGGTTTGTGGTGAATTCCTTGATGTAGTTATAAAACAAGCTAGGTGAGTGTGCTTAATTAGATATCAAGGTGAACCAGATTGCTTCCAACCAACTCTACCATGTGGTTCAATATTAAGATTAATAAAAATGCAGAACAAACAGGTATTTTCCATGACAATGAAATGAAAATTCCAGAATTTTCATTTCCCCCACTTTTATTGAAATAAACAATTAATTTCCAGTAATTCTACTTTTCAAAATGCAGGCACAGTCTCCAAGCAAGAGTAAATCCATCAAAGTGAAGAATTTAACTTTTTGAGAAAATAAAAAAAAGAAAAACCTAGATTGAGATTTATAGAAAGATAAAGGAATACTGCAGTGAAAAATTAACATATCAAGAGGTAACTCAACTCATGGCCTTCAGGAGTCAGAATAGACTCATAGCGGATCCTCCAGAATGTTTTTGGAGGCTAAAATCTCACAGAAAATGTTGGTCCACCTTTGTCCTGCAGAGCTGCTGGCAGATTCTAACCACCAAAGGGCCTTTGAGTTAGCTGTACCACTCTCCACAGAGCTCCTCATGTGGAGTGGCATGGAGAGGATAAACATACTCCTGTTTTTTTGAAATCATAATGAACAAGGTAAGAATAATCAGTAAAAGAAAGTGAGTAACCATGGCTGGAACCCTCTTCAAAGATAATTAAATTATCACCCTCTTTAAAGAGAATTAAAAATCAAATGCTAAATAGGTCACACAAGATAAGTCCTACAATTGAAGTGCTATATATGCAAAGTACTACCAGTGCTCTTAACATCACAAGACAACAAAGGACTTAAGCCACTCAACTACAGGAAAGATTGCAATTACACTTAAAAATTATGTAAGGAGGACTTTAAAAAATAACAATTATGACTGGAAAAGATCGATATTTGTTCCCATTCCAAAGAAAGGTGACCCAATGGAGTGTGGAAATTATCGAACAATATCATTGATATCACATGCAAGCAAGATTCTGCTGACAATTATCCAAAAACCTTTGGAACAATATGTCAACAGAGAACTGCCAGATGTGCAGGCTGGATTTAGAAGAGATCGTGGTACTAGAGATATTATAGCTAATGTTAGATGGATCTTGGCAGAAAGCAGAGAATACCAGAAGAATGTCTATCCGTGGTTCATTGACAATGCAAAGGCTTTTGACTGTGTGGATCACAAGCTGTGGCTGACTCTGAGAAGAATGGAATCCCAGAACATTTGATTGTGCTAATGCAAAACCTATACTTGGACCAAGAAGCAGTCATCAGAACAGAGCAAGAAGACACCACATGGTTCAAAATCAAGAAGGGGGTCTGTCAGGGATCTATTCTGTCTCCATACCTTTTCAATCTGTATGCAGAACAGATCATCCTAGACGCTGGGCTGTAGGAGGAGGAATGTGGGTGGCATCAGGACTGGTGGAAGAGTCATCAACAACCTGTGTTATGCAGATGACACAACTCTGCTTGCTAAAACTGAGGAGGACCTGAAGTGCTTGCTACAGAGGGTCAAGGATTGCAGCCTCCTATATGGATTGAAGCTCAACATCAAGAAAATAAAGATTCTCACCACTGAGCCAATTGGCAGCATCAGTA
>NW_006399784.1:21841042-21844752 GCF_000299155.1 Elephantulus edwardii
TTGGGCATGTTGCAAGGAGGGACTGGTCCTTGGAGAGGGACATCATGTTTGGCAGAGAGGATGGGCGGTGCAGGAGAGGAAGACCTTCAATGAGATCGAGCGATTCTGTGACTGGAGTGGTGGGAATGAGTGCGTTTGAGATGGCTAGGTAGGCACAGAATAGAACAGAGTTTAGAGCTCTTGTACATAGGGTCGCTGTAAGTTGCAAACGTCTCAATGGCACATAACAACAACATCAAATCCTTAGGAATGTCCCACTCATTATGTTTCACTGACCAAATTAAAAAAAAATTCTTTTAATTTGAATGAAAGGTATAAATCATATTGGTTTTTTATTTTATCATTCATAGACATTTTGTTTTATAACATTTATTACAATCGAATAATGGATTAACTCCATTACAAAGTGAAATAAAACACTTAAGTTGCCTTTTCTTTCACTCAACTTATGTATTTATTGACTTTTACTACCTTGTCCCTCCCTTCTTATCCTTGTTGACCCTGCAAGATCAATTTTATCTCTGTGTAAATTTTTCCTTAGCTTTTTATATTCTTTTTATTAGGTGCCATTGAGTCGACTAAGACACGTATGCACCCTATGAACAATGGATTAGAACTTTGTGCTATCTTGGATCATGCTCATCTTTTTTTATACATTTGAGCCAATTGTTACAGTCACTGTGTCAATATATCTCATCACAGATCTTCTGCTGTATTGCTGATCCTCCACTTTACAAGTATGATGCCTTTTCCGAAGGACAACATGCCCAAAGTATGTGAGACTAAGCTTCACCTTCTTTGTCTCTTAGGAACACTTTAGTTGCACTTTCTCAACAAAGCTGTTCTTTTGAAAGCCCATGGGATATTCAATACTGTTGTCCAACACCACAACTAAAAGGTCCTGATTTTTCCCCCTTATTCATTGTCCAACTTTCAGATGCATGATAATTGAAAAGACCATGGGTAGACTCAAGTATACTTTAGATTTAAACTGACATCACTGTTCCTTAATCCTTTAGAGAGGTCCCTTGACAGCAAATTTTCCCAGTGCAACATAGCTTTTGATATCTTGACTGTTGATATCAAGGAGGTTGATTGTAGATCCAAGTAAGATGAAATAATTGACATCCATGGTCTTTTCTCCATCTAATGATGCTTCCTATTGGCCCAGTAGGGAGGACTTTTGTTTTCTTGATGTTGAAATGTAATCCTAATTTAAAGCTGTAGACTTTGATCTTCTGCAGCAAGTGTTTCAAGTTCTTGCTTCCAGCAAGCAAAGTTATGTTATTTGCATAACGCAGGTTGTTGATGAGTCTTCCTCCAATCCTGATGCCATGTTCTTCTTCTTCTTTTTTTTTTTTTGTGCCGTGACTCAGATGCGAACGCCATGTTCTTCTTTATGAAGTCCAGGCTTCTTGAATGATTTTCTCAACATATAGATTGAGTATGGAGAAAGAATATATTTCTGACTAATATTTTCTTGATTTTAAACCATACAGTGTTCTCTTGAGCTCTTTTCGCATAACAGCCTCTTGATCTAAGTATAGGTCTCATATGAGCACAACTAAGTGTTCTGTGATTCCCATTCTTCTTTATGTTATCCACGATATGTTATGATCCATACAGTCAAATCCCTTTACATGGTCACCAATACACAAATAGATGTCCTTCTGATATTCTTTGCTTTCAGCCAAAATCATCTGACATCAGCAATGATATCCCTTTCTGGCAGTTGTCTCTTGATAACCTGTTCTAGCTCATTTTGGGTAATCTTTAGGAAGATTTTGTTTGCATGTGATTTCAATGACATTGTTTGATAATTTACTTATCGATTTTTGCTATCACCTTTTTCGAGAATGGGAACAAATATGAATCTCTTCCAGTAAGTTGGTCAGGTAGTTGTCTTCCAATTTTCTTGTCACAGACTGGTGAACACATCTTGCGTTCTATCTATGTGTTGAAATATGTCAATTTGTAAATTCCTAAGGTTTTATTTTCTTTCTGGTGCCTTTAATGACACTTGAACTTCTTCATCCGTTACCATTGGTTCTTGATCATATGCTACTTCCTGAAATGGTTCCATGCTAAGCAATTCTTTTTCATACAGTGACTCTCTGTATTCCTCCATCTTCTTTAAATACTTCCTGAATTATATGAGGCTGCAGATTGAATAAATTTTGTACAATGGATGATTTATTAATTATTAATATCTTTTCTTAAAAACACAGATGGCAAGTGTACACATGGACCTCACCTGATGGGCTACACAGAAATCAGATTGACGACGTCTGTGGAAAGAATCAGTGGAGAAGCTCAAAATCAGCAGTCAAAACCAAACTAGGTGCTGACTGTGGAAGAGACCATCAATTACTCAGGTGCAAGTTCATCTTGAAGCTGAAGAAAACAAATCCACAAGAACCAAAATACAGTCTGTCCTTCCTGAATATAAACATCATCTCAAGAATAGGTTTGAGGCACTGAAGACTAGTGATCAAAGATCAGAACGACATCAAGACTACCATACAAAAAGAGAACAAAAAGTCATTACAAAGACAGGTGAGGGAGAGAAGAACAAAATGGATTCGGAAGAGACTCTGAAAAATTGCATTAGGACACTGAGAAGTCAAAACAGAGGAAGAAATGTTGCAGTAAAAAAGAGGAATAGTGAGTAGAAGATTTCAAAGGGCAGCTTGAGAAGACAATGCAGCCTTATAATGGAATGAATAAAAGAATAAAAAGGGAAAAACTTGCTCAATATTTTTCAAGCTGAAAGAACTAAAATCTAATTCAAGCCTTGAGTTGCAAAACTTTTTATATTAGTAGTTTTATTCCATAATTGTCCTTTTATGACTGATCTATGCCACTGACCAGTTTTTTAAAGAGTGAGTGTGTAGGTCTTGCTTTCCAGTCTGTCTCAGTATGGAACTCCACTAAAGCCTGTCTACTATATCAACCCTAGCAGTAGCACAGTTTCTAGTATTACAGCAATATGCAAGATACTATAGTATGACAAACTGACAAAACCAAGATAGACATGACTCAAACTATAGTATTTTCACCTACTTCTTGTGGACAATAAAAATAAAGACTGAAGAAGAATTGATACTGTTGGTGAAAAGTACTATGTATACCATGGACTGACTGCTAAAAAAAAATCTTTCTTGGAAGTGTACATCCAGAATGCTCCTTAGAAGTAGGAAAGACAGGATTTCATCCCACATACTTTGGATATACTACTATCAGGAGAGACTAGTCCTTAGACAAGTGCATCATGTTTGGTAAAGCAGTTGTTATTGTTATTGTGTGCCACTGAGTTGGAACTGATTCATAGTTGACCAGTGGGTTTTCAGAGGCAGTAAATCACAGAAGAGGAGATAAAGCAGAGGGTCAGTGAAACAGAGGAAGGCTTTTGATGAGATGAACTGACATAGTGGCTGCAGCAACATTTGTGAGAACGGCACAGGACCAGATAGTATTTCATTTTGGTTTACATAGGGTCACTAGGAGTTTGAATTGACTTGATGGCACCGAACAACAACAGGAAACACAATATCAGTCATCTCTTATGCCCTTGAAAGTCGAGCAGTGGGTCAGGAAGATAAAAAAATTAATTTTATTTATGATGAATAATGGACTTCCAGGAGAATAAATTAACACGTTGCTGTACACTTTTAAATTGAGACCGTGTTTAGAAATACATTTCTCCTCCT
>NW_006399784.1:21846172-21847194 GCF_000299155.1 Elephantulus edwardii
TTGTTGTTGTTGTTATTATAAGCCATCAAGTCATCTGCGACCCATAGTGACCCTATGTACAGCAGCTCTGAACCCTGCCCTGTCCTGAGCCGGGCTCACTTATTCCAACACACCAAATCCCACTGCCCCAGAGACTGTATCATTTCATCTCCTCTGGGATCTTCCTCTCTTGCGCTGTCCCTTCACCCTTCCGAGCATGATGTCCTTCTCCAAGAACTGGCCTCTCCTAGCCACATGCCCACAGTATGTAAGACAGAGCTTCAAAATCCTAGCCTCCAAGGAGAAATTTGGTTTCACCCTCTCCAAGACAGAAGGTGTTTTCTTGGCAGTCCATGATATATGTTCAAGACACTTCTCCAGCACCACAATTTGAAGACATCAATTTTTCTCTGTCATCCTTAGTTATTGTCCAACTTTCTGATGCATAGAAAGTAATAGCAAAGACCATGGTCTGGATTAGGCACACCTTAGTCCCAAGACGGACATTATTGCGTTTTAGTATACTGGAGATGGAGAGGTCCCTGACAGCAGATTTACCCAATGCAATTCATCTTTTTCTGATTGCTGGCATTAGAGTGTTGATTGTGGAGCCTAGCAAGCTGTTACTGTTAACAACCTCAATCTTTGCTCTATTTATCATGTTGCTGCCAACTGGTCCAGTGGTGAGAATATTTGTCTTCTGGATTTTGAGCTTCAGTCTATATTGAGGACTACAGTCCTTGACCTTCTGCAGCAAGCACTTCAAGTCTTCTTCAGGTTCAGCAAGCAAGGCTGTGTCATCTGCATAACATAGGTTGTTGATGAATCAACTGCCAATCCTGATAAAGCCCTGCTTCCTGAATGATATGTTCTGCATATAGATTGAAAAGGTATGCATTACAATAAGATAAAGGTAAATAATCCAATTGAAAAATGGACACAGGATATGAACAGACACTTCACCAAAGAAAATATTCAGATGGCTAACCAGCACATGAAGAAATGTTCAAAATCCTTATCTCTAAGAGAGATGCAAATCAAAA
>NW_006399784.1:21848099-21849044 GCF_000299155.1 Elephantulus edwardii
GGTCCAAGTATTGGCTTCACATAAGCACAATCAAGTATTCTGGGATTCTCATTTTCCTAAAGGTTAGTCACAATTTGTTGTGATCCACACAGTCAAATGCCTTTGCATAGTCGATGAAAAACAGATAGACATTTCTGTGGTACTCGTTGCTTTCTTTCAAGATCCATCTGACATTGGCAATAATGTCTCTAGTGCCATGGCAAATAAGTTTTTGTTTTAGATTGACACTTGCATTAGTAGTACACGTAATGAAAATATATAATAGCATTTTTCAGGTACAAAATTAATTGGAGTTCTATTAAGTGGTTAATCAAACAATCTCTGTGCATAGGTGAAAGTAGTTATATGCCCAAGATAATATATCTAGAAGAAAATGTAAAAGTTTTAAAGCTATGGCCCATGTTTAGTCATGCTAGAAAAATATTTGTGTTTTTCATGAACCTTTGTAAAATTCCTTGACCTGATCTCAGTAGATTCATGCGTTAAAAATCAAACAAACAACTCCAAAGAGGAACATCAAAATATTACTGCTATTTCATCAATCTCAAACTCAGAGGTAAACAGTTTTACTCAAATTTGTCATAATACAAGCAACTCAAAAGATAAGAGCAGGTAAAAGGGACTGTATCAATAACTATACATATGATATATTTACATGCATATTCGTATATCCTGTAAATATATCCACGTATATAGTGGAGTAAAACTGTATAACCACTATGGAAAGCAGTTTGTCACTTCCTTAAAAAGTTGGGAATAGAAATACAATTTACTCTTGCAATCCCCTTACTAGAGATATATCCCAAAGAAATAAGAGATGTGATAAAATCTGACATACTCGAGTCAACACTCTTGGTAACAGCAGCCAAGAAATCAGGAGACAAATTGCATTGGGAAAGTCGGCTGTGAGGGACCTCTCAAGACCCGCCAGACCGGGGGAACGCC
>NW_006399784.1:21852404-21853806 GCF_000299155.1 Elephantulus edwardii
ACGGCACTTAACAACAACAACAGATGAGGAGTAAGAGTTCTGGTGACATAGTCCTTAGAACATTACACTCTTAACCAATAATGGAGCTTCTCTGGTGGTTGAAATTCACTAGTGGCCACACAGGAGAAATATGTGCAGTTTCCTTTCTTTCAACTTACAGCCTCGGAAAACCTGCTGGAAGGTCAGCTATGGGTCAGTTCTGACTCAATGAAAATGAGTTTTAGAGAGTCTGAAATGAAGGGAGCAGAAACTCCATTAACACTCAGACTAAAAGAGGGTGGAATGATGGAGAGGATTTCAGTGATAACTTTGCTGATCATGTGTAGCTCCTGAGCCTACTGCACCATCTGGAGTGGTTCCCTTTGTAATGAGTGAAGTTGTCATCTGGGAATTTCATTTTGCCTGTGTTGGAATCATATCTTGGTAGCCTAGTGTTGGACTATGAGCCAAAAAATAAATGGTTCAAACTTACCATATCTCCACAGGAGAGAGATGATACAGACTGCTCACTTAAAAATGTATAACCTTAGAAACCCTATGAGGCAGTTCTACTATGTCCTATAATTTTCTTCAAGTTGGAATCAACTCAAAGGCAGAGAGTTTGAGCTTTTTAGGTGGTTGTTGAATGCCGTACTCCCTAGAATATGAGGGTTTTTTTCTTTTCTTAAATAATTTTCTTCTTTTGGTGAAGGACAACCTTTTTTAACCATTACTTCTTTCACACGGGGACTCTTTTTGTATCTTAGGCAGGAATTATTAAAATTTATACCTTAGAATATGAATAAATGGTGATGAGTTTAAGGGTTTTGTTGGGTTTTCTCTTTTTAATAATATATGCAAAACATAATTAAATTTGTTAGTAAAATACATTAATAAGTTTCTTTTCAGTTAGCAATTGCATAAATTAATGTCTTTGCTGCCCTTGTTCACAAGAATATCTACTGGTTTAAAAATTGTGAAAGTATACTGTGGAAAAAAAATTTTTGAACGTGACTAATTTCACAAAGCTTGCTGAGCATCTACACTGAGAAACAAAGACAAATGCTTTTTACAAGGTGGCTTCTAAATATACACGGGCACGTAGTGATTAGTGACTGGGAGCAAGCTCAGTTCAACTGACGCTAATGAGAAAAAAGGGCGAGGAGATCTAAGTACAAATTTGTACATTTCACTTTTGGATTTTATAGATCTATTTTGAGGTCTATCAGGAAAAGAAGCATTTACCATAGGACACTTTTTCAATTTTTAACACATTCTATACCTGGAAAAATATGTATCTTTCTTTCTATGACTACATATTACCAAATTTAACGTAAACAAATAAAAATTTTAAAACGTAAATAAATTCTACAGAGTAAGAAATACTTTCATTAAAAGCTTTCTCTGGTTTTATTATTTTTTT
>NW_006399784.1:21855297-21864164 GCF_000299155.1 Elephantulus edwardii
AAGCAATTCTGACCTCCTTTATTACCTTTGGGTGGCACTGTTTATGAGTAAGACTTCCTTTTTCTAACACAGGCCCTAAACTGGCAGCAATAGCTGCCCCAATAATTTTGACCACCCTCTAGATCCCAGTTGTTAAAAGAGGGAAAAATTTAAACAAATATATAACAAATAATTTTGAACAATATAATCATTTAATTTTAAGGCTAGAAATATTAACAATATGATCATTTCCATTCCAGAGATACATGTTCCAATGCAGTTCCTCTTTTCCATAAATGGTTTTGGTAAGAATATTGTAAATGTGGATACAGTTCCACTATTCCTCCTGCATGCCATGATATAGTGTTATATGCATGAGCAGTTATAAATCTATTGCCTTCCATACTCTAACTTAATTTTTTAAAATTTAAATTTATTATTAATTTCAGTAAAAATTTACAGAGGCTTTGGATTTCCATTCATTCATAGAACCCAACAAGTTTAAAAAAAAGAATCAGGCTCTCAAGTGTAAAAAGTATTATGGTTACTTTATTCTAATTTAAGGAAAAACAATTATTTGAAAGTATACTTACATATTGTGTGTGTATCTTTAGTGATAATCAATAGCTTAACAAAATACTGATTTCTCTTTTCTATAGGGAGCTCTGGTGTGGAGTAGTGGTAAGGAGTTGTGCTGCTAACATAAAGGCAGGCGATTCAAATCAAATCCACTAGCTGCTCTGCAAGAGAATGATGGATAATCTACTTCCATGTGATTTACAGCCTTCAAAAACCTGCTGAAAGGTCAGCTATGAATAAGTTCCACTTAATGGTACATAACAACAATAACGACAACAACAACAACTTTTACATATATATATAATATAGAATATAGAACATAGACTATAGACTATAGACTATAGACTATAGACTATAGACTATAGAATATATATATAGTGTTGTTGTTAAGTGCCATTGTGTAGTAGGTGACTCATAGCGACCCTGTGAATGAAAGATCTGAACACTTGTATAACTATCATCATTTCTCCACGTTTATAGAGTTTCCAGAGGCAAGCTATTTCTGAAGTAGATGCCGATCCTGCTTCCAAGCTTGTTTTAATCTGGGAGCTCCACCCAACACTGTCCACCAGGGGTAACCATTATCACATTTGACACATGAGTGTCACAGTGTTTGGCATTACAGCAACCACAAGTTACCACTGTACAGTACATGGACAGACCAGTGCTATACCACTTAGAAGAATGCTTGTCCAAAAACAATTAAAACCAGGCCTGAGGACCGCTGATTAAAATCACCAACCTTTGGCTTGGTAGCTTACTTTTCTATACACTAGGCCAACAGAGCTCTCTCTATGTTGTTGTTGTTTATATATATAATATTTCATTTTATATATTCTGAAATATACTGTATTATTATAGTTTATAAGTAGAAACTTCTTGTGCTAGTCAAAGATGCTGATGTGCAAGTTATTTCAGAGGAAAATAAGTTGAGAGCTGAAAAGAACTATGGGTTAAGTAGAAAATGTGTTCTTATTTTTTATTTTATACGTTCTTTTGCTCTTTATAGATAATTATAGAAAATGCTTAGTAGAAGAAAAAGTGCCACGTTAGATAAAATGAATTAAAGCAAAGTCAGGCAAGCACTCAATTAATAAATATTTTTACTTTTCATGAGTCAGATCGTGTTCTAGAAGCTGGTGATTCAGTGAGAACAGCATGGGAACCATGACCTTAAGACGATTCCTTTGAAGTGAGGAAAGGGAGACATTTAAGATTCCTTCTCTCATTAATATTGTCAGGAAAACAATAACCATCAGCAAAAAAATGGAAACAAAATTTAAAAAGAAGCCATTGGGTCAGTACCTATCAAATGTCAACCCCAAGATCAAAGGCACCATCATTCTATTCCAAGTAAAGGCTGAATCAAAAAACAATGCAGAAGACCTGTGAAAATCTCCAAATCTTCGAATTCTACTGTGATTTACAATTTCTTCAGATTCTTCCTCTGTAAAATGGAGAGACTATTATTTCTTTTACTGTTCCTCTGTGAGCATTAAGTAGTACCATGGAGCAGTACGAACCCTGGGCAGCCAAGCTTCCTGCGCAGCCCAGTGACTCCATCTCAGCAGAAGCAATCCTATTTCATGCCTCAGCAGACTGACAAATTACTGCATGTCATTGAGATTCAGGGTCACTGTGATATTTAAAACCTCAAATGTTAAATTGTGAGATGCTGAATCCATGTGGTAAGCACTATATTTGAGGTTAAAAACAGATTGTTATGGAAGTACATCGAAAATGGAAACCTGACTGAGAAATAAGGGTGCAGAGAAAAGGGGTGAGATCTAAGGGAGCAGTCAGAAGGTAGAGAGAAAAATCAATATTTAAAGCAGAAGAGTTTGAGCAAGTAGGTGGAGGTCAGAGAAGGATCCTCTTCAGGAACTTCAAGTATTTCGGTAGAACTGGACCTGGAACTGTGATTCTGAGCCTGGTGTTGTAGCCCACTTTGACAAGCTGGTAAGGTCTATTTACCCTTCTCAGGATTAATATTGCTAGAGGCATACAATTGGAGACCAATTATATAGCAATGTGGCTTATCAGAATATTTCAAAACACAAGTGCAGTACAAACGCTTCCTGAGATCCATTTTTGTGAGATATAGCCGTAGGTATAGTTAAGGACAATTACTATGATTTCACAGAGGCAGAGTAACCAACCATGTTTGTGGCATCTGTAATATCTGGGCTGTGCTGAGAAAATAACTGATTTCTATTGGTTAGAGTCACGGATACTGCTAATAAAACTGTGGTTTGCTACCTCTATTTGTAACAGGTAGTTGTTAGATGCCATTGAGTCAAGTACATCTCATTTTGACCTGTGGGCAACAAATCTGAACCTTGCCGTATCCTGTGCCATCCCCGCTCTCACTCACATTCTTAAGCCTATTGCTGCAGTCACTGTGTTGAAGAACTTGTTGAAGAACTTCCTCATTCACTGATTCTCCACTTTTCCAAGCATGATGTGTTTTCCCAAGGACTAGTCCTTTCTCCAAGACATATTTTTTTTTTTCTTCTGGCAGTCCATGTCATATTCAGTACTCCTCTTCAATACAACAAGTCAAAGACATAAATTTCTGTCTTCCTTGTACATTTTTTATCTTTCATATGTCATCCTTATGCATTGTGTAACGGAAAAGACCACAACTTGAATCAGGTGTATCTTAGTCTTTAAACTGACATCATTCCTCTTTAGCACCTGAAGAGATCCTTGACAGCAGTCTTTCCCAGCGCAATATGTCTTTTGATTTCTTGACTGCTCGTAACAAGGTATTGACTGTAGATCCAAGTAAGATGAAATCATTGACTCTTGGCCCAGTGGTGAGGATTTTTGTTTTCTAGATGTTGAGATGTAATCCATATTGAAGGCTGTATTCTTTGATCCTCTACAGCAAGTGGTGTGTTTTTTCTAATAAATTTTTTATTTCATATTGGTTTGTGCACAAAGTTTGTATACATTGTTTTGCAGAAGTGTTTTAATTTCTCTTCACTTTCAGCAACCAAGGTTGTGCCACTTACACAACTCAGGTTGTTTGATGAGCCTTCCTCCAATCCTGATGCTGCATTCTCATATGATTTGGTCTGTATTCAGACTGAAGAGGTGTAGAAGAAGGATATTGCCTTGACATACAACTTTCTGTTCTTACAATTTCCTGGTCTAGATTCAGATTTCCCATAAGTACACTCAAGTATTCTGGGATTCCATTAGTCAAACAATACTCTCTTGCCTCTAGACCTTTTCACTGATTATTCTCTCCAGCTAGAATCCTCTTTCTGGGTCCTCCCCTCTCCCTGGTTGGTAAACTTCCTAGTCTTTATCCTTCTCCAGAAATCAGCCTGGGTGTTATGGTTACAGCCCATAGGGAGAGACAGATAATTAAACAGGTAATTACAACACAATGTGCAACCTGCTTTGTTCACAGTTTTATCTCCAGGGTTTACACAGTGCCTTAAACAGGACTTGGCTTAGTGCTCAATGTGCCTTTTATATTGTATTCTATGTGAATGTGGACCTCCTATAACTGTAACTATAAGACTCTACCTAATACATAATAGGTATTCAATACCTTATGGATGAATAAACAAATGAATGTGTGTCTCACCTGAGTGAGGAAGAGCACTGTAGAGTTTAATTTTGAATAGGTGTCATTGTTGGATTTGGTATATTCAATTTAAAAAAATTAATTATTGTAATATTTTTCTTATACATTTACATATAGCCTATAAGGTGTGGACATTTAAAAATACTTTATAATATTTTTTCTGATTTTAAAAATAATACCAGTGTCTGTGTAGCAAAGTTGTAAAACATAGGAAAGAAAGCAAAAGTAATTCATAAAAAAGCCCATGACAGGGTAAAACCATTGTGGAGTATTTTCTATAAAGAACATTTGATATTGATTATAAACTATGTTGGATTTTGGATATTGATTTCTTAATTTCGAAAGCGTATATCATACAGAATATAATATTTCTTAAGCTCAAGGAACTGAAGAAAAAATTCAAACCTTGAGTTGCTACAATCAAGGATGGTTTAGGCAGAATGTTAAATGATCCAGGAGGTATCAAAAGAAGATGGAAGGAACATACTGAGTCATTGTACCGAAAGGAATTGGCAGATACAGAAGAATTTAATGAAATAGCATTTGAGCCAGAGCCTATGGTGATGAAGGCAGAAGTTCAAGCTGCTCTGAAGGAAATAGCAAAAAATAAGGCCCCCAGAATAGATGGTATACCAATTGATATATTTCAGCTAACAGATGCTGCCCTGGATGTGCTCACCAAGTTGTGCCAAGAAATCTGGAGAACAACCACTTGGTCAACTGACTGGAAGAGGTCTATATTTGTTCCCATCCCAAAGAAGGGCGACCCAACTGAGTGTGGAAACTACAGAACAATATCATTGATTTCACATGCAAGCAAGATTCTACTGAAGATTATCCAAAAATGACTGGAACAGTACATCAGCAGAGAACTGCCAGAAGTCCAGGCTGGGTTTAGAAGGGGTCGTGGTACTAGGGATATTGTAGCTGATGTTAGATGGATCTTAGCTGAAAGCAGAGAATACCAGAAGAATGTCTGTGTTTCATTGAGTATGCAAAGGCATTTGACTGTGTGGATCATAACAAACTGTGGCTGACTCTGAGAAGAATGAGAATCCCAGAACATTTAATCGTGCTAATGGGAAACCTATACTTGGACCAAGAGGCAGTCGTCAGAACAGAGCAGGACAACACTGCATGGTTCAAAATTGGGAAGGGTGTACACCAGGGATGTGTCCTGTCTCCATACCTTTTCAACCTGTATGCAGAACAGATTATCCGAGAGGCTGGGCTCTATGAGGAGAAGCATGGAGTTAGGATTGGTAGACGATTTATCAACAATCTGCATTATGCAGATGACACAACCCTGCTCACTGAAACTGAGGAGGACCTCATGCACTTACTGAAGAGGGTCAAGGACTGCAGCCTTCAATATGGACTGAGGCTCAATGTCAAGAAGACAAACATTCTCACCACTGGACCAATCGGTAGCATCAGGATGGATGGTGAAGAGATTGAGATTGTTCACAGCTTCAGTCTGCTCCGCTCCACGGTCAACACTCTTGGCACCAGTAGCCAGGAAATCAAAAAACGTATTGCGATGGGAAAGTCTGCGGTTAGGGACCTCTCTAAAGTACTCAAGAGCAACGGTGTCTCTCTGGAGACTAAGGTGCGCCTGATACAGGCCATGGTTTTTGCAATCACTTGTTATGCATCAGAGAGTTGGACAATGACTAGGGAGGATAGAAGGAGAATTAAAGCCTTTGAGCTGTGGTGCTGGAGAAGAGTATTGAATGTACCGTGGACTGCCAAGAAAACAAACAGATTCATCCTAGAGAGGGTTAAACCAGGCTGCTACTTGGAGACAAGGATTCTGGGGCTTCGCCTGACATACTTTGGACATGTTGTAAGGAGAGACAGGTCTTTAGAGAGGGACATCATGCTGTGCAGAGTGGAGGGACAGTGCAGGAGGGGAAGACCCTCTATGAGGTGGATTGATTCAGTGACTGGGGTAATCGGGATGGGTGTGTCAGAGGCAATGAGATTGGCACAGGATAGAGCAGGGTTTAGGGCTGTTGTACATAGGGTCGCTATGAGTCGCAAACGACTCGATGGCACATAACAACAACAACAACAATATAATTAATAATTGAATGGGACTTTTTTCCACCTGTGTAAAACAGCAGTTGATTCACTTTACCTCGGAAATATATAGTCCATAGTAAAAATGATACAAGTAGAGAAACATTTAACTCAAGTCTCTCTCTTTTTGGGCAATGGCTCCCCATTTCCTCCCCTCCTACCCTATCTAGTCACTAGTGGTAACGCCTACTTTTGTCTGTATGTATTTGCTTATTCTAGATATTTCCTATGATGTTGTTGATCGGTACCTTTTCATCTATTATAGCTCAAAGTAACATTATAATCAACAGATCTGGACCTTAGCCTTTCCGGCGCCATATTTCACACAAGTAGAATCATATAGATTTGTCCTTGTTTGTCTGATTCATTTCCCTTAGCATGATACTTTCAAGGTCCATCCATGTGGCAACTTGTCCCAGAATTTTACTTCTCTTTACCTCATTCCCTCCTTGCCATTAAGACAGCACTGACTCATAGCTGACCCTCCAGCTGTTTCTGAGAGGCTGTAAATCACATGAGAGGAGATTGTCCATCTTTCTTCCAGAGAGCTGCTGGTGAATTTAAACCACTAGCTTTGAGTTGGCAGTCAACTAAACCATTAGGCCAGTAGGAATGGTGGTGTAGTATTCCATTCAAAGCATATACTACATTTGATTTATCCATTCATCTGTTGATGGGCACGTGGGTTGCCTCTACTTTTTTTTTTTTCTATTGTGAATAATGCTGCAATTAACAGTGATATACAAGTATCTATTGTCAAGCCTTTTGAGTATAAAAGAAACTTAGCAGTGGAATCCTGGCTCATATAGTAGTTCTGTGGAGCTCTGGTGGCTTAGCAGCAAAAACTTGTGCTGTCAATGCATAAGTACACAGTTCAGATCCACCAGCCTCTCCACAAGAGAAAGATGGGCAATCTCCTCACATGTGATTATACTGCCTCCGAAAACCCGCTAGAAGGAAGGGTGTCAGCTATGGGTTGATCCAAACTCGATGACACATACCCTCAGCAACAACTACACATGTTCCTGTGTGATACAAATGATTAATACACTCCTAGACTAACTGAAAGTCTGAGCTTTTGAGCCAATCCACATGTGCCTTGGAAGAAAGGCTTGGTAATCTATTTCTTTATTATTATTTTTTCTTGTTTTGCATATAATAATTTGTTTACATTGTGCTTCATTCATGTACATTGTTGTTGGGTTTTTTCCACCCCCTTCCTCCACCCATGAAACTCTGACCTTGTGATTTACCCCTCCCCCTTGCAGTCCCCCCTGCTTCCTCCTCTTCTCTTTTTGAATATCTATACACATCTTACTGGTTATAATTCTGTTTCTTCAATATTAATCTTATACAGTATTTGTTCTTATGTGCCTGAATGAGTTCACTCACTATATTGCTCTTTAATACATTCACACGATGGAATACTATGCAGCACCCAGTAGCAATGATTTTGAAAAATACTATGGACTATGGAAGAGGTTAGAAAGCAATCTAAACAAATCAGCCACTGAAAACCATATGAAGCAAAGCTCTACTCTCACACAGATGGATTCTCCATGAGTCAGAATCAATTAAACAACTGATAATCATAATTTAATGTTTAGTTTTTTGAGGAACCTCCAAACTGGTCCCTAATAAAGTTGGGGCTTTTTATATTCCCATCAGCAATGTATGAATGCTACAATATGTCCACAACTTTGCCAATCTTTTTTTTTTAATTTTGCCAATCTTAATACTTTCCATTTTCTTTTTTTTCCCATTTTTCTAATTATAGCAGTCTGTGGGAATCCAAAGGTAGTGCCTTTCTGTCAGTTTGAATCTATCAGCGTCTCAGAGGGGAAAGATGCACAATCTCTAAAGCAACTTACAGCCTTAGGACATCTATTGGAGGACCAACTATGAATCATTTCTGATTCAAAGGCAATGAGTATTTTTTGTTTGAGTGGGCAGGAAATGATAGGTCAGAGTGAGTTTTAATTGCTTTCCCCTAATGACAACTAGGCCGGGTGCTGATCATGGAACAGATCAACAACTACTCATATGCAAGTTTAAACTGAAGCTAAGGAAAGTTAAATCAAACCCACGAGAACCAAAACATGACCTTGAGTCTATCCCGCCTGAATTTCAGAACCATCTCAGGAACAGGTTTGAGACCTTGAACACTAATGAGTGAAGAAGACCAGATGAGTTATGGGAAGATATCAAGAATATCATCCAGGAAGAGTGCAAAAGGTTATTGCAAAGACAGAGGAGGAAGAAAAGACCAAAATGGATGTCAGAAGAGACTCTGAATATTGCACTAGAGCACCAAGAAGCCAAAGCAGAAAGAAGAAATCAAGACATTAAGGAGCTGAATAGGAGATTTCAAAAGGCTGCATGACAAGACAAAGTAAAGTATTATAATGAAATGTGCGAAGAGTCAAAGTCAGAAAATCAAAGAGGCTGAACTCGCTCAGCACTTCTTAAGCTCAAGGAATTGAAGAGGAAATTCAAGCCTCGAGTTATAATACTTAAGGATGCTTTAGTTAGAATATTAAATGATCCTACAAGTATTAAAAGAAGATGGAAAGAGTATACAGAGTCGTTATACCTAAGGAATTGGCAGACACAGAAGAATTTAATG
>NW_006399784.1:21866624-21869449 GCF_000299155.1 Elephantulus edwardii
GGCCACTGTTGGAAAACGGAACTGACATCAGGGTTGAGGGAAGACAAAAAAGGAGGGGAGGAATGATGTCTATTGCATTGAAACAGATGAGGGAGAGAACTGTTTAAAAGGGATATATGAATGGATATTCCTGTCATTACAGAAGTCCAGAGTGAAGGCTGCATAGTGGAGTGGACTTTGGGGGAGGGATTGCATAACAATGAAAGAGTTTTTCTTTCTTTTCAAGGAGAAGAGTGAATTGGGGGTGAGGGGAAGAGGTGGTCAGGTAGAAAAGTGCAACAATGGATGACTGGAAACCCTAAGTCTCTGTTAACTTTCATTAAAATTAATTAAAAAAATTTCAAACAATTTAAAAAATCCATTGCCCATTTTTACAGTTTTCTTTTTTATTATTGGATTGTAGGACTTTATTACTTCTCATTGCCAACTATCTTATTATCTAGCATTTCACAATTATGATAATTGTAACACCCCCTCCCCCATTTTGCTCATTAATGATATATGTCCGTTTGGCAGTTAGTTATTATAAATGCCAAGGTTTAAGGTGAAAGTAACACTGGCTATTATGGTTACGATTATGTACCAGTTTGGTTGGGTTATGATTCCCAGTGGCTTTAGTAGTTATGCAAGGAGGTTGTCATACAATGGTATAATGTGATAACAATGGAATGATACAATCATTCTCCATTTTATGATATGATGTGAGAGTCTTCTTTTTGTCATAATGCCAATTTCTACAATCTAGTCTATGCACCACTCAACCATTTCAATAAGTGAGGAGTTGGCTACTACTATGTCCATACTTATATCCATATCCATATCCAATAGACAGAATGAGCTGTAGTGGCATAGTACACAGTGTATTGCTGTAACTGAAAGGATAACGACTTAATCACACTTCTAATCTTTTGCATTTCTCGTGGTTCAAATCCACTAGTGGCTTCTCAGGAGAAAGATAGGCTGTCTCTTCTTGTTAAGATTTACAGCCATAGAAACCCAATGTAGGGTCACTTTATTGTTCAAAATGGCTTTCCTAGCTATTAATTTTTGACTTAGCCATGTGGATAGGTAGGAATATGTGAATAGGATGTGTTAGCCTACCCACAAGGTGATTGAGAAGTCTGACCACCAAATTGAGCAAATTCATTGCCAGATTTTGTGGACTCTCACCACCAGCAAAGAAGGAGCAAAGAATGCAGTGTTCATGCATCCTTCAGGGTCAGAGATTCTTGCACCACTCTGATCAAGGCCTATAGATGCAACACAAGTAGCAGAGATTCAGAGACCCAACAAGAAACAAAGCTGACCTTGGGACTACTACGCCATGGAACCAGAACTAGGAGTCTTTACTGACACTTATTTGAGGATTGAAGAGGAAATATCATAATTGGCAGAACTAAGAGCTTTGTAACATTATCCTAATGCTGTAAAACTGAAGGCTGAGGGGCTTGCAAATACATTTCAGCAACTGTCCTGACTGAATGATTGTATTCTACCAACTGAAGTATGGCCTTTCACTTCTCTAAAAACCCCTGTAATTGTATGTTTCTGTGTGCTTTGTGAGCTCTTGCAACAGATTTTTAAACCCAGTAGAGCAGTAAGATTGGTTTTGAAACTAGTAGAAAGACCTACAGCAGTATGTGGAACATGTCTGACTTCAAGGTAATGGTTTTGTTGTGGATATTGATTACGGAAGCAGACCTTTGTTGAATATGGTCATTCTCATGTTGTCCTAGTTCTTTTTACACTATGTGTGCTGAAATTGACTCAGTGGCATTGAGTTTGAGTTTATCTAATATAACATTAAAAATATTTCTTCTTCTTCTATAGACTGTCTTTGTCCTTTCACTCTCTTGATAATGCCTTTTGCTGCACAAACATTTTATCTTCTTTTTGTTGCTCACATTTTTTGACATCACCTCTAAGAATCCATTGCCAGAAACAAGATTATAACTCTTATTCCTATGTTTCATTCTAAGAATTTTAAGGATTTTAGCTCTTATTTATAGGTCATTGATCCATTTTTTATTAATGTTCTTATATGTTATGAGATATTAATAGATACAAATTAATTTCTTTTAAAAATTATTTATTTTATTGTTCCACGAATATACACAGCAAAACATACACCAATTCAACCAATTTCACATGTGTAATTCAGTGACAATGATGATGTTTTTTTGGCTGTGTGTCCATTCTCACATTCGTTTTCTTTTTTTTTAAGTGTTTCTAATAGTTTATTTACAAAATTCTAATAAATTGCTTTTAAGAACAAATTCTTTCCATTTCCCTCACCTCATCAAATTGTACAACCTCCATCCCCTTGTACATACTCATCCCTCAGCTTCTACCCTCGCCCACCCCTCTTGGATCCTTATACTCATTCTACAATAATGGTTTTATATAATATTTACCCTTGTCATACACTCCATTTCTGAGTTGTTCCCCACCCACCCCACTCACTGCTCCCTACGGTTCTAACCTAGTGTTTCTAGTGCTATTATCACCTTAATACCATATAGATAGTTCTTCAAAGAGAATGATCCAAAAAAGGAGACACTTTTTACTTGTTACTTTTTACTTGTTCTGATTAATCTCCTTTGTCAGTGTGTCCTTTGCCATTCCCTACCACTCCTCCTTGAGAGAGACGTCACCCTGATTCATAAGGAAAAGGGGACGGCGTATTCTCTTAGCTACTTTCTGCTGAAAAGAAACGCTGTAGATTTCAGGGTGAAGATCTTCTCTCACTACTCTAAAGGGCCCCTTTGGCAATAGGAAACACATAGACTATTGTGGAAATTTATTTTGGAATTTAGATGCACTGT
>NW_006399784.1:21872969-21879831 GCF_000299155.1 Elephantulus edwardii
TTTTGGATGTGCATAGGGATTTGATTCTTAGAAGATCCCACTCATCTACTTTATCTTCTTCTGGTTGTAGGTAAAAATTTCAGAGTTTTATCCAACTTTCATGGCTTCAGAATTTCTGGAGTTCATGAGAACTTTAAATTCTATTCTGGTCCTGCTGACCCGCCACCGCGCAGTCATCATCTGTGTGCAACTTAACAAGCTGGCCAGAGTCACTGATTGTTGGGCAGGACACCTTGCAGGGACAGTGCGTGCAGGTGCGCGTGGAGTTCATGGCCGCTCCATCACCTGCAACGTGAAAGGGTCAGTGTGTGAGGGTGGCGTGCTGACCCTGCTGGAGTCAAAACGAGAGGCGTGGAGGCTGCACTGAGGTCACCAACGGATCCTGGATCCTTCTACTGCCTGGCCCATGGAGATGATCTTGATTATTCATTAAACTCTACATTGTACTAAAAAAATTTTTCCGTATTTTCCCTTTGGGTAATTATTTGGCATGAGGAAATTGAATAGTTATGATATGACTATTCATTCTCCATTGCCCAGCTTAGACTTAGCATCCTCACTGAAAGCATGTTGTCATAGATGTTAACTCTTTTATTTGGAAAATATTTACTGAATACAAAACAAGAGTTATGCATCAAATTTGATTCTCAGGAAGAGTTTAAGTACTGTATTGTTGTATGCTGTTAAGTTGTCTGCGACTCATAGAGACTCTATGTACAACAGCTCTAAACCCTGTTCTATCCTGTGCCAATCTCATGGTCTCTGACACACTTACCCCATTACCCCAGTCACTGAATCAATCTATCTCAACAAAGGTCTTCCTCTCTTACACTGTCCTTTCACCCTCCCAAGCATGATGTCCCTCTGCAAGAACTGGTCCTTCCTTGCAACATGCCCAAAGTATGTCAGACAAAGCCTCAGAATCCTTGCCTTCAAGGAGCAGCCTGGTTTCAACCCTCTCCAGGACTATGGTATATTCAATACTTTTCTCCAGCACCACAGCTCAAAGGCATAAATTATCCTATCATTCCTAGTCACTGTCCAGCTCTTTGATGCATAGCAAGTAATTATGAAGACCATGACCTGGATCAGGTGTGCCTTACTCTCCAGACTGAGATCATTGCTCTTCAGTATATTGGGAAAATATAAAATTGGACATAGATCTCACTACTCAGACACATAATGACTATTAGGGAGATTAGACATATTTGCAATCTTAGTAGAGGCATTAAGGGCAAATACCGTTAAGAAAGCTACGGTGAACCTCAGTGAACTATTAAGATTAATTATATCATGCTTAGGAAGCTCTGGAGGCCTACTGTAAAGGAGTTATGCTGCCAACCTAAAGACTCTTTGAGTTCACCATCTACTCCCTGGGAGAAAATAAGAATTCTTCTCTCACTCAATTTACAGCCCTTGAAAACTTGCTGGAGGGTCAGCTATGAGTTTGTTTTGACTCTATAGCAATAAGAGTGAGAGAGTACTGTCGTGCTTAAAGTCTATTATGGATTATCATTGAGCTTACTTTTACTTAAATTTTTTAAAATTGTGGTATAATTCACATGTTGTTGTTAAGTGCCATTGAGTTGCAGGCGACTCATAGCGACCCTATGTAATATAATTTGCTTACTTTTTTATATTATTTGGGGGATATCAAAATAAGATAAATGTATCATGACATGTAAAATTCCAATTTTTGCATTAATAAAATTGTGATACAGCCACCCTCATCCATTTAAATACTGTTCCTAGCTGCTTTCTCAGTATAATGGTCAAATTAAGTAGTAGTGACAGAGACCACTAAATGATATGAAAAATAAGGAGCTCTGGTGGACTAGTGGCAAGAAGCTGCACTGTAATCCCAGAGGTGTGTGGTTCAAATCCACCAGATGCTGTGCTGGAGAAGGAGAAACAATCCCCTCCTGTGCCAGTCAGATCCAATTTAACAGTACACACACACAAAAGAAAAATTTTTAAAAATTAAAAAAAACAAAAATGATATGAATAAGAAAAACCATTTACTATCTGATATTTTATAGAAAAATTTTATGACCCTGAATTATATGATAAACTCCTTGATGAAAAAAACCAGAGCTTTATGCCTGCCACTGTGTTAGATGCCATTGTATATGCCTCATAGTGACCCTAAGAACAACATATATGAACCTTGTCCTATTCTGTGCCATCCTTATCGGCTCTGACAAACTTGTATCCATGCTGCAGACACTGTATCAATCTTCTCATTGAAGGCTTTCTTCTCTTTTGCTGATCCTCCATGTATTACAAGGAATAACCACTCCTAACAACATGACCAAATTATATGAGATGAAACTTCACCATCATTGCACAGAGGACATCTCATAGATGAGTTAAATTGAATTTGAAATTCTCTTAGTTCAAACGTACCAGCTGTCTCAAGAGAGAATGAGAAGAATTCTTCTCCTGCGTGGTTTAAAGTCTGGAGCTATGAGTTGGATTAGACTATCTGTACAGCAATGAGTTTTGAATACTAGGTCAGGGATCCCTGGAGGCACAATGCATAAGTGCTTTGCTGTGACTCCAAAGCTGACTGAACCCCCAGCCACTTTGAAAGAGAAAAAGGTGTCAATCTGCTTCTGTATATATTACAACTTTGGAAACTGTATGATACAATTCATCTCTGTTCAATAGAGTCATTATGAGTCATAATCAGTGCCTCAGAAATAGGTATAATGTTGTTGTTGCTGTTGTTGTTGTTGCTTACCATTGAGTCAAGCACGACTCATAGCGACCCTATGAACAAAAGGCCTGAAGCCTTTCTATAATTATCGACATTTATCAAAGTTTAGACTTTCCAGAGCTATATTGCTTAGGAAGTAGATGCTACTACTGCTTCCAAAATAGGTATAATATTGGGCCAGGTATGTTACATGTTATGAGATTGCTACAGCTCACATGTTCCTTGATTCAGGGCAATACAGAATACATTATTAAACTGGAGCAATCAGGGAATGATTCCATTTTCAGATCATATAGAAAGACGAACTTTTGGATATGGGAAGTCACCGATTTAAAGAGGAAACTAATATCACAGCGTTGGCTGGATCTTAGAACTGTGAGGATGCTTGTGAGTCATTCAACCTCTAAGAAGCCACATTTCCCAGAAACAGGGTCTGTACTCTCTTCCTGTCCTTGAGAACTACTTGTTTTGGAGTCTTCAACAACTTGTCTTTTCTTTAAATACAAGTTTTCTTGAAAACATGAACTTCCAAGAAAACAATGACATTTTTTACTTAACCCTTATCCTTCCCTACAAAAATGTAGCAGTCAACATTTTAACTTTCACCACAACTAATTGATAAATCCAAAGTTGGCAAAATTGGATGCTTAGTACAAATGATTTGAATGATAATATTATAGGAGCTCATATCAGGATGTAAATCAATATGTGGCTGTCTTCATTAAAGCCTTTCTATGAAGGAAAAAAAAAGAACTTTCTTTGTTTCTAAAATATTTTACTTTCCAACTCATTCTGAAGGAGTTACCTACTTTTTCTGGTAACTGATACAAAGAAAAAGGGGCTCCAATTACAATAAGGTTATCAATGGGGACCAGTCAGCTCCCACAAGAATTTCCACATTCAGATTTCTCTAATTTTATCTTAAACTTTCATTGAAAGTAATTCATGACACCATGTTGGATGATCTAAAGAGAAAATGACTTTGAGAACATCTAGTCTTGTGGATAAGCCAGTAAAACCAGTTGTTATCAAGCACCGTGATAAAGTTGTATGTCAGAACAGAACTGCATTCCTTAAGGTTTTCAGTGGTTGATTTTTAGAAGTAGATTGCCTCTGCGTGGATCCAAAACCCCAAGTTTTCAGTTAGCAGCCGATTTCATTAACTGTTTGCACCACCCAAGGGACTTTCTTATGGAGGCAAGATGGATAAATAAGTAAGTAAAATTAAAAGCAAACTAAAAAATCAAGACTGACCAGAAATACAAACATTCTGTGAATGTATAAGGTCAAGGGCAATTAAAATTGTCCTTGAAGATAAGAAAATACAAAGTTTGACTCTTTACAGGGATGAGGACATTTACTACCAATGTTTTATTGGTTAAGAAAGCACTAAATTACAAAGTGTATGTGATACTTAAGTGAGGATTGTTTTTGCCTTTTGTTTTATTTGTTGTTGTTATGTGTTATGAATTGACCACAACTCATGGTGACACAATAGCTCTGAACCCGGCTCTATCTTGAGCCAATCTCACTGTCTCTGACACACCTACCTCCTTTACCCCAGTTACTGTGTCATTCCAGCTCAGCCACAGTCATCCCCTCCCGCACTGTTGTCCTGCCACCCTTCCTTCTCCAAAGAAGTATAATGTCCTTCTTCAAGGACTGAACCATATTGGCAACATGCCCAAAGTATATGAGACGGAGCTTCAACATCCTTGCCTCCAAGAAGAATCTTTTTTTTTTTTTTTCCAAGAAGAATCTTGGCTTCACCCTATCCAGAACAAACCTATTAGTTCTCTTGGCAGTTCAGTACTCTTCTCCAGCACCACAACTCAAAGGCCATCAATTCTTCTGTCCTCTTTAGTCATTGACCCGCTCTCTGGTGCATAACAAGTAATTGCAAAAAACATGGCTGGATCAGGTGTACTTTAGTCTCTAGACTGACTTCGTTGCTCTTTAGCAATCTGGAGAGGTCCCTGACAGCAGATTATCCCTAATACAATTTGTCTTTTGATTTCCTGACTGCTGGTGCCAAGAGTATTGACTGTGGAAATTGTTAACAATCTCAATCTCTTCTCCATCTATCATGATACTGTTAACTGGACCTGTGGTAAAAATCTTTGTTTTCTTGATATTGAGCTTCAATCTATATTGAAGACCCAGCAAATGCTTCAGGTCCTCCTCAGTTTCAGCAAGCAAGGTTGTGTCATCCGTATAACGCAGACTGTTGATTTATTACATTATTTATTTATTCTTTATTTTGTAAAGATTGAAACTGCCTTTGATTACAGTAACCAATGCTAGATCTTTATGCACTCGATTCTCAGAATAATTCCATTTGTAGATATTATTAAAAAGCTCAAACTCATTGGTGTTGAGTCAGAACTAATAGCTGACCCTCCAGCAGATTTTCAGAGACAATAAATCACATGGAAGAAGATCGCTTATCTTTCTCCCAAGGACAAGTTGGTACATTCTAGCACAACTCCCTACCCACCAGGCCACCAGTGAGGAAGAGACTGAGAGCAAGTAAATAAGACTATAGAAATATGACTCAAACAGAATTAAACTTCACTCTTCTGATTATATGGAAGTAATTCTTAAGAGAAGTAGGTACTAGATTCAGAACTTTTTGTTTAAATTCAGGAAGCACTTATTTTCTTCCATGGCATTGTTTAGAAACTTAGAACATAGTAATTCTTTTAAGTCAGGAAGATCTAATGGAGTTTGTAATGAATGACATGTGCAACGTAGCTCTCTAAACCTGGTACAGTCCTAAAATGGTTAAACAGGGAAAAGTTTAGTAGCAGTTTTTCTCAGCCTCCAAATTAAATTTCAGCCTTGGGAAAACCTAAGACAGGCCTTATTGTGTGTGTTTCATTTTTGCTTAAAATGGAGTAATCAGTTACCTTCAGGTCGTCAAACCAGTTTGATGAGTATTCCTCCCACCTTCCCCATCAGAAACTGGCTTCAGACTTTACTGCTCATTGGCTGAGTTGGATGGCAGGTGCAACAGTGAACAAAGCAAAGCAAACAAACAAAAAACCCCAAACACATAAAAAACCCACCTTTGCAAACTCAATGGAGAGATTTTATAAACAGATATAAAGACTGTGAACACAGTACAGGAACTTTCTCTAATTTCAAGGCATGCTCTGAACCCAGCAGAAAGAGATCATAATAGACAATATGTGTTCACAAAGCCTTCACATAGAATTTTCACTGATTAAAAATTACCAAATGACCAAGAAAAAAAAAAGACCAAGCCATAGTTTAGTTCACCATAAGGAAACCAGAATAATTCTTTGTTGACTCAGGAGCAAAAGGATCTGTAAGATCAAAACCCTAGTGCACTTTGTAGTCTGTAAATGGCTACGAGAGTTAGAGGAAGTTACAGGAGGACAGGGTTATTTTACTGGAGGTAAGGAGCTTCAGTAACTCCATTCATTGTTGATGCCCTGAGATCTTTGCTAAGCCTTCTCTCCTTTCACTAGTAACAAATGAAGAGCAGAGAGAAAACAGTCAATGGTGAGAACGGAGCGGACAGTTGGAGCCTGTGCCAGCTGTGTTTGGTCCTAAATTATATTGCATCAATTTAGTAATTTTTATGTGATTTGAAAGATGCAGAGATCTGACTCTGAAAGAAATAGAATTTGAATTCTGACTTTTTAAGAAAATCCATGTCCTAGCAAGTACTTCTAATACAATGTTGAGTAGAAGTGACAGTGGGCATCCTTGTCTGGCTCCTGTTTTCAAGGAAAATTAAATAAAAGGCATCCAGATTGGCAAAGAGATGGCTGAACCGTCACTATAAGCAGATGATATTATAGTGTACACAGAAAACCCCAAGGACTCAGCAAAAAACCTGTTAGAACTAGCAGACCAGTAGTAGACTAGTAGCTAGTAGAGTGGCAAAATATGAGATCAGTATCCAAAAATCTGTGGTATTCCTCTATGGCAACAAAGAGAATTCAGTGAAAGAAGCCAAGAAAGCAATACCACTTACATTGTTGTTGTTGTTGTTATGTGCCGTCGAGTCGCTTGAGACTCATAGCGACCCTATGTACAACAGCCCTAAACTCTGCTCTGTCCTGTGCCAATCGCACTGTCTCCGACACTCCCATCCCGATTATCCCAGTCACT
>NW_006399784.1:21880571-21884813 GCF_000299155.1 Elephantulus edwardii
TGACCCCACATTTCTCCTCATAGAGCCCAGCCTCCCGGATAATCTGTTCTACATATAGGTTGAAAAGGTATGGAGATAGGATGCATCCCTGGCGTACACCCTTTCCAATTTTGAACCATGCAGTGTTCCCTTGCTCTGTTCTGATGTCTGCCTCCTCATCCAAGCATAGGTTTCACATCAGCTCATCAAGCGTTCTTACATTAGCCAACCATAAAATGAGATACTTGCGAATGAATCTAATTAGAGACACAGAAGACCTGTACAAAGAACCATGTCTGATAGACTCAATAAAAGACCTACATAAGTGGAAAAATGTTCTCTGTTCATGGATAGGAAGACTCAATATTGTGAAAATGACCATTTTCATTCAGTGTGGTACATTCACATTTGTTCATCGTGGTACATTGACACAATGGAATACTATGCAGCACTCAGGAGCAAATATTTTTAAAATACTACATAACTTGGGAGGAACTGGAGAACATTATGCTAAGTGAACTAACTCAGTCTTTAAGTGTTAATACTGCATAAGACCATTACTGCATTAAAGAAGTATAACTAGTAAAACATGTATGAGGACCAAAGTGGGGAAAGGGTGGGAGCAGAGGGGTGAAGATGAGTAGGGGCAAACCCACAGTGTTGCACAGTTTTCTGGGTGGAAGGAGGAGGTGAAGGAAATGGGAAGGATCTGACAGGGACCTGAAAAGATTAGATAATGATGGGCAAGGTCCAGTGGTGATTGATTTTATAAGATACAATAGATGGGAATTATTGTATGAAACACAATATGAGTGAAGAATAGTGGGAAATACAATGTGTACAACCTTTGCAAGCAAACCATTATAAAATTTAAAAAAATTAGAATTTAAATTAAAAAAATTATAAAATCAAAACATGTTGCTTCATTGATTGAGCCAAGAAGATTCCCTTGACCAAAGTAACTCTTTTGTTTCAAGAAAATGAAGAAATTTTTGATTGAACCAAAGATTATATAATTGTCCCTAATATTATCCACGGTATCTTATAAATAGAATAGTACATAGATTGATCAGAAAAAACTTCTCATAAATCTAAAAATTATAAATTTTTTAATTGATATTTTAGTGAAAATTTACAGAAAACTTGGATTTTCATTTATTCATTATTGCACATTTTCTTCCCTACCCTCTCAGCTCAGTTTTCTCTTTAAAAAGATTCTTTCATTCTTGCACAATTTCCTCATTCCCTTCCATCCCCTAGTCCACTTTACTATGCACCTCTTATTCTGGACTACTGTCATGCAAATAATACCTAATCATACATTTATTTTAGACAGTTCTTTCTCTCATTTATTTAAACACAGTGTTCATCATTTATTCCCTCTTTTCTTAGTTTTTCCTCAACCCCCATGTCAGTCCTGTTTTATAACAGTGGCATTATGCAGTATTTATCCTTTTGTTACTGAGATATTTCACTCAGCGTAATGTCCTCTAGGGTCATCCATTTTGTATAATATTTTATGAGTTCCTTGTTTTTCAGTGCTGCATAGCATTCCATTGCGTGATTATACCACAGCTTCTCTATCCATTCATTTGTCGATGAGCACTTGGGTTTGCTATTGTGAACAATTCAGCAATAAACGTGGATGTGCATGTATCTGTTTATGTAGCAATTCTGGTTTCTTTAGGGTATATTCCCAGTAGTGTAATTCATGTGTCAAATGTTATTTTCTATTTGCAACTTTTTGAGACAGCGCCATACTGCCTTCCAGAGTGGTTGCACCATTTCACACTCCCATCAGCAGTGAATAAGGGTTCCAATTTCTCCACAACCTCGCCAGCATTTGATGTTTGCTGTTCTGTTGAACTTTGCTTTTGTTACTCGGTTGAGATGATATCTCATAGTTGTTTAGAAATTTTTTTTAAAAACTTTAGACTACAATAATTTAACATATGATTTCACTATTATTTTGATGACATAATTAAATGCTAATTATATTCGGAGCACAATGCTAAGTCCTATTATAATCCTTACAATACTGTTATTATTTTGTTCATTTTAGAAACAAAGATACTTTAACAATTTCTCAAGAACTCACAAGTAGTCAGTTATGGGACTTGCATTTGTTGTATTAGATATTTTAAGCCTATCTTAACTGACACACAATCTAATGATATTTATGAATAGTAAAACATTATAAGCAAGCTTAAGATAGAAGTTTGATTAAATTATGGGCTTGTCATATAATGGAATAGTATGGAGTAATTAATTATGGGTCATATTTCAGAGACAATTTAGTGGTAAGGAAAAATGATAAGGGTGTATTTCTATGTGAAAATTATAAAGCATGATCTCAATTTTGTAGTACATATTCATTCAGAGGAAGTACTTGCAACAATTGCTAGAGATGTTATTTCTTGATGTTATAATTGTCAGTGTGGGACTTTCTTGGTTTTGTTTTGTTTTTAACATTTCTACATTTTCCAAGTCCTCTACAATTAGTATGCTTTTTTTTTTTTTTTGCAATTTGGTAAGGTCCCTCAGCGCTGCCTTAAATAGAAATAAAAAGTATTGTAAGAGGAATAACAAAAGTACCGTTATCAATTTGGTGACAGGTAACGGAAATGCTGTGGGGAGAGATGGGTGGGGAGATGCTGTTGTGTGAATATGGCTGTGATACAAGTGCATGTACTTTCACAGGTGCAGTCACTAGTGCAGATTTGTCTCATAATTTTCCATTAGCTGATGCTGTGTTAGCCAGGCTCATGAGTAAGCACATTCATTTTCTGATCTTCTCCTCCTTGCACTAGTTACTGCTCTCTGTGATTTCACATTTCTTTTCCTTCTACTTTACTGGCCCTGAGTCTCTTCATCATCTACCTTAGAAGAAGGAAATACCCTCAGGAGATAGACAAGTAACAAGACATGAATGAAACAAATCCTTCATTTTACTATCAACTCTAACCCGAGTTTAGGACAAAAGCCTAGATTTGGTTGTGGCACTAGAGACATTATCACCATATGGATGTCACACAAATTTTGGCTGAAAGCAAAGAGTACCAGAGGAATGTCTATCTGTGTTTCATTGACTATGCATAGGCATTCAACTGTGGATTACAAGAAATTGTGGCTAACCTTGAGGAAAATAGGAATACCAGAACACCTGATTGTGCTCATGTGAAACCTAAACATGGACCAGGAAGGAGTCCTCAAAAAGGAAATAAATGCATGGTTCAGAATCAGGAAAGGAATGCATCAGGAATGCATCTTGTATCCATACCTTTTCAATCTGCATGTGGAACAGATCATTTAAGAGGTTGGACTTTACGAGGAGGAATGTGGCAGCAGAACTGAAGGAAGACTCATAATCAACCTGAGTTAAGTAGATGACAGAAGCTGAAACTGAAGAAGATCTGAACCATTTGCTGCATGCAGAAGGTCAAGAATAGTCTTCAATATGGATTGAAACTCAACATCCAGAAGACAAAGATTCTCACCACTGGACCAATTGACAGCAATACAATACATAGAGAAGAGATTAAGGTTGTTAATAATTTCAGCTTGCTTGATTCCACAACCAACACTCTTGGCACCAATAGTCGTGAAATTAAAAAATAAATTGCATTGTGGAAGCCAGCTGTCAGAGGCCTTTCCAAAGTACTAAAGAGCAATGATGTTGGTTTAGAGACTAAGGTGCACCTGATCCAGGCATGGTCCTGTAAATTACTTGCTGTGTATCAAAGACCTGGACAATGATTAAGGATGATATAAGATTAATCAAAACCTTTGAGTTGTTTTGCTGCAGAAGCATATTGAGCATACTATGGACTGCCAAGAGAATACACGGGTTTATCTTAGAGAGTTTCTCTTTGGAAGCAAGGATTTGGAATCTCTGTTTCATGTACTCTGGGCATGTGGCCAGGAAGGAGCAGTTCTTGGAGAAGGACAGCATGTTTGGAAGGGCCAAGGGACAGCACAGGAGAGGAAGACCCTGGATGAGATGGATAGACACAGTATCTGGGGTAGTGGGTGTAGGTGTGTCAGAGTCAGTGAGACTGGCTCAAGATAGGGCAGGCTTCAGAGCTGTTTTACCCAGGGTTGTTGTGAGCCGCAGGTGACGTGATGGCATGTAACAACAACAATAACATCTTGTTCTTGAAATAATTTGAGCAATCAAATGTCTCAGCTTTCCAAAATAGTCAAAGTAGGGGTTAATTTCAGGGATGAGGAGGATATCTATAGGTAGTTGTGTACATACATTTT
>NW_006399784.1:21888468-21905128 GCF_000299155.1 Elephantulus edwardii
AGAGAGTAATATGGCTACTCCTGCTTTTTTCTGGTTGCCATTTGCTTGGTATATTTTCCCCCACCCTTTTACTTTTAGCCTTTCTTTATCTTCATTTTTCAGGTGTGTCTCTTGTAGACAACATATTGATGGATTTTGTTTTTTTATCCAATCTGCTAGTTGTGTACATACATTGATTCACTAACTCATTTTCTGCCAGCTCATAACTTGACCCTCTAATGGGTTCTCAGGGACCATAAACTGAATGGGAAAGGTTTGCCCTTCTTTCTCTCCAGGAAATGCTGGTGGATTTGAACTGCTGGAAAGAAAAAGGAGCCACCTTAGAGTTAGCAGTGCAATCTCCTATGGAGAAGGGCATCACACAGTTATGCATTTTTATTAAGGTCTCATGGCTAGGGTGCCTTTGATTTTGGATTGTCTTCTTTGTGACCTCTTGAATTGGTGAGAGCATCCTTGAACAGGAGAGGTTGGCATTTTCCTGGGTACGATAAAGACCATGTCGTGATCTCTCCCCAACCTTGCCTGGTGAATTTCTTTACCTGTATCCTTTTGATTAACAAAGGAGTAATTGTGTGGTTTAATGAATTATGTTATGTAAGTTTCTAGTCATCTTGGTCTTTGCAATTCTCATCATATAGCTAGGTAGAACTATGCAAGTGTGAGGTGTTTGTGGCCTACCAAGTGGATAGGGTCAAGGTCAAGGACTGCAGTCTTCAGTATGGATTGAAGCTCAACATCAAGAAAACAATGATTCTCACCACTGGAACAATTAGTAGTATCATTATAAAAAGAGAAAAGATTGATATTGTTAACAATTTCAGCTTGCTTGGTTTCACAATCAACATTCTTAACACTAGCAGCCAGGAAATCAAAAGATGAATTGCATTAGGAAAATCTACTGTCAGGGACTTTTCCAGAATACTGAAGAGCAAAAATGGCAGTCTGGGAACCAAGATTAAGCCAGGCCATGGTCTTTGCAATTACTTGCTAGGAATCAAAGAGCTGGACAATGACTAAGGATTATAGAAGAAGAATCAATGCCTTTGAGTTTTGGTGGTGGAGAAGAGTCTTAAACATACCAAGAACTGCCAAGAGAACAAACAGATCTGTTTGGAGAGGGTGAAACCAAGCTGCTCCTTTGAGGCAAAGATTTTGAAGTTTCACTTCACATTTTTTGAGCATGTTGACAGGAGGGACCAGTCCTTAGAGAAGAACATCATGCCTGGAAGAGTAGAGGGACAGCACAGTAGAGGAAGACACTGGATGAGAGGGATTTACTCAGTTACTGGGGTAATGAGAATAAGTGTGTCAGAGATGATGAGATTGCCTAAGGATAGGGCAGGGTTCAGAGCTATTGTACTTAGGGTTGCTATGAGTTGCAGATGACTTGATGTCTATGTTACTTCAGACAATTGCTTTTTGAACCATGTAAGATGGCTAGATGGTACATAACAAAAACAACAGAAAGGGCATTGGGTAACTTGTTTAGGATGTAAATAAGGTATTATAAGATTGAAACCAAAGCAAATCCATTTTGCTGACCTAATGGCCCTACCCGAATATGTCCTGTGTTCCAGGAAATAATAATCTGATTAATGTTTACCTTTACCTTTAGACAATTTTATGATCCACCCCAGGATATAGTTGATAGTCAAAACAGAGAGCAATGGGGGAAAAAAGAAGTGGAAAATGGCCCCAGGCCCTTCAGACTTCTGTGACTATCCCCAACTGGCAAATGTAGAATGGATACTCTATTCTCTTTGTTCAGTGCTGATGTCAACGGAGCCTCAGCTTGCTTTCACCAAAGTGTACATTTCAAAGAAAGCATATTTGCTATACACTCGGCTAGTGTTACTTCTGGACTTTGGAGTGAGTTTGAACCTTTTTACATACATCGCATCCTTATAAGGTTGTTGTTGTTGTTGTGTGCCATCGAGTCACTTGCGACTCACAGCAACCCTATGTACAACAGCCCTATAGCCTGCTCTATCTTGTGTCAATCTTACTGTCTCTGATACACTGACCCCGATTACCCCAGTCACTGAATCAATCAATCTCATTGAGGGTCTTCCTCTCCTGCACTGTCCCTCCACCCTCCCAAGCATGATGTTCCTCTCCAAGGACTGATCTCACCTTGCAACGTGCCCAAAGTATGTCAGACAGAGTTTCAGAATCCTTGCCTTCAAGGACCAGCCTGGTTTAACCCTCTCCTGGATGAACCTGTTTGTTCTTTTAGCAGCCGATAGCATATTCAGTACTCTTCTCCAGCACCACAGCTTAAAGAAATCAATTCTCCTTTTTTCATCCCTAGTCATTGTCCAGCTTTCTGATGTATAGCAAGTGATTGCAAAGACCGTGGCCTGTATCAGGTGCACTTTAGTCTCCAGACTGAAGTCTCTTCAGTACTTTGGAGAGGTCTCTGACAGCAGATTTTCCCAATACAATTTTTCTATTAATTTCCTTATAGGGTAGGACCATACAGGATAGGATGTATTAAATGTGAAGTGGTAATTGGTCAGTTTTGCCATCTTTTCAGTCTTAGCTAGGGGTGAAGGAATCTTGGAATTTCAAGATTGCTGCACCGAACCAGAATACAGTTGTGATTTCAAAGAGATTACATTACACAATGGTGATGAAAGGGTGGCTGCATTGGTAGCCAAAGCAAAAGACTAGTATCTCACATTTAGGGCATTCCTGGCCATGAGAAAGTTTCATTCCTTTGGGTAGGAGTCGTATTGGCGGAGTAGGTACCTTTGAGCAATTTTTTTTTCTTTTTTGAGGGTTAGTTTCGCTGACCCAAGATACTAGAATTAAACACTTTCAGGTAAGACACTTACCAGTGGAGGTAAGGGTAAAGAGAGGCACATAATCTGGAGAACTAACAAACTTTGTAATACTTGTATGAACACAGCAGAGGCCAAGGCCAAGTAGTTAAAGGCCAGAGTGAGACCTGTCTTTGAGTATGGTTTAAAAGAGCCTATCCTGACTGAAGAATTGTATATATTGAGTCTCTTCTGATTGTGAACTATTCTCTAATAAGCTTCATCAATCCTGAATATTGTTTATGAGTTCTCTGTGGTCACTGCAATGAATTATTGAACCCCACAAAGAAGTAGTGAGTTGTAAGTGCTATGAGAGGGACAGATGGCATCAGAATTGGTAGAAAGATAGTTCTGAAGAATAGTAAGGAGACACAAGTCTGACTTCATAGGAATCAGCTTTGGGCTATTGATAGATACTGCCACTCTTAATTACCTTCCCCTTGTAAACTTGGAGATTAGGCACTGTGCAACCTCCTTCACCACATGCCCATGCCCTTTTTTGATAGGCAACAAGCATCATTAATTTTGTGAACCATTATAGAGAATAAATGACCTCCTCACTCTAGGGCAGTGAGATTATGTATTAGCTTGGAGTGGCTAATACAGAGCCTGGCTATCAGGCAGTTGTAAGAACAGAGACCTAACTTATAAGAAACAAACTTTGGGTAGCTGAGTGAAAGAGAAAAGCTGCACACAGAAATTGATGAAGAAAGACATTCTAAAGGGATGAGAAAGAGCGAAAGAATGAGAGACCGAACAACCTGAAAAATGTGAAATTTGTAGACTTCTGAGCCTGATATCTGATGACCTGGCCTAAGTGGCCAGGGATATTTTGGTATAACTCTGGGAAAGTCTGTAATCAGAGATCGCTCCAAATTATTAGGGCACAATGATGTCAGTTTGAGAACTAAGGTGTGCTTGATTCGGGCTACGATCTTTTCAGTCACTAGTTATGTATCAGAGAGCTGAACAATGAATAAGGATGACAAAAGAAGAATTGATGCCTTTGAACTGTGGTGTTGGTGAGAGTGCTGAATGGACTGCCAAAAGCACATGTCCTGGAGAAGGTACAGCCAGAGTGCTGCTAGGAGGCTAAGATGCTGAAGCTTCATCTCATATACTTTAGGCATGTTGCTAGGGGAGGTTATTCCTTGGGAAGTGTTATTCATTTGAAAGGTTTATTCCTAGCTTGGGAAGGTGGAGGGACACTGAAGTAGAAAAGGGGAAGACCCTCAACCAGGTGAATTGACACAGTGACTGCAGCATTGGATGTGTGTGTGTATGTGTCAGAAATTGTGAGAATGGCAGAGAATAGGGGATAGGACAGGGTTCAGGTCTGTTGTTCATAGTGTCCATCTGAGATGTACTCAACTTGAAAGCACTTAACAACATAACAAAGGAGTGGTTAGGATGAGAAAGGAGGTGATATGGAAGAAGAGCATGGAAGTTAGGAATGGAGTTTTGGAAAGACCCATTTCCAGGTGGGAATTTGTCATACAGTTGTAGTTTGTTCATTTTACCCCTTTATAATACAGTTAGCAACATTACTAACATCTGTATATCAGATCACTCTCTGGCATATCTACCCAATAACTCACATCAAAAGCCAGCCTATAAATCATCTTTCATCACTCCTTTTTTCCTCATCTTCGTTTTCTCACCTGTAATATATTAGCAAAACCAGATCTTGATTTTATTTTTTCTTTTCCCAGCCTCCATCTCACTTAGACCATTTCTGTGTTTCCTTAGCCTGGTTTCTGTCTTTAGGCTTGCCTGGCAACCTTTTATTCATCAGACTCAATCAGTCACAGTAATCTGTAGATTTGGAACTGAAGCCTCAGAAGATGTGGTCCAGGTCTTTATTCCTCCAATGCAAAGGTGAGACTTACCTAGTTTGTGTGAATTAGTACTACTAATTCTGAATTAAAAAGTTGAATTCACTTTGATTTCCTAGCAATCAAACACCTGAGAAATTTGACCAAAAAAAAGGCTTAATGATTCTACTCACTTTGTATGTGAATCTTGGAAAGAGAAATTAAAGAAGGAACAAAAACTAAAATTATGTTACATTATTTTCCATTCTCATCAGGCTTAAATAAATGTATATTGTAGTCTGAGAGTGGCTTACCAAATGTGTTTCCACTTAAGTTAACTTACCTTATTTTTCCAAAACTTCAATTTTATAGTTTTTCTTTTTGCCTTTAAGCTTCTACAACTATGACTCATGAAACTAGATCAGGTCTGCTGCGTGTTAGTTTCTGTATTAGATTTTTCTTAACTGAAATAAGCAATATACAGAAATAAAAGTTAAAAATACAGAACAAAAAGTTAAAAAAACTTAAGCATAAGATAAAAATCTCTTAAAAACTTCCTTTAAAGATATTTGACTTAGCATATTCAACATAAGGTGATTTCCCCCAGGTATTTCTTCTTTAGTTACTAATTATGGAATTTCCTATAGTCTCATTCAGACCCTAGAAATTAAAGCACATTTTTTCTTATTTTCTAACTATATTTTGTCTTAGAAATGAACTACCTGTATTTGAAAACAGATACCCATTTCTGTGTTCCTTTTAATCTAACAACAGTCAAGATGCTTGTTTTCCCTTACACAGAACCATCAATTTTTCTCCCTTCTGATTCAGAAGATCACAGTTTTTGGACTTTTGTTGTTGTTGTTGTTAGGAGCTTTTGCAACAGAAAAGTATAATTCATACTGTCCAGATTTGAGAACATTCTATGGTGTTTCCAGAAATCTCAAAAAATAAAGGGGGTCAGAATTAATCATGAGGTTGTAAATTTTATGGGTGGGAGGTGCAGGAAATTGGAAGAATCTGGTCTGGAAAACAATGTATTTGAATTTTGTAAATAAACTAGTACTTTTTAAAAATTAATCATGAGAAGCTACAGTTAACCTTTCCAAATTATTGAGGAGTAGTGATGTCAGTTTAAGGACTAAGGTACATCTGACTCAGGTTATAGTCTTTCTGATTACTAGTATGAATCTGAAATCTGGACAATGAATAAGGATGACAGAAAAATAATTGATTCCTTTGAGCTATGGTGTTGGTGAAGAGCACTGAACATCCCATGGACAGCTGAGAGAATGAATACATTTGTCTTGGAGAGGATGCAGCCAGAGTGCACTTTGGAAGCAAGAATGATGAGGCTTCCTTCGCCTCACATACTTTGGACATATTGCTAGGAGGTGCTGTTCCTTGGAAAGGGACATGATGTTGAGAAGGGTAGAGTGTCGGCAAAGGAGAGGAAAACCCTCAATCAGGTGGATTAATGCAGTGACTGCTGCAATGGGCTCTTGTGTGACAGGAAGTGTGAGGATGGCAACAGACAGGACTAGGTTCAGATCTTTTGTTCATAGGGTCACTATGAGTAGTACTCGACTTGATGACACCTAACAACAACAACAACAACAACAACTAACAGCACAGTTAAAAGGAATACAGCCTTCAGCATGGATTGCATCTCAATAAAACGAAGATTCTTACCTCTGGGTGGCTTTTGCTAAATCATGATGGATGTAGAAGATATTGAAGCTGTCAATAGCTTCATCTTGCTTGGATCCACAATTTACACCCTTCATATGAGCAGTCAGGAAATTAGCAGACACATTGCAATGGGAAAATCTGCAGGTAAGGACCTTCCAAATTATTGAGGAGCAGTGATGTCAGTTTGAGGATTAAGGTGTATCTGATTTAGGCCATCATTTTTCCAATTACTAACTATGCATCTGAGACCTGAATAAGGATGGCAGAAGAAGAATTGATGCCTTTGAGCTGTGATGCTGAAAAAGAACACTGAACATCCCATGGTTGGCCAAGATAACAAACAGATGTCTTGGAGAGGTTGCAGCCAGAGTGCTCTTTGGTGGCAAGAATGATGAGGCTTCACCTCACATACTTTGGACATGTTGCTGTGAGATGCTATTGCTTGGAGAAGGGCATGATGTTGGAAAGGGTTGAGGGTCGGCAAAGGAGAGGAAGACCCTCAACAAGGTGGACTGACACAGTGACTGCTGCAATCGGCTCTTGTGTGTCAGGAAGTGTGAGGATGGCGAAGGACAGGACTAGGTTCAGATCTTTTGTTCACAGACTCATACTCGATTCGATGGCACCTAACAACAAAAACAATAACAACTAACAACAGCTCTCTGCCCATTCAATTAAAATACTTTGCTTTGTCCTCCCAAGCTGACCTTGGAAACTTTTACTTTGACATGTTTTCCTTTAGATTTGGCACATTCCAGTGCAATCTTTAGAATCTCTTCTAACATCCATTTTGGTTTTCTCTTTCTTCCCTGATTTTGTAATGAATTTTTGCTTTCTTCATGGGTAATATCCTTGATGTCATCCCACAACTCATCTGGTCTTCTATCATTGGTGTTCAATGCCTCAAAGCTATTCTTAAGATGATCATGAAATTCCAATAGAATTGATTCAAGATCATATCTTTGTTCCTGTGGACTTATTTTAATTTTCTCTGGCCTCAATTTGAACTTGTTGTTGTTTGTTGTTGTTATGTGCCGTCGAGTCGTTTGCAACTCATAGCAACCTTATGTACAACAGCCCTAAACCCTGCTCTATCCTGTGCCAATCACACTGCCTCTGACACACCCATCCCAATTACCCCAGTCACTGAATGAATCCATCTCATAGAGGGTCTTCCCCTCTTGCACCGTCCTTCCACCCTCTCAAGAATGATGTCCCTCTCGAAGGACCTGTCCCTTCTTGCAACATGCCCAAAGTATGTCAGACGAAGCCCCAGAATCTTTGCCTCCAAGTAATAGCCTGGTTTAACCCTCTCCAGGATGAATCTGTCTGTTTTCTTGGCAGTCCATGGTACATTCAATATTCTTCTCCAGCACCACAGCTCAAAGGCATCAATTCTCCTCCTGTCCTCCCTAGTCATTGTCCAAATCTCTGATGCATAACAAGTGATTGCAAAGACCATGGCCTGTATCAGGCACACCTTAGTCTCCAGAGAGACACCGTTGCTCTTGAGTACTTTAGAGAGGTCCCTAACAGCAGACTTTCCCATAATAATATGTTTTTTTATTTCCTGGCTGCTGGTGCCAAGAGTGTTGACTGTGGAGCCGAGCAAACTGAAGCTGTGAACAATCAATCTCTTCGCCATCAATCCTGATGCTACCAATTGGTCCAGTGGTGAGAATCTTTGTCTTCTTGACATTGAGCCTCAGTCCCTACTGAAGGCTGCAGTTCTTGACCCTCTGCAGTAAGTGCATGAAGTCCTCCTCAGTTTTAGCAAGCAGGGTTGTGTCATCTGCAAAACGCAGATTGTTATTAGATCTTCCACCAATCCTGACACCACACTTCTCCTCATAGAGCCCAGCCTCCCAGATAATCTGCTCTGCATACAGGTAGAAAAGGTATGGAGACAGGACACATCCCTGGCTTACACCCTTTCCAATTTTGAACCATGTACAACAATTTGAACTTGCATATGAGTAATTGATGATCTGATCCATAGTCTGCCCCTGTCCTAGTTTTGACTGCTGATATTTTGCTTCTACAACGAATACTTCCACAAATGTACTCAGTTTAATATATTTTTTCAATTTTTTATTGATTGTTTTAAAAAAATTAATTTAAATGAAAGTTTACAGAGACTTAGGGTTTCCAGTCATTCATTGTTGCACTTTTCTCCCTGACCATCACCTCCTCCCCAATTCACTCTTCTCCTTGAAAATAAATATTCTTTAATTGTTATGCAATCCCTACCCCTAAGTCCACTCCACTATGCAGCCCTTACTCTGGACTTCTATAATGACAAGAATACCCATTCATATATCCCTTTTAAACAGTTCTCGCCCTCATCTGTTTCAATGCAATATACATCATTCCTCCCCTCCTTTCTTGTCTTCCCTCATCCCTGATGTCAGTCCCATTTTACAACAGTGGCCCTATGCAATATTTGTCCTTTTGTGACTGAGATATTTCACTCAGCCTAATGTCCTCCAGGGCCATCCATTTTGCATACTATTTAGTGAGTTCTTTGTTTTTCAATGCTGCATAGTATTCCATTGTGTGAATATACCAGAGCTTCTCTATCTATTTGTTTGTTGATGGGTCAGTCTGATTTCTGTGCAGCCCATTGGCTAAAATCCATGGGTAAAGTCATAGTTTGTGTCTTTTAGAAAAAGTATTTGCAGCGAGCTCTAGTGGCCTAGTGGCCATAAGATGCATTGCAATCGCAGAGGTGCATCGTTTGAATCTACCAGATGCTCTGCTGGATAAGGAGGGACAATCTCTCTCCACCTGTACCTTTCAGATCTGATCTGACGGTATAAACACACACAAATAATAATAAAATAAAATTTTAAAAAGGAAAAAGTATTTGCTATGAATAAATCCTTATAAGTACAAAATTCAATCATTCACTTTCCAGCCTCATTTCTATCACCAAGCCCATATTTTCCAACTACTATTCCTTCTTCATTGTTTCCTACTTTTGCATTCCAGTCATCAGTCATCATTAGTGCATACTGATTGTATGTTCAGCCAATTTCAGACTGCAAAACTTGGTAAAAATTCTCAATTTCTTCCTCTTTGGCACTAGATGTAGGAGCATGTCCTTGAATAATAGTCATGTTAACGGGTCTTCCCTGTATGCATATGTATATTATCCTGTCACTCACAACATTATCTTTCAGGATAAAACTTGAAATTGACTTTTTGACTATGAATGCAACACTGTTCTTCTATTTTTCATTCCCTGCATAGTATATCATTTGATGATCTGATTCAAAGTGACCATAGCTGGTCCGTCACATCTCACTAATGCCTTGTATGCCAATATTCCATTTCATTTTTAATAATATCCAGTTTTCTAACACTCAAGTTACAAACATTCCATATACCAATTGTTAAACAAGGTTTGTTATTGATTTTCCTCATTTCAACTAACTTCCAATCTGGGCTCTACCACTACACTACTATAAATATCCTCTTAGTTTAGAGTTCATAGGGTTTTTAAAAGCCTTTTATTTAGGAAGTAGATGACCCATCCTGCTTCCTAGTATCTCTAAATCAGGGAGGTCCACCAAATACTGTCCATGATGGGAAACTGTTTTGTAATTTGACACACCAGTGGCAAAGATTTCAGTATCACAACAACCTCAACTAATCACAGTACAGCAAACTGACCAAGGCCCGCCCACCAGATCCTATTTGCCCACACAGAGGCTTCCCATCCAAGCTAATTGTGAAGGAGATCAGATACAGTTAATCAGCTCACAGTTGATTGCTAACACAATTTAGAAATATCCAAATAGTTTACCCCAGTTTTCAAGTAAATCACAAATGCTTACCTACAAGGATCCAACTTTGCAGAGCTAGACTCACTCACAGGCAGGACTAGACTGAATGTTAAACACCAAGGCCCACCCACCAGATCCTGTTTGCCTGCACAGAGGCTTCCCACCCAAACTAATAATAAATGAAATTTATATGCTCAGCCAATAATTAGAGAAATTCAGCTGTATGTAGAAGAATATGACATTGAGATTGAAGATAGACATATCAACAACCTGCAATATGTAGATGATAAAACTTTGCTTGCTGAAAGAGAAGAGGACTTGAAAAATTACTGACGATCGACTATCATTTTCACTATGGACTACAGTTTATTGTTTAGAAAAGAAAAATTCTCACAACTCTCCAATCTGCAACATCATGAGAAATACAGAAAAGATTGAAGTTAAAGATTTCATTTTCCTTGAATACATTTTCAGTGTCTATGGAAACAATATTAAAAAAATAAATCTAATGAATTGTTTTTTGTTGTTATATGCAGTTGATTGGCATGCAACTCATAGTGACCCTACGTACAACAGCCCTAAACCCTGCTCTATCCTGTGCCAATCTTAGTGTCTCTGACACACCTATCCTCATTATCCCAGTCACTGAATCAATCCATCTCATCAGGAGTCTCCTTGTCTTGCACTGTCCCTCCACCCTCCCAAGCATGACATCTCTCTCCAAGGACTGGTCCCATCTTGCCACATGTCCACAGTATGTCAGACAAAGCTTCAGAATCCTTGCTTCCAAGAGCAGCCTGGTCTCACCCGCTCTAGGTTGAACTTGTTTATTCTTCTAGCAGTCCATGGTATATTCAATACTCTTCTCCAGAACCACAGCTCAAAGGCAGCAATTCTCCTTCTATCATCCCTAGTCATTGTCCAGCTCTCTAATGCATAGAAAGTGACTGCAAAGACCGTGGCCTGTATCATGTGCATGTTAGTCTCTAGACTGACATCATTACTCTTCAGTACTCTGGAGTGGTCTCTGACAGCAGACTTTCCAAATTCAATTAGTCTATTTATTTCCTGGCTGCTGGTACCAAGAGTGTTGAATGTAAAGTCAAGCAAGCTAAAGCTGTTAACAATCTCAATCTCTTCACCATCTATCATGATGCTGCCAATTGGCCCAGTGGTGAGAATCTTTGTTTTCTTGATGTTGACCTTTAGATAGCAATAAAAAAAAATTAAAAGTACAGATTTGTATTGGTCAAATCTGCTGTCATATTCCCCTTTAAAGGGCTCAAGTGCAAAGATTCATTAGTTTGAAGGCTAACTTGTGCCTGAATTAAGCTGTACCTTTTCAATTTGTATGCAGAACAGATCATTCGGGAAGCAGGGCTTTATGAGGAGGAGTGTGACATCAAGATTGAAGGAAGACTCATCAATAACCTATGGTATGCAGATGGCACAACCTTGCTTGCTGAAACTGAAGAAGACCTCAAGCACTAGTTACAAAAGGTCAAGGACTGTAGTCTTCAATATGGATTGAAACTCAACATCAAGAAGACAAAGATTCTCACCACTGGGCCAATTGACAGCACTATATTAGATGGAGAAAAGATTGAGGTTGTTAACAATTACAGCTTGCTCGAATCCACAATCAACACTCTTAACAACAGCATTCAGGAAATCAAAAGATGAATTGCATTGGGAAAATCTGATGTCATGGACCTCTCCAAAGTGCTGAAGAGCAACGATGTCAGTCTAGATACAAAGGTGTGACTAATCCAGGCTATGGTCTTCTCAATTACTTGTTATGTTTCATAGAGTTGGACAGTGACTAAGGATGACACAAGAAGAATTGATGCCGTCGATTTGTGGTGCTGGAGAAGAGTCTTGAATATACCACGGACTGCCAAGAAAACAAATAGTTCTGTCATGGAGAGATTGAAATCAAGTATCTCTTTGGAGACTAGGATTTTGAAGCTCCGCCTCACTTAGTTGGGGTACGTGACTAGGAGAGATCAGTCCTTGAAGAACGACATCATGCTCAAAAGGGTGGACGGACACCGCAGGAGAGTAAGACCCTGGATGAGATGGATTGTTACAGTAACTGGGGAGATAGGGGTTGTTGTGTCAGAATTAGTGAGATCTCTTAGGACAGGGAAGGGTTCAGAGCTGCTGTACATAGTATTGTTATACATTGCAGGTGACTCAGTGGCACATAACAACAATAACATGACAGGTTTTGAAGCAGGAATGTCATCCACTGCCTAAATATCATGCCTCTGGAAACTCTATGAACTTTGATAAATGCAAATGTAATAGTTGTAAAGGGGCTTCAGGCCTTTTGTTTATAGGATTGCTATGAGTTGTGCTCAATTTGAAGGCAATCAACAAAAACAACAACATTTTCATTTGTTTCATATTCATGTGAAAATTGGACAATGAATAAGGAAGGCTGGCCCAGTAGCAAGAATCAGTGCTGCAATCCCAAAGAAACGTGGTTCAAGGCCACCAGCTGTTATATTAGAAGGATGGGCAATCTCCTGTGCAATTAACTGCCTCTGAAAATCTTCTGGAGGGTCAGCTATGGGTGGATTCAGACTCGAAGGTACACAACAACAACAACAACAACTACTACAACATCACAACAAATAATAATTAATGTCTTTACATGGTGAAGAATATTGAAAATACCAAGGATTTCCAAAACAAAGAAGAAATCTTAGAATATGTGAAGCCAGAGTGCTCTTAGAAACAATGATAGTGAGTTTTTGTCTCGTATACTTTGTGCATTTTATCAGCTTAGTCCTATCCCTGGAAAAAGATATCGTGCTTGGAAAAGTAGAGAGTCCGTGGAAAAGAGGGTAATCCTCAATGAGATGGACTGAACAGTGACTAGAACAATAACCTTAAGTAGAGTGGAGATATAGAGGTCGCATAGCCCTGGTGTACAAGTTGTCGTACAGTGGTAACTTGTGGTTGCTTTGAGGCTGAACACTGATACTGATGTGTCAAATGCGTTAATGGTTGGCTACCCAATGCGGACAGAGAGCGGGATGGAGCTCCCTGATTAAAACAAGCTTGGAAGGAGGAGTGGCATCCACTTCCATAATAGCTTGCCTCTGGAAACCCTATGAACCCAGAGAGAAGATGAGAGACACCCGAGCGTTGAGGACTCTCCTTCATAGGGTCGCTATGAGTCACCTGTGACTTAACAGCACTCAACACAACAAAGTGGAGATTAGGTTGGAGGGTTTAACGTTGTTCTACATAGGATTACTGAGTCAGAGATGATTTGATGACACTAAACTACAGCCATTGTGTTAGTGACCCTCCCCAAGACCCCCCACACACACACATTGAGACACATTTAGTTCTGTTGTTTATAAGACAGTCAGTTGACAGCACCTAATAACAAGGGTTGAAGGTTATGGATTTAATGTTGTCCTTCCCTAAATATGTATCAACTTTGCTAGGTGGTGATATCTTATGGATGGTTGTCTTTGATTTTGTGAGCCAATGCTCCTACATTCTGTGATGTTTTGTAAATCCTAACCTTGATACCTATAGCTCTGGTTCCACTTTGGAATGAGTTGCTCTATTAATGAGGCAAGATTAGGGTGAAATTTATTTTGAATCACTACCTTAATACAGGTTGTGACTCTTCACTACCATACTGAAGTCACACCCTTTCTTGAACCACACCTTTTCTCTTACAAGAGATAAAAGGAAGGTCAGGTGTGAAATTGTGCAGTTATGGTGCATGAAACCTTAATGAAGGGATTGGTCCATTTTGACATCCTTGTTATTGTTGTTTGTTGTTATGTGCCGTCGAATTGCTTGCACCTATGTGACTCATAGCGACCCTATGTATAACAGTCCTAAACTCCTCTCTGTCCTGTGCTAATCTCACTGTCTCCAACATACCCATCCTGATTACCCCAGTCACTGAATGAATCCACCTCCTAGATGGCCTTCCCCTCCTGCACCTGCCCTCCACCCTCCCAAGCATGATGTCCCTCTCCAAGGACCAGTCTCTCAACATGACCAAAGTATGTCAGGCGAAGTCTCAGAATCCTTGCCTCCCAGGAGCAGCCAGGTTTAATCCTCTCAAGGATGAATCTGTTTGTTTTCTTAGCAGTCCATAGTACCCTCAATACTCTTCTCCAACACCAAAGCTCAAAGGCATCAATTCTTCTTCTGTCCTCCCTGGTCATTGCCCAACTCTCTGATGCATAACAAGTGATTGAAAAGACCATTGCCTATATCAGACACACCTTAGTTTCCAGAGAGACACCGTTGCTCTTGAGTACTTTAGATAGGTCCCTAACAGCAGACTTTCCCATAGCAATATGTCTTTTAATTTCCTAGCTGCTCGTGCCAAGAGTGTTGATTGTGGAGCCAAGCAGACTAAAGCTGTGAACAACCTTAATCTCTTCACCATCCATCCTGATGCTGCCAAATGACCCAGTGGTGGGAATCTTTGTCTTCTTGACATTGAGCCTCAATCCATATTGAAGGCTGCAGTCCTTGACCCTCTGCAGCAACCATTTCAGGTCCTCCTCAGTTTCAGCAAGTAGGGTTGTGTCATCTGCATAACGCAGATTGTTGATAGATCTTCCACCAATCCTGATGCTGCATTTCTTCTCATAGAGCCCAGCCTCCCGGTTGATCCGTTCTGCATACAAGTTGAAAAGGTATGGAGATAGGACACATCCCTGGTGTACGCCCTTCCTACTAGGCTTAAAATGAGCCATTCCAGAGGTGGAAAGGAGGATCCTCACAGCTATTAAGAAAGAACAACTCAGAATGGTGTGTGGTTTTTAGACTCTGTGTATTGGGAACTTTTGAAGAAAGAAGCTGTAACACCAGAGATGGCAAGAGTTAGCCAGAAGCAGAGGCAGAGAAATGGCAGCAGCAAGACATTTAAAGGGGATAGTGTGCCAGGTTTTTTGATTCACAGAGCAAGAAAGCTGAGGCAAAATGGATTGCCTCTGCTCCATTGGCGGATGCCTATTAGCTGATGTACAAAATGACAAGAACTGTTTTTGTCCAGGAGGCTTGTGGTGGAGTGGGTTGCCTTTGGTGACTTATTGGCAGAGTTAAAAAGCTTTTTCACACTTGACTAAGCAAGGCAGAAGTAGAAGAACCAAGGAACTGAGAGGTGTGCCTACAGGTATGAGAAGTTCTTGTTACAGAACTGGATCTTGAGTTATTTTTGAACCTAAATTGTTACCTGTTACTTCCCTAACAAATGCCTCAATTATTTTGTCTGTAAGTTTGTGTGGCTATTGCAATGAATTCTTGAAATCAGCAGAGAAGTATATTGTGGTTTCTGTATGCTGAAGGCAAGAATGACTATGAAAAACCTTAGTCCTTAATTTAATTCTGATAAGGTGCCGATGTTAGAAAAGTTAAGACATACATTAGGTGGTGGAAGGAAAGTTTGAGCTTGGCTCTAGAGTAATTTTCCTGCCCCTTTTCTTTTGTCAGTGCTGAAGTTAAGTGTATGCTATGGGTAAGATAATCTAATAAACTTAGCAAGTGACACCTCATATAAAGGTTTTTTATTAGAAAACTTCCAGGACCAAAAATATTAAACATTGTCACAAATGGTGAAACTGACTTTTTACTATTGTTTTTCCTTTCCTCTTTGATGGCTTAACGGTAATAAGCTATTCTGCCAATCTGAAGGCAAGAGGTTCAAATCCATCAGCTGCTATGTGATGAGCAATCTTCTCCCTGGCAAATCTGCTGGAGGATCTGTTATGGGTTGGTTCCTACATGATGTTACATAACAACTAATTGATAGATTTTAAAAATCAGGCAAGGATTTTCATCAGGGAAAAATACTAAAGTGCATGATTTTAGAACTTCAATTAATTTCAAATAATATGTATTGAGTCCCTACAATGTACTAAGCACCGTATTGTGTTATTAGTTCATGATCTGGTAGACAAAACCTCCACTTCTATTGTTCACACCTATAGTCTTCTATAGATCATGCATTTTAAAATATGGCTAGAGTGATGAAGTGTTTCTCCTACCTTCTTCATCCTTCCCTTTCAGTGAATCTACAAAATTTTTTCAAGTGATTTACTGTAGGTATGAGGGCTGAAAAATTCTTAGAAACTGTAAAAATATTTGAGTTTGTTTTTATAATATTTTGATAGTCTCACATTTGTTTTGCTTCACCAATAGAAGCACTATTAAGAGAGCTGGCAAATCTGTGAAAGACACACATGTACCATAGTGACTGCCTTCAGTTGTGCCCCTATCAGACAGAGCAGAACTACCTCATAGGATTCTTTTTAAAAACATTTAAATTTATTATTAATTTCAGTAAAAATTTACAGAGACTTGGGATTTCCATTCATTCATTGTTGCACTTTCCTCCCCTCCCAACCCTTCCCCCTAGTACACTACCCTCTTGGAAAAGTAAAAGACAAATTCTTTCATTGTTTTACAAACCCTCACCCAGGTCCACTCCACCATGTAGCCTTTGCTCTAGACTCCTCTCATGACAAAAATATCGAATCACATACCCCTTTTAAAC